>NW_025421403.1:0-460630 GCF_011764305.1 Mustela putorius furo | reverse complement strand
AAAATTTACAAAATATATATATTATAGTATATGTTTTAGAGTTGCTAAGAGAGTAAATCTTAAATGTTCTCACTATCAAAATTCAATGGGAATTATGTGATATGATGTAGATGGTAGCTAATCCTATAGTAGTGATCATAGTACAATATGTAACGTACCAACTCATTGAACACCTTAAACTTATACAATAATATATGTCAATTATATCTCAATGAATGTGGAAAACTTTTAAAAAGTTGCACATAGATTCACTATACTCAAAGTGATGAAAACCAAAGATGAGAAAAAAAAATAAGTCAGAAAGAAAGAATTAATTCAGAAAAATAATGTTAGTATGGTTATTACTTTTTCTTAATAATGAATGAAAACTGAGAGCTTTTTTCCAAAGGTCAGGAACAAGACAAGGATATCCACTCTCATCATTTTCATTCAACATTGTGCCAGAAGTCCTAGCCACAGCAGTTAGACAACAAAAAGAAATAAAAAAAGAAGTAAAACTTCCACTATTTGCAGATGATGATACTCTTTTATTTATTTTTATTCTGTAATGTAAGTCACATTACAGTACATCATTAGTTTTTATGTAGTGCTTCATATTCATTGTTTGGGTACAACATGCATTGCTCGATGCAATATGATACTCTATTTAGAAAACTTCACCAAAAAACTTCTGGAACTGATAAATGAATTCAGAAAAGTCACAGGACAAAATAACAGTGTACAGAAATCTGTTGCATTCCTATACTCATACAGCAGAAGAAATAGAAATTAAGAAAACAATCCCCATTTACAATACCACCAAAAACAATAAAATACCTAGGAATAAACTGAACCAAAAGGTGAAAGATCTGTACACTGAAAACTACAAAACACTGATAAAAGAAATTCAAAATGAAAAAAAGAAATGGAACAATGTTCCACACTCATGGATTGGAAAAAACAAATATTGTTAAAATGCTTATACTACCCAAAGAAATGTACAGATTTAATTTAATCTCAATCAAAATACCAGCAGCTTGACTTGTTTCACTCAGCATAATCTCTTCCAGTCCCGTCCATGTTGCTACAAAAGTTGGGTATTCATCCTTTATGAAGGAGGCATAATACTCCATAGTGTATATGGACCGCATCTTCCTTATCCATTCATCTGTTGAAAGGCATCTTGGTCCTTTCCATAGTTTGGCGACCGTGGCCATTGCTGCTATGAACATTGAGGTACAGATGGCCCTTCTTTTCACGACATCTGTATCTTTGGGGTAAATACCCAGGAGTGCAATTGCAGGGTCATAGGGTCATAGCCCTATTTTTAATTTCTTGAGGAATCTACACACTGTTCTCCAAAGAGGCTGCACCAACTTGCATTCCCACCAACAGTGTAAGAGGGTTCCCCTTTCTCCACATCCTCTCCAACACATGTTGTTTCCTGTTTGGTTAATTTTGGCCATTCTAACTGGTGTAAGGTGATATCTCAATGTGGTTTTCATTTGAATCTCCCTGAGGGCTAGTGATGATGAACATTTTTTCATGTGTCTGATAGCCATTTGTATGTCTTGATTGGAGAAGTGTCTGTTCATATCTTCTGCCCATTTTTTGATATGTTTGCCTGTTTCGTGTGTGTTGAGTTTGAGGAGTTCATTATAGATCCTGGATATCAACCTTTTGTCTGTACTGTCATATGCAAATATCTTCTCCCATTCCATGGGTTGCCTCTTTGTTTTTTTGACTGTTTCCTTTGCTGTGCAGAAGCTTTTGATTTTGATGAAGTCCCAAAAGTTTATTTTCACTTTTGTTTCCTTTGCCTTTGGAGACATATCTTGAAAGAAGTTGCTGTGGCTAATAATGAATTACTCCCTATGTTCTCCTCTAGCAGTCTGATGTATTCCTGTCTCACATTGTGATCTTTTATACATTTTGAGTTTATCTTTGTGTATGATCTAAGAGAATGGTCGAGTTTCATTCTTCTACATATAGCTGTCCAGTTTTCCCAGAACCATTTATTGAAGAGACTGTCTTTTTTCCACTGTATATTTTTTCCTGTTTTGTCGAAGATTAATTGACCATAGAGTTGAGGGTCCATATCTGGGCTTTCTACGCTGTTCCACTGGTCTATGTGTCTAGTCTTATGCCAGTACCATGCTGTCTTGGTGATCACAGCTTTGTAATAAAGCTTGAAATCAGGTAACGTGATGCCCCCAGTTTTATTTTTGTTTTTCAACATTTCCTTAGCGATTCGGGGTCTCTTCTGATTCCATACAAATTTTTGGATTATTTGCTCCAGCTCTTTGAAGAATACCAGAGGAATTTTGATCGGAATAGCATTAAAAGTATAGATTGCTCTAGGCAGTATAGACATTTTAACAATGTTTATTCTTCCGATCCAAGAGCATGGAATGGTCTTCAATCTTTTTGTGTCTTCTTCAATTTCTTTCATGAGTGTTCCGTAGTTCCTCAGGTACAGATCCTTTACCTCTTTGGTTAGGTTTATTCCCAGGTATCTTATGGTTCTTGGTGCTATAGTAAATGGAATCGATTCACTAATTTCCCTTTCTGTATTTTCATTGTTAGTGTATAAGAAAGCCACTGATTTCTGCACATTGACTTTGTATCCTGTCACGTTGCTGAATTGCTGTATGAGTTCTAGTAGTTTGGGGGTGGAGTCTTTTGGGTTTTCTGTATAAACAATCATGTCATCTGCAAAGGGAGAGAGTTTGACTTCTTCATTACCAATTTGGATACCTTTTATTTCTCTTTGTTGTCTTATTGCTGTTGCTAGGACTTCTAATACTATGTTGAACAAGAGTGGGGAGAGTGGACATCCTTGTCGTGTTCCTGATCTCAACGGGAAGGCTCCAAGCTTTTTCCCATTGAGGATGATATTTGCTGTGGGTCTTTCATAGATAGGTTTGATGAGATTCAGGAATTTTCCCTCTATCCCTATACTTTGAAGCATTTTAATCAGGAATGGATGCTGGATTTTGTCAAATGATTTTTCTGCATCAATTGAGAGGACCATGTGGTTCTCTCTTTTCATATTAATTTGTTGTATCACATTGATTGATTTGCAAATGTTGAACCATCCTTGTAGCTCAGGGATGAATCCCACCTGATCATGGTGGATAATCTTTTTAATGTGCTGGTGGGTCCTGTTGGCTAGGATCTTGTTGGGAATCTTAGCATCCATATTCATCAGTGATATTGGTCTGAAATTCTCCTTTTTGGTAGGGTCTTTGCCTGGTTTGGGGATCAGGGTAATGCCGGCTTCATAGAAAGAGTCAGGAAGTTTTCCTTCTGCTTCAATTTTTTGAAACAGCTTCAGGATAATAGGTGTTATTTCTTCTTTGAAAGTTTGGTAGAATTCCCCAGGGAATCTGTCAGGTCCTGGGCTCTTGTTTTTTGGGAGGTTTCTGATCACTGCTTCAATCTCATTTCTAGATATCAGTCTATTCAGGTTGTCGATTTCTTCCTGTTTCAATTTTGGTAGTTTATAGTTTTCCAGGAATGCATCCATTTCACCTAGGTTGCTTAGCTTATTGGCATATAACTGTTGATAATAACTTCTGATGATTGTTTCTACTTCCTTGGTGTTATTTGTGATCTCTCCCTTTTCATTCATAATTTTATTAATTTTGGCTTTCTCTCTTTTCTTTTGGATTAGTGTGGCCAATGGTTTATCGATCTTATTGATTCTTTCAAAAAACCAGCTTCTAGTTTCATTGATATGTTCTACTTTATCTCTGGTTTCTACCTCATTGATCTCAGCTCTAACCTTGATGATTTCCTTTCTTATGTGTGGAGTTGGTTTGATTTGTTGTTGATTCTCCAGTTCTTTAAGGTGTAGAGATAGCTGGTGTATTCTGGATTTTTCAATATTTTGAGAGAGGCTTGGTTGGCTATGTATTTCCCCCTTAGGACCGCCTTTGCTGTATCCCATAGGTTTTGGACCAAAGTGTCTTCATTCTTATTGGTTTCCATGAATTGTTTCAGTTCTTCTTTGATCTCCTGGTTGATCCAAGCATTCTTAAGTAAGGTGGCCTTTAGCTTCCAGGTGTTTGAGTTCCTTCAGAACTTTTCCTTGTGATTGAGCTCCAGTTTCAAGGCATTGTGATCTGAGAATATGCAGGGAATCATCTCAGTCTTTTGGTATCGCTTGAGTCCTGATTTGTGACCCAGTATGTGGTCTAGCAGAGAGAGTCAATTATCATATGGTTTCACTTATTTGTGGAGCATAACAAATATCATGGAGGACAAGGCGTGTTAGAGAGCAGAAGGGAGTTGGGGCAAATTGGAAGGGGAGGTGAATCATGAGAGACTATGGATTCTGAAAAACAATCTGAGGGCTTTGAAGTGGTGGGGGAGTGGGAAGTTGGGGTACCAGGTGGTGGGTATTATAGAGGGCACGGATTGCATGGAGCACTGGGTGTGGTGAAAAAATAATGAATGCTGTTATTTCTGAAAATAAATAAATCAATTTAATAAAAATTAAAAAAAAAACCAGTTGCATTTTACACAGATCTAGAATAAACATTCCTAAGATTTGTATCAACCACAAAAGACCCTGAATACAAAAGCAATTATGAGAGTTAAAAGTAAACCTGGGGGCATTACAATTCTGGTCTTCAAGTTATACTACAAAGCAGTAGTTATCAAAACAATATGGTACTGTAGACACATAGATCAATAGAACAGAATAGAAAGCCAAGAAAAGAATCTACAACTATGTGGTCAATTACTCCTCAACAAAACAGGAAAGCATATCTAATGAAAAAAAGACAGTCTCTTCAAGAAATGGTGTTGGGAAAACTGGACAGCCACACACCAAAGAATGAAACTTGACCACTTCCTTACACCACACACAAAGGTAAACTCAAAATGGATGCAGGACCTAAATCTGAGACAGGAATCCATCAAAATTTTTGAGAAAACAAGCAATGAAAAGTAGGAAATAGGGCAAACCACAGAATCCAAGACAGATGGCTATATAAATACCAAAAATCATGGCTTACCAGAGCAGAGCTTTTGCAACATGCAAAAGCAAAAAATTAGACCACCTTCTTATATTATAAACAAAAATAAATTTAATGTATATTAAAGACCTACAGTGAGATCTGAAATCATAAAAATACCATAAAAGTACACAGACAGTAATCTGTTTGACAGAAACCATAGCAATATTTTTTCTACATAGGTCTCCTGAGGCAAGGGAAATAAAAGCAAAAATAAACTATTGGGACCACATCAAATTAAAAAGCTTCTTCACAGCAACGAAAACAATTAACAAAACTAAAATGCAACCTAGGGAATGGGAGAATATATCTGCAAATGTCATCTGATAAAATATTAATATATAAAACATATAAAGAATTTATAAAACTCAACACCCTCAAAATGAATAATCCAATTTAAAAATGGGCCAAAGACATGAACAGATATATTTTTTCCAATAAAGACAGCCACATGGCCAACAGACACATGAAAAGATGTTCATCATCCTCACCGTCAGGGAAATACAAATCAAAACTACAGTGATATATCACTTCAGAATAACTAAAATCAACAACACAAGAGCCAACAGGTTTTGGCAAGCATGTGTAGAAAGGGGAACCCTCCCTGTCGGTAGCAACGCCAACTGCTGCAACCACTGCGGAAAACAGTGTGGAGGTTCCTCAGAAATTAAAAATAGAACTACCCTATGATCCAGCAATCATACTATTGGGTATTTACCCAAAGAATACAAAAACAATATTTCTAAGGGATGAATGCACCCCTATGTTTGTAACTGCATTATTTATAGTAACCAAAATATAGAAACAGCCCAAGTGTCCATCAACTGATGAATGGAGAAAGAAGTTGTCACACACACACACACACACACACACACACACAGATGAATATTATTCGGTCATAAAAAGGAATGAAATCTTGCCATTTCAATGACATGGATGGTACTAGAAAGTACAATGCTAAGTGAAATAAGTCAGAGAAAGACAAATTCCATATAATTTCTGTCACATGAGGAATTTAATAAAAAACAAAAATGAGCCAAAGGAAAAGAGAAAGAGAAAGAAAAATCAAGAGATGGACTCAACAATAGAGAACAAACTCATGGTTACTAGAGGGGATGTTGTTAGGAAGATGGGTTAAACATGATATGGGGACGAAGGAGTGCACTTACAATGAGCACAGGTGATATATGGAATAATTAAATCACTATATTATATACCTGAAACTAATATAATACTGTATGTTAACTGGAATTAAATGAAAACATAACAAAATGGGATCATTACAGAGTTTGCATTGAATCAATGAATTGGTTAATACTGCTATCTTAATATTTTCCTCTATCCATGAACATAAAATATCTTCCATTTCCTACAAACTTTTAAAGAATTTATCAACAGTGTTTTGCAGTTTTTTGTGTTGAGTTTTTGAACATTGTTAAATTTAGTACTATGTATTTTTATTTTTTATTATTTATTTATTATTTATTTTAATTTTTTATAAACATATAATGTATTTTATCCTCATGGGTACAGTTCTGTGAATCGCCAGGTTTACACACTTCACAGCACTCATCATAGCACATACCCTCCCCAATGTCCATATGCCCCCCTTCAAAAACCCCTCCCTCCAGCAACCCTAAGTTTGTTTTGTGAGATTAAGAGTCACTTATGGTTTGTCTCCCTCCCAATCCCATCTTGTTTCATTCATTCTTCTCCTACCCCCTTAACTCCTCATGTCGCATATCCACTTCCTCGTATCGGGGAGATCATATGATAGTTGTCTTTCTCTGATTGACTTATTTCGCTAAGCATGATACCTTCTAGTTCCATCCACATCGTCACAAATGGCAAGATTTCATTTCTTTTGATGGCGGCATAGTATTCCATTGTGTATATATACCACCTCTTCTTTATCCATTCACCTGTTGATGCACATCTAGGTTCTTTCCATAGTTTGGCTATTGTGGACATTGCTGCTATAAACATTCAGGTGCAAGTGCCCCTTTGGATCACTACATTTGTATCTTTAGGGTAAATACCCAGTAGTGCAATTGTTGGGTTGTAGGGTAGTTCTATTTTGAACATTTTGGGGAACTTCCAAGCGGTTTTCCAGAATGGTTGCACAAGCTTGCATTCCCACCAACAGTCTAGGAGGGTTCCCCTTTCTCCACATCCTCGTGAGCATCTGTCATTTCCTGGCTTGTTAACTTCAGCCATTCTGACTGGTGTGAGGTGATATCTCATTGTGGTTTTGATTTCTATTTCCCTGATGCCAAGAGATGTGGAGCACTTTTTCATGTGTCTATTGGCCATCTGGATGTCTTCTTTGCAGAAATGTCTGTTCATGACTTCTGCCCATTTCTTGATTGGATTATTTGTTCTTTGGGCGTTGAGTTTGCTAAGTTCTTTATAGATTTGGACACTAGCCCTTTATCTGATATGTCGTTTGCAAATATCTTCTCCCATTCTGACAGTTGTCTTTTGGTTTTGTTAACTGTTTCCTTTGCTGTGCAAAAGCTTTTGATCTTGATGAAATCCCAATAGTTCATTTTTGTCCTAGCTTCCCTTGCCTTTGGCGATGTTCCTAGGAAGATGTTGCTGCGGCTGAGGTCGAAAAGGTTACTGCCTGTGTTCTCCTTAAGGATTTTGATGGATTCCTTTCTCACATTGAGGTCCTTTATCCATTTGAATCTATTTTTGTATGTGGTATAAGGAAATGGCCCAATTTCATTTTTCTGCATGTGGCTGTCCAATTTTCCCAACACCATTTGTTGAAGAGACTGTCTTTTTTCCATTGGACATTCTTTCCTGCTTTGTTGAAGATTAGTTGACCATAGAGTTGTGGGTCGATTTCTGGGCTCTCTATTCTGTTCCATTGATCTATGTGTCTGTTTTTCTGCCAGTACCATGCTGTCGTGATGATGACAGGTTTGTAATAAAGCTTGAAGTCTGGAATTGTGATGCCACCAACTTTGGCTTTCTTTTTCAATATTCCTTTGGCTATTCAAGGTCTTTTCTGGTTCCATATAAATCTTAGAATTATTTATTCCATTTCTTTGAAAAAATGGATGGTTTTTGATAAGAATTGCATTAAATATGTACTTTGCTTTAGGTAGCATAGACATTTTCACAATATTTATTCTTCCAATCCAGGAGCATGGAAGATTTTTCCATTTCTTTGTGTCTTCCTCAATTTCTTTCATGAGTACTTTATTGTTTTCTGAGTATGGATTCTTAGCCTCTTTGGTTAGGTTTATTCCTAGGTATCTTATAGTTTTGGGTGCTATTGTAAATGGGATTGACTCCTTAACTTCTCTCTCTTCTATCTTTTTGGTGTAGAGAAATGCGACTGATTTCTGTGCATTCATTTTATATTCTTACACTTTACTGAATTCCTGTACAAGTTCTAGGAGTTTCGGAGTGGAGTCTTTTGGGTTTTCCACATGTAGTATATCATCTGCAAAGAGTGATAGTTTAACTCCTTCTTTGCCGATTTGGATGCCTTTAATTTCCTTTTCTGTCTGATTGCTGAGGCTAGGACTTCTAATACTATGTTGAATAGCAGTGTTGATAATGGACATCTCTTCCGTGTTCCTGACCTTGGCGGAAAAGCTCAGTTTTTCTCCATTGAAAATGATATTTGTGGTGGGTTTTTCATAGATGGCTTTGATAATATTGAGGTATGTGCCCTCTATCCCTGTATTTTGAAGAGTTTTGATCAGGAATGGATGCTGCACGTTGTCAAATGCTTTTTCAGCATCTATTGAGTGTATTATATGTTTACTGTTCTTTCTTTTATTAATGCATTGTATCACATTGATTGATTTGCAGATGTTGAACCAACCTTCAGCCCTGGAATAAATCCCACTTGGTCATGGTGAATAATTCTTTTAACATACTGATGGATCCTATTGGCTAGTATTTTGCTGAGAATTTTCGCATCCGTGTTCATCAAGGATATTGGTCTGTATTTCTCTTTTATTGATGGGATCCTTGTCTCGTTTTGGGATCAAGGTGATGTTGGCCTCATAAAATGAGTTTGGAAGCTTTCCTACCATTTCTATTTTTTGGAACAGTTTCAGGAGAATAAGAATTAGTTCTTCTTTAAACTTTGGTAGAATTCCCCTGGGAAGTCATCTCGCCCTGGGCTTTTGTTTGTTTGGAGAATTTTGATGACTGTTTCAATCTCTTTACTGGTTATGGGTCTGTTCAGGTTTTCTATTTTTTCCTGGTTCAGCTGTGGTAGTTTATATGTCTCTAGAAATGCATCCTCTTCCAGATGTTCAAATTTGTTTGTGTAGAGTTACTCATAGTATGTTCTTATAATTGTTTGTATTTGTTTGGTGTTAGTTGTGATCTCTCCTATTTCATTCACGATTTTATTTATTTGGGTCGTTTCTCTTTTCTTTTTGATAATTCTGGCCAGGGGTTTATCAATCATATTAATTCTTACAAAGAACCAGCTCCTAGTTTCATTGATTTGTCCTTTTTTTTTCTTTTTTTTTTTTTTGGTTTCTATTTCATTGATTTCTGCTCTGATCTTTATGATTTCTCATATCCTGCTGGGTTTAGGCTTTCTTTGTTGTTCATTCTCCAGCTCCTTTAGGTGTAGGGTTAGGTTGTGTACCTGAGAACTTTCTTGTTTCCTGAGAAAGGCTTGTACTGCAATATATTTTCCTCTCAGGACTGCCTTTGCTGTGTCCCACAGATTTTGAACCATTGTGTTTTCATTATCATTGGTTTCCATGAATTTTTTCAATTCTTCTTTAATTTCCTGGTTGACCCATTAATTCTTTAGAAGGATGCTGTTTAGTCTCCATGTATTTGGGTTCTTTCCAAAATACCTCTTGTGATTGAGTTCTAGCTTCAGAGCATTCTTGTCTGAAAATATTCAGGGAATGATCCCAATCTTTTGATACCGGTTGAGTCCTGATTTAGGACCCAGGATGTGATCTATTCTGGAGAATGTTCCATGTGCACCAGAGAAGAATGTGTATTCTGTTGCTTTTGGATGAAATGTTCTGAATATATCTGTAATGTCCATCTGGTCCAGTGTGTCATTTAATGCCTTTATTTCCTTGCTGATCTTTTGCTTGGATGATCTGTCCATTTCAGTGAGGGGAGTGTTAAAGTCCGCTACTATTATTGTATTATTGTTGATGTGTTTCTTTGATTTTGTTATTAATTGGTTTATATCGTTGGCTGATCCCACGTTAGGGGCATAGATATTTAAAATGGTTAGATCTTCTTATTGGACAGATCCTTTGAGTATAATATAGTGTTCTTCCTCTTCTCTTATTATAGTCTTTGTCTTAAAATGTAATTGATCTGATTTAAAGATTGCCACTCCTGCTTTCTTCTGATGTCCATTAGCATGATAAATTGTTTTCCACCCCCTCACTTTAAATCTGGAGATGTCTTCGGGTTTGAAATGATTTTCTTGTAGGCAACATATAGATGGGTTTTGTTTTTTTATTCATTCTGATATCCTGTGTCTTTTGACTGCGGCATTTAGCCTATTAACATTCAGGGTAACTATTGAGAGATATGAATTTAGTGCCATTGTATTGCCTGTAAGCTGACTGTTCCTGTATATTGTCTCTGTTGCTTTCTGATCTACTATTTTTAGGCTCTCTCTTTCCTTAGAGGACCCCTTTCAATATTTCCTGTAGAGCTGGTTTGTTTTTTGCAAATTCTTTCACTTTTTGTTTCTCCTGGAAGCTTTTAATCTCTTCTTCTATTTTCAATGATAGCCTAGCAGGACATAGTATTCTTGGCTGCACATTTTTCTTGTTCAGTGCTCTGAACAAGGTCTCTGTGGATAAGTCTGCTTCCAATCTACTATTTTTACCATTGTATGTTACAGACTTCTTTTCTCGGGCTACTTTCAGGTTTTTCTCTTTGTCACTAAGACTTGTAAATTTTACTATTAGGTGACGGGGTGTAGACCTATTCTTATTGATTTTGATGGGGGTTCTCTGCACCTCCTGAATTTTGATGCTTGTACCCTTTGCCATATTAAGGAAATTCTCTACAATATTTCTCTCCAATATATCTTCTGCTCCCCTCTCTCTTTCTTCTTTTTCTGGAATCCCAATTATTCTAGGGTTGTTTCGTCTTATGGTGTCACTTATCTCTTGAATTTTCCCTTCATGGTCCAGGAGCTGTTTGGCCCTCTTTTGATCAGCTTATTAATTCTTTGTCATTTGGTCTTCTATATCACTAATTCTTTCTTCTGCCTCATTTATCCTAGCAGAAGAGTCTCCATTTTTATTGCACCTCATTAATAGCTTTTTAATTTCAACTTGGTTAGATTTTAGTTCTTTTATTTCTTAAGAAAGGACTTTTATCTCTCCAGAGAGGGTTTCTCTAATATCTTCCATGCCTTTTTTTGAGCCCGGCTAGACCCTTGAGAATCGTTATTCTGAACTCTAGATCTGACATAATACCAATGTCGGTATTTAATAGGTCCCTATACTTTAGTACTGCCCCATGTTCTTTTTTTGTGGTGAATTTTTTTGCCTTGTCATTTTGTCCAGATAACAGTATATGAAGGAGAAAGTTAAATACTAAAAGGGTGGCAAAGACCCCAGGAAAATACACTTTAACAAAATCAGAAGAGACCTCAAATCATGTGGGGAAGAAAGCTGATGAAAAGAGGTTCAGAAAAAAAAAATTAAAAAAAGAAAATGAATAAAGAAAAAATATAAAAAACATTATATATACACACACACACAAACACACACACACACACACACATTAGATAAACTAGTTACAAAAACGTTAAAAAAGAAATGGGTAAAAGTTAAAAAAATTTAGAAGAAGAAAAAACAATTAAAAAAACACAAATTACATCAACTGCAAGACTAATGAATCATGGGGATAAAGCCACGAGTTCATTGCTTTGCTTTCTCCTCCTCTGGAATTCCGTTGCTCTCCTTGGTATTGAACCTGCACTCCTTGGTAGGTGAACTTGGTCCTGGCTGGATTTCTTGTTGCTCTTCTGGGTGAGGGGCCTGTTGTAGTGATCCTCAAGTGTCTGCCTCAGGTGGAATTGCACCACCCTTACCAGGGGCCGGGCTGAGTAATCCGCTTAGGTTCGCTTTTGGGAGTTTTCCGTGAATATATATTCCATTTTCGTTTCCCTGAAGTGTTCCCTGAATGTTTTCCATAGAGTTCCAGAGGACGGAATTGAAAATGGCAGCCTCTCAATCTCTGGCCCAGAGGAGCTGAGAGTTCGAGGCCCCACTCCTCAGTGCACACTCAGAGAATAGTGCCCAATAACTCCCCTCTCTCTGGCCTCTGGCTGTGCTCCTTGGTCACCCAGGCTGCAACCGGTTCAAGGTAATCCTGAGCCGAGAGCTCACTCCTCATCTCTGTCTCTGTAGCTGGCTTCCCCATTCTAATACCTGCAAGCTCTGTGACACTCAGACACCCCCGATCATTCTGTGAACCTGTGGGACCCTGGGGTCATGCTGACCCCACATGGGCTTCATTCCGGTTTAGCCTCTGGAGTGATATCCCTCAGTGAAACAGACTTTTTAAAGTTCCGATTTTGTGCTCCATTGCTCTGCCGTTTGCCGGGAGCTGGCCCCTCCCCCTGCAATCTATCTTCCAGTCGCTTTGGATTCACTTCTTTGCCAGTCCTACCTTACAGAAAGTAGTTGATTTTCTGTTTCTAGACTTGCTGCTCTTCTCTTCAATCTCCCGTTGGATTTGTAGGTGTTTGCAATGTTTAGATAAGCAATCTAGCTGATCTCCTGCTACCTGATGTAGCCTCAGCCTGCTACTTCTCCACCATCTTGACTCCTCCCCCCTACTATGTATTTTAATATTTTTAAATTTTGGCATAAATGGAATTATTTCCTGAATTTTATTTTCATCCCTTGTGTGTTTGGTGTCATATAAGAAACATTTTCAAATCTAATTCAGAAACATTTACTTTTGTATTTTCTTCTGAGCATGGTATAGCATTAGTCTATTAATTAATGTCTATGAATCATTTGAGTTAATTTTCACGTATGGTGTAGAGAAGGATTTTGTTCTTCTTCATTGGGATATCCAGTTATACCAGTTCTAAATGTTGAAAATTTTATTCTGTAATGATTTAAAGATCTTGGCACCCTAGACAAAAATCAATTGGCCCTAACACGTGAATGTCTACTTCTGGATTTTTAATTCTATTCCATAGATATGTAGGACTATTCTTATTACAATACACAGTTATTTTGATTACTTTGACTTTGTAGTAATTTTGAAATCATAAAATGTTAACGTAAATCAAACCAACTCCACACATAAGAAAGGAAATCATCAAGATTAGAGCTGAGATCAATGAGGTAGATAAACCAGAGATAAAGTAGAACATATCAATGAAACTAGAAGCTGGTTTTTTGAAAGAATCAATAAGATCGATAAGCCACTGGCCACACTAATCCAGAAGAAAAGAGAGAAAGCCCAAATTCATAATATTATGAATGAAAAGGGAGAGATCACAAATAACACCAAGGAAGTAGAAACAATCATCAGAAGTTATTATCAACAGTTATATGCCAATAAGCTTAGCAAACGTGATGAAATAAATGCATTCCTGGAAAACTATAAACTCCCAAACGTGAACCAGGAAGAAATCAAGAACCTGAATAGACCTATATCTAGTAACGATATTGAAGCAGTGATCAAAAACCTCCCAAAAAACAAGAGCCCAGGACCTGACGGATTCCCCTGGGAAATTCTACCAAACTTTCAAAGAAGAAATAACACCTATTATCCAGAAGCTGTTTCAAAAAATTGAAGCAGAAGGAAAACTTCCATACTCTTTCTATGAAGCCAGCATTACCCTGATCCCCAAACCAGGCAAAGACCCTGGCAAAAAGGAGAATTTCAGACCAATATCACTGATGAATATGGATGCTAAGATTCTCAACAAGATCCTAGCCAACAGGACCCACCAGCACATTAAAAAGATTATCCACCATGACCAGGTGGGATTCATCCCTGGGCTACAAGGATGGTTCAACATTCGCAAATCAATCAATGTGATAGAACAAATTAATAAGAGAAGAGAGAACCACATGGTCCTCTCAATTGATGCAGAAAAATCATTTGACAAAATCCAGCATCCATTCCTGATTAAAATGCTTCAAAGTATAGGGAACTTCATCAAATCTATCTATGAAAGACCCACAGCAAATATTATCCTCAATGGGAAAAAGCTTGGAGCCTTCCCGTTGAGATCAGGAACAAGACAAGGATGCCCACTTTCACCACTCTTATTCAACATAGTATTAGAAGTCCTAGGAACAGCAATCAGACAACAAAGAGAAATAAAAGGTATCCAAATTGGCAATGAAGAAGTCAAACTCTCTCTCTTCACAGATAACATGATTCTTTATATGGAAAACACGAAAGACTCCACCCCCAAACTACTAGAACTCATACAGCAATTCAGCAACGTGACAGGATACAAAGTCAATGTGCAGAAATCAGTGGCTTTCTTATACACTAACAATGAAAATACAGAAAGGGAAATTAGAGAATCGATTCCATTTACTATAGCACCAAGAACCATAAGATACCTGGGAATAAACCTAACCAAGGAGGTAAAGGATCTGTACTCGAAGAACTACAGAACACTCATGAACGAAATTGAAGTAGACACAAAAAGATAGAAGACCATTCCATGCTCTTGGATTGGAAGAATAAACATTGTTAAAATGTCAATACTGCCTAGAGCAATCTATACTTTTTAATGCCATTCCGATCAACATTCCACCAGTATTTTTCAAAGAGCTTGAGTAAATAATACAGAAATTTGTATGGAATCAGAAGAGACCCTGAATCTCTAAGGAAATATTGAAAAACAAAAATAAAACTGGGAGCATCATGTTACCTGATTTCAAGCTTTACTACAAAGCTGTTATCACCAAGACAGCATGGTACTGGCATAAAAACAGACACATAGACCAGTGGAACAGTGTAGAGAGCCCAGATATGGGCCCTCAACTCTATGGTCAATTAATCTTCGACAAAACAGGAAAAAATATACAGTGGAAAAAAGACAGTCTCTTCAATAATGATGATGGGAAAACTGGACAGCTATATGTAGAAGAATGAAATTCGACCATCCTCTTACACCGTACACAAAGATAAACTCAAAATGGATAAAATACCTCAACATGAGACAGGAATCCATCAGACTCCTAGAGGAGAACATAGGCAGTAATCTCTTCGATATCAGCCACAGCAACTTCTTTCAAGATATGCCTCCAAAGGCAAAGAAAACAAAAGCGAAAATAAACTTTTGGGACTTCATCAAAATCAAAAGCTTCTGCACAGCAAAGGAAACAGTCAAAAAAGCAAAGAGGCAACCTACGGAATGGGAGAAGATATTTGCAAATGACAGTACAGAAAAAAGGTTGATATCCAGGATCTATAATGAACTCCTCAAACTCAACACACATGAAACAGGCAAACATATCAAAAAATGGGCAGAAGACATGAACAGAAACTTCTCCAATCAAGACATACAAATGGCTATCAGACACATGAAAAAATGTTCATCATCACTAGCCCTCAGGGAGATTCAAATGAAAACCACATTGAGATATCACCTTACACCAGTTAGAATGTCCAAAATTAACAATACAGGAAACAACATGTGTTGGAGGGGATGTGGATAAAGGGGAACCTTATTACACTGTTGGTGGGAATGCAAGTTGGTGCAGCCTCTTTGGAGAACAGTGTGGAAATTCCTCAAGAAATTAAAAATAGAACTTCCCTATGACCCTGCAATTGCACTCCTGGGTATTTACCCCAAAGATACAAATGTAGTGAAAGAAAGAACACTGTACCCCAATGTTTATAGCAGCAATGGCCACGGTCGCCAAACTATGGAAAGAACCAAGATGCCCTTTAACAGATGAATGGATAAGGAACATGTGGTCCATATACACTATGGAGTATTATGCCTCCATCATAAAGGATGAATACCCAACTTTTGTAGCAACATGGACAGGACTGGAAGAGATTATGCTGAGTGAAATAAGTCAAGCAGAGAGAGTAAATTTTCATATGGTTTCACTTATTTGTGGAGCATAACAAATATCATGTAGGACATGGGGAGTTAGAGAGGAGAAGGGACTTGGGGGAAATTGGAAGGGGAGGTGAATCATAAGAGATTATGGACTCTGAAAAACAATCTGAGGGGTTTGAAGTGGCGGGGGTGTGGGAGGCTGGGGTACCAGGTGGTGGGTATTATAGAGGGCACGGATTGCATGGAGCACTGGGTGTGGTGAAAAATAATGAATACTGTTATGCTGAAAGTAAATAAATGTAATTTAAAAGAAGATAATGTTAACTTATTTTTGTTTTTTTATCTCAAAATTGCATTCCTTGTGTTTCAATATGAATTTTATTTTCAGGTTGTAAATATTTGAAAAAAAAATAGACTGTAATGTTTTATATGGATTTCACAAAATCTGTAGGTTAATTTGAAAAATACTGCCATGTCAGCAATATTAAATCTTTCAGTTCCTGAACATGGGATGTATATTTACTTATTTTATTTAGGTATTCTTTAATTTATGTCAACAATGTTTTGTAAATTTTAAGCTTTATATTTACACTTCTCTTATAAAATATGTTACTAAGTTTTTATTTTATAATGTTATTTTAAATTAGAGGTTTTCTTAATTGTGTTTTTGTATTGTTTATTGATAGTGTATAAAACACAATTGTTACTTTATATTGATATTGTATCCTTCAAATTTGCTAAACTCATAATATCTCTGTTTTTTAATTTAAATTCAATTAATCGCCTAGGAGGAAGAGCAAGATGGCAGAGAAATGGGAGACCCTGTTTCAACTGGTCCCTAAAGTGAGCTAAATATCTACCAGAACACTCTGAACACCCATATAATCAGGCTGAGATATAAGATTATACACTTCTGGATCTCTATGGGGGCAGACGACATCAGTGGAGAGGTAAAGTGAGTGGAAATGCTCAAACTGATATTGGAGGATAAACAGAAGGGGGAGGGAGCCACCACAAGTGACCCATTGGAAAGTAATACCATAATATGAAAGTACCCTGTGAATGGGAACAAGCATTAACCTGGAGTCTGGTTAAAAGCACTCAAAAAGAGCAAAATATTTTAAGGGGTGACTGGTGGAATTGGACGGGCACAGGAATGGCTTTAAGCCCATGTTCCCAGGACAGTCACTGCAAGTGACCACTCATGCCAGAGGGAGTCCAGCGGGGCCTCCAGTCCATGGTCCCTGAGCCCATGGCTTTCCACTGCATGCACTACCATTCAGCTGGGCACACTCCTGCCCAGGCCTGAGAGAGCCTAGTGTGGGAGTCAGCCAGTGGTCTCTAGGACCTCAGCCTTCTGCAACCAGCCCAGGGTTCTGAGCGCTCCCAGCCCACACCTGAAAGAACTCGGTATGATCTCCAGTCAGGATCCCTTGGCCAGCACCTGGGGCAGGCCTGGACTGCAGATAACAGTCCTGGCAAAGAGAGCCACCAGAAGCGGGCTCCCTTGACCAATATCACTTGCAGTTTTAGTGACACAAGGGTACAGAGACAAGCAGGGTCCAAGGGTGACCACTAGGACAGTGGCTGGAGGTGCACACGGCCTGTGGGGGGTTGTGCTGTTCAGCAGAGTTTGCAGAGGGGGAGTCTGTGTGTTTCAAACCACCCAGAGGGGAACAATCTAAGGCTTCTCTCGAGGCAAAAGTCTAGGTGCAGACAGATTCTTTCTTTGACCATCAGAAAAGTCACAAAAAGCCACCAAAGAACAAAATCCTCCAAAGAACAAAAGCCTGAAAACCCGGTTTCCACAGAGCCCAGCCCCTTGAAAACCTGCAGGAAAACTAAATCCAAGCAAGATTAACTGGAGAAAAATGCAGCAGGCCCCTCCCCCCAGAAGACAAGCCAAAAGAACAATAGGACGACCACCACAGGGTCCTCATAAAGCTGTCAAACCCCAACATCAGGGGAAAGCAATATATTAAGCTCTTGGGATTACCCTAAAACCTGTATATTTCATAGATACAACCTTTTGTCTTTATTCATTCTAATGATTATTGTTCTTTTAATTTTTTTTAACCTACTAACCATTACAGCTAGAAGTTTGATACAACACATCCATAATAACCTTTTAACTTGAACTTCCTTCATACCTATACATATGTTTCTTTTTCTTTTTTTAATTTAACATACATATATATATTTCCCCTATTCAATACTATCCCATATATAAACTAGTTTTAATTTCCCTGTATCTCTGTAAAGTTGAGTCCTTTAACAAAAATATCAAGATATGCCCAGAAGAAATGAAATAAATTTCCTCACCCACATAGAGTATTTATGACAACTTTTCCATCTTATTCTTCTGTCAGTTTCTCTGTGCATTTGTTTTGTTCTGTTATTATATAACTCTTATTCTTGGGGGTCATTTTGCCTGGGTTCTTCTTCTTCTTCTTTTTTTTTTTTTCCTTGCCATTTACTTTTGCCGGTTTTTCATTTGTTTATTTTTGTTTATATACCTTATAAATCTTACTTTGGGGAATGATTTTGGCTAAGTTTTCTCTCTCTTTTTTTTTTTTCCATGTTCTCTCTCTTTTTCTTTTTTCTTTCTTTTTCGTGGTGACTTTTGATTGATCTGAAACATTCCAGGGTGCATCTTTCCTGGATTATTGTTGACATATTCAGCTATACATCCCCTCAACCACCTTTCACCAAAATGACTAGGAGGAGGAGTACCCAACAGGAAAAATTCAGAGACTATGCCCTCTCAATCAGAACTTTTGGATATGGACATAAACAGTATGTCAACAAGGGAATTCGGGGTAACAATTTTTCAGGTAATGGCTAGCTTGGTGAAACCACTAGGGACAACATAGAATCTCTAAGGGCAGGAGAGAGCCCATATGGCAGTAGTTAAAAATGCTATCAATGAGATCCAATCTGATCTAAATACTCTAACAGCTAAATTAATTGAAGCAGAAGATAAAATCAGTGATCTGAAGACAAACTTACAGAGAGTAATGATTAGGAGGAGGCCTGGAACAAACAGCTTAGAAGCAATAAAAACAGAATTAGGGAATTAGGGAAATAAATGATGTCATAAAACATTCCAACATCAGAATTACTGGGATACCTTAATAAGTGAAGAAAGAGAGAAGATTAGAAGATATAGTTGAACAAATTCTGGATATAAATTTCCCCAATCTAAGGAATAGAGCAAGTCTTTGAGTCCTAGAGGCAGAATGTATACCCCTCTAAGATAAAAAAAAATATAGAAAGACCTCCAGACAATTATGATATTCACAAATCATAATTTTAGACAAGAGTTCTTAAGGGCAGCCAGGGGGAAGAAATTCCTTATATACAGAGAAAGGTCCATCAGAATAATGTCAGAATTGTCCACAGAAACCCGACAAGCCAGAAAGGGCTGGCAAGACATACTCAGGGCACTTCTGCACAGAATAACATGCAGCCAAGTATATTTTATCCAGCAAGGCTGACATTCAAAATGGGTGGAGAAATAGCTTCCAAGATCAGCAGAGTTTAAAAGAGTATGTGACCACCAAGCTGGCACTACAATAAATATTAAAGGAGTTTCTATAAAAGAAGAAAGAACCCACAAGTGATATAGAACAGATATTTACAGAGACAATCAATAGAAACAAGGACTTCAGAGGAAACATGATGTCAATAAAAATGTATCTTTTAATAATCACTCTCAAGATGAATGGCCTAAACACTCCCATAAAATGGCCCATAGTTGCAGACTGGACAAAATGAAGGGTCCATCTGTATACTGTCTACAAGGACACATTTGGAACGTAAAGATACATCCAGACTGAAAGTGAAAGGATGGAGAAGCATCTTTCATGCCAAAAGACCTCAAAAGAAAGCTGGCATAGCAATTTTCATATCAGATAAATTAGATTTTAAGCTAAAGACTGTAGTCAGAGATACAGAAGGATACTACATCATTCTTAAAGGGTCTGTCCACCAAGAAGACCTAACATTTGTAAATATTTATGCCCTCCAAAATGAGACCAGGCACTACGTAAGCCAACTGTTAATCAAAATAAAGAGTCATATTGATATAAGTACATTAATTGTAGGGGATCTTAACATGCCACTTTCAATAATAGATCATCCAAGGAGAAAATCAATTCAAAAAAAAGAAAAGAGTTTTGAAAGACACATTGGACCAGATGGACCTCATCAATATATACAGAACATTCCACCCTAAAACAACAGAATACTCATTCTTCTTGAGCCAACATGGAACTTTCTCCAGAATAGATGACACATTGGGTCAACTGATACCAAAAGACTGAGTTTTTCCCCTGCATATTCTTAGACTACAATGCATTGAAACTGGAACTCAACCACAAGAAAAAGCTTGGAAGGAATACAAACATGTGGAAGCTAAAGACCATCCTGCTCAAGAATGTTCGGAAAAACTAAGAAATCGAAGAACTTAAACAATTTGTGGAAACTAATGAGAATGAAGAAACATCAGTCTAAAACCTATGGGATACGGCAAAGGCAGTTCTAAGGGGGAAATATACAGCCCTCCAAGCCTCACTCAAAAAAAAAAAAATAAATAAAGAGAGAGAGAAAGAGAGAGAAATCATGAATACACCAACTCTATACCTTGAAGAACTGGAAAATCAACAACAAATTAAGCCAACCCCATACACAAGAAGGGGAATAATGAGGATTAGAGCAGAGATCAATGAGTTAGAAACTAGAGATACATTAGAACACATCAACAAAACTAGAAGCTGGTTCTTTGAAAGAATCAATAAGATTGATAAGCCACTGGCCAAACTAATCTAAAATAAAAGAGAGAGGACCCAAAATAATAACATTGTAAATGAAAGGGAAAAGATCACAACTAACAACAAGGAAATAGAAACAATCATCAGAAATTATTATCATCAGTTACATGTCAATAAGTAAAGCAATCCAGACAAAATGGATACATTTCTGGAAACCTATAAACATCCAAGAGTGAAACAGGAAAAAATTGACAACATGAATAGACCAATATTTAGTAAAGAGATTGAGGTAGTTATCAAAAAACTCCCATTAAACAGAAGCCCAAGACCTGATGGATTCCCTGGGAATTCTACCAAACATTCAAAGAAGAAATAATACCTATTCCCCTGAAGCTGTTTCTAAAAGGAGAGACAGGGCGACTAGGTGGCTCAGTGGGTTAAATCCCCTGCCTTCAGCTCAAGTCATGATCCCAGGGTGTTGGGATTGAGCCCTGCATTAAGCTCTCAGCTCAGCAGGGATCCTGCTTCCTCCTCTCTCTCTGCCTGCCTCTCTGCCTACTTGTGATCTCCATCTGTCAAATAAATAAATAAAATCTTACAAAAAATAAAAACAGAAGGAAAATTTCTATACTCTTTCTATGAAACCAGTATTACCATGACCCCCACACCAGGCAAAGACCTCACCAAAAAGGAGAATTTCAGACGAATATCCCTGATAATTATGGATGCTAAGATTCTCAACAAGGTCCAGCTAATAGGATTCAACAGTACATTAAAAAGATTATTCACCATGACCAGGAGGAATTTATCCATGGGATGCAAGGGTGGTTCAACACTCACAATTCAATTAATGTGATGGAACAAATCAGTAAAAGAAGAGAGAAGAACCACATGGTCCTCCCCATTGATGCAGAAAAAGTATGTGACAAAATACATCTTCTGTTCCTGATTAAACTCCTCAAAGTACAGGGGTAGAGGGAACATTCCTCAAATTCATAAAATCCATCTAGGACAAACCCACAGTGAATATCATTCTCAATGGAGAAAAGCTGACATCCTTCCCTTTGAGATCAGGAACACGACAAAGGTGTCCACTCTCACCACTGTTGTTCAACATAGCACTAGAAGTCCTAGCAAAAACAATAAGACAACAAAAAGGAATAAAAGATATTTAAATTGACAAATAAGAAGTCAAACTCTTCATAGATGACATGATACTTTATATAGAAAACCCCAAAGACTCCACCCTCAAACTACTGGAACTCATACAGCAATTCAGTAATGTGACTGGATACAAACTCAATGTACAGAAATCAGTTGCTTTATTATACACTATCAATGAAAATATAGAAAGGGAAGCTATAGAATCGATTCCATTTACTACAGCACCAAGAACCATAACATACCTGGGAATATATCTAACCAAAGTGGTAAAGGATCTTTACCTGAGGAAATACAGGACACTTCTAAAAGTAATTGAAGACACAAAAAGACTTAAAAGCATTCCTTGCTCATGGATTAGAAGAATAAACACTATTTAAATGTCTATACTGCCTAGATCAGTCTATACTTTCAATGTCATCCCAATCAAAATTCCACCGGTGTTTTTCAAAGTGCTGGAACAAACAATCTTAAAATTAGTATGGAACCAGAGGAGACCCCAAATTGTTAAGGAAATGTTGAAAAAGAAAAACAAAGCAAAACAGGGGGATCACGTTGCCTGATTTCCAGCTTTAGTACAAAGCTGTGATCACCAAGACAGCATGGTACTGGCACAAACACAGACACATAGACCAGTGGAAAGGAGTAGAAAGCCCAGATATGGACCCGCAACTCTATGGTCAAGTAATCTTTGAGAAAGCAGGACAAAAAATCCAATGGAATAAAGACAGTCTCTTCAATAAATGATTCTGGGAAAATTGGACAGCTGTCTATAGAAGAATGGAACTTGACCATTCTGTTATACCATACACAAAGATAAACTCAAAATGGATAAAAGACCTCAACATGAGGCAGGAATCTATCAAAATGCCAGAGGAGAATGCAGGCAGTAACCTCTTCGACATTGGCCACAGCAATTTCTTTCAAGTTATGTTCCCAAAGGCAAAGGAAACAAAGGAAAAAATAAACTTTTGGGATTTCAAGATCAAGAGCTTCTGCACATCAAAGGAAACAGTCAACAAAACAAAGAGGCAACCCATGGCATGGGAGAATACTCGCAAATGACAGTACAGAAAAAGGGCTGATATCCAAGATCTATAAACAACTCCTCAATCCCAGCACACACAAAACAGGTAATTACATCAAAGAATGGGCTGAAGACATTAACAGACACTTCTCCAAAGAAGACATACAAATGGCTAATAGACACATGGAAAATTGTTCATCATCATTGGCCATCATGGAGCTTCAAATCAAAACCACATTGAGATACTACCTTACACCAGTGAGAATGGCCAAAATTAACAAGATGGGAAAAACGACTATTGGACAGGATGTGAAGAAAGGGGAACCCTCTTGCACTGTTGGTAGGAATGCAAGTTGGTGCAGCCATTTTGGAAAACAGTGTGGAGATTCCTCTTTTATAAAAAGATTCCTTTTTATAAAAATAAAAAATTTATTTTTAAATAAAATTTAAAAATTTTATTAATTTTTTAAATAAAAATTTAAAAATTTATTATTTTTAATAAAATTATTATTTTATTAATAAAACAATAAAATATTTTATTATTATTTTATTATAATAAAATGATAAATTATTTTATATAAATTAAAAATTAATTAAATTTTTAATTTAATTCCTCAAATTAAAAATTGAGCTACCCTCTGACCCTGCAATTGTACTATTGGGTATTTACCCCAAAGATACAGATGTAGTGAAAAGAAGGGCCATCTGTTACTCCAATGTTCATAGCAGCAATGGCCACAGTCACCGAACTGTGAAAAGAGCCAAGATGCCCTTCAACAGATGAATGGATAAAGACAATATGGTCTATATATACAATAGAATATTATGCCTCCTTCAGAAATGATGAATACTCAACTTTTATATCAACATGGATGGGACTGGAAGAGATTATGCTGAGTGAAATAAGTCAAGCAGAAAGAGTCAATTATCATATGGTTTCAATATTTGTGGAGTATAAGGTATAATATGGAGGACATTATGAGAACAAAAGGAAAAGTTAATTGGGGAAATTGGAGGGGGAGATGAGCCATGAGAGACTGTGGACTCTGGGAAAGAAACTGAGGGTTTTGGAGCAGGGAGGGTGGAGGGGGTTAGGTGAACCTGGTGGTGGGTATTAAGGAGGGCATGTATTTCATGGAGCACTGGGTGTGGTGCATAAATAATGAATGTTCAAACACTGAAGAAATAAATAAAATTAATTAAAAAATAAAAATAAATTCAATTAGTCATCATATACTACATCATTCGTTCAGATGTAAAGTTCAGTAGTTCATCAGTTGCATATAACACCCAATGCTCATCACATCATGTGACCCCTTTAATGCCTATCACCCAGTTACCACATCCCCCCAACCACCTCCTCTCCAGCAACCCTCAGTTTCTTTCCTATGATTAAGAATCTCTCATGGTTTGTCTCCCTCTCTGACTTCTTCCCATTCTGCTTTTCCTCCCTTTCCCTATGTTCCTCTGTGCTGTTTCTTACATTGCTCATTTCTCTGATTAACTTATTTCTCTCAGCATAATACTAGCCAGTCCTATCCACATCAATGTAAATGGTAAGATTTCATTCCTTCTGAGGGCTGAGTAATATTGCATTGTATATATGAACCACCTCTTTATCCATCCATCGATGGACATCTCGACTCTTTCCATAATTTGGCTATTGTGGACACTGCTGATATTAACATTAGTGTGTATGAGTTATGCACTCTAACATTGAGCCATGACATTTGTATCTTTGAGGTAAATACCTAGTAATGTAATTGCTGGGTCATGGGGTAGCCCTATTTTTAACATTTTGAGAAACCTCCATACTATTTTCCATAGTGGCTGTACTAACTTGCATCCCCACCAAGAGTTTAAGAGGGTTCCTTATTCTCCACATCCTCATCAACATTTATTGTTTCTTGTCTTGTTAATTTTAGCCATGCTGACAAGCATGAAGTGGTATCTCATTGTGGATGTAATTTATATTTCCCTGATGCAAAGGGATGTTCAACATTTTTTTCATGGGTCTGTTAGGCATTTGTACATGTTATTTGGAGAAATGTCTGTTAATGACTTCTGCTCATTTCCTGACTGGATTATTTGTTTTTGAGGTGTTGAGTTTGATAAGTTCTTTATAGATAATGGATAATAAACCTTTACTGATATGTCATTTGCAAATATATTCTCCCATTACATACGTTAACTTTTAGGTTTTTTTATTATTTCCTTTGTTGTGCAGAAGTTTTTTTTTATCTTGATGAAGTCCGAATAGTTCATTTTTGCTTTTGTTTCTCTTGCCTTTGTAGACATGTCTACAAGAAGATGTTGTGGCTGAGGTCAAAGAGGTTTCTGACTCTGTTCTCTTCTTGATTTTGATGGATACCTGTCTCACATTTAGGTCTTTCATCCATTTTCAGTTTATCATTGTGTATGGTGTAAGAAAATGGCCCTGTTTCATTCTTCAGCTTGTGGCTGTCCAATTCTCCTAGCACAATTTATATAAGAGACTGTTCTTTTTTCATTAGATATTATTTTCCAGTTTGTCAAAGGTTAGTTGACTATAGAGTTGAGGCTTTATTTCTGGGTTCTATGTTCTGTTCTACTGATCTATACATCTGGTTTTGTGCCCAAACCATACATATTGATGAGTCCATCTTTGTAATATAGTTTGAAGTCCGGCATTGTGAGGTCATCAGCTTTGGTTTTGTTTTTTCAACATTCCCCTGGATATTCAGGATAGTTTCTGGTTCCATACCAATTTTAGAGTGGTTTGTTATAGGTTTATGAAAAATGTTGATGGTCTTTCAATAAGGATTACACTAAATGTGTAGATTGCTCTTGTTATCATAGACATTTTAACAATATCTATTCTTCCAATCCATGAGCATGGAATGTTTTTCTATTTCTTTGGGTCTTCCTCAATTTCTTTCATAAGTGTTGTGTATTTTTTAGAGTGCAGATACTTTTTTACCTCCTTGGTTAGGTTTATGTCTAGGTTTCTTATGGGTTTGGTGCAATTGTAAATGGGATCAATTCCTTCATTTCCCTTTCTTCTGTCTCATTATTAGTGTATAGAAGTGCAACTGATTTCTGTGCATTGATATTATATCCTTCCATGTTGCTGAATTCCACCATGAGTACTAGCAATTTGGGTGTGGAGTCCTTTGGGTTTCTCATGTAAATATCATGTCATCTGTGAAGAGTGAGAGTTTGACTTCTAAGCCAATTTGTATGGGTTTTTTTTTGTTTTGTTTTGTTTTGTTTTTAAATTTTCTTGTTGTTGTCTGCTGAGGCTAGGACTTCTAGTATTATGTTGAACAACAGTGATGAGAGTTGACATCTCTGTCATGTTCCTGAACTTAGGGGAAAAGCTTTCAGTTTTCCCCACTGAGAGTGACATTTATTGTGAGGTGTTCATATATGGTTTATGACATTGACATACGTTCCCTCTATTCCTACACTTGGAGAGTTTTAATCAAGAAAGGATGTTGTATTTTGTCCAATGGCTTTTTTTTCTACATCTATTGAAAGGGTTATATGGGTACTTTCCTTTATTTTATTAATGTGATGTGTATCATTACTGATTTGGTGATGTTGAACCAGACTTTCAGCCCAGGGATAAATCCCACTTGGTCGTGGTGAATAATCTGTTTACTGTAATGTTGAATCCTATTGGCTTGAATCTTGGTGAGAATTTTGGCATCCATGTTCACCAGAGTTATTGGACTATAATTTTTCTTTTTGGTGGGGTCATTCTCTGTACTGGGAATTAAGGTAATTCTGGTCTCATAGAATGGGTTTGGAAGTTTTCCTTCCATTTCTATTTTTTTTTTTTTTGAAACAGTTTTAGAAGAATAGGTATTCCTCTTTAAATACTTGGTCAAATTCCCCTGAGAAGTCATCCTGTCCTGGAATCTTGTATGTTAGGAGATTATTTTTTAAATTACTTCTTCAATTTCCTTGCTTCTTATGGATCTGTTCAGGTTTTCTATTTCCTTCTGGTTCAGGTTTGGCAGTTTATACGTTTCTAGGAATGTATCCATTTTTTCCAGATGGTCTAATTTGTTGGCATACAATTTTTCATAATATGTTCTTGTAATTGTTTGTATTTCCTTGTTGTTACAGTTGTGATCTCTCCTCTTCCATTCATAATTTTAATGATTTAATTCCTTTCTCTTTTCTTTGTCATAAGTCTAGCTAAGGGTTTATAGATCTTATTAATTTTTTCAAAGAACAAGCTTCTAATTTCATTGATCTGTTCTACTGTTCTTTTTGTTTCTATTTCATTGATTTCTTCTCTGATCATCATTATTTCTCATCTCCTGCTTGGTTTAGTATTTATTTTCTCTTTTCTCTCCATCTTCTTTAGGTGTATGTTTAGGTTGTATATTTGAGACTTTTCTAATTTTTTGAGAAAGTTTGTATTGCTATGTACTTCCCTTTTGGCCCTGCCTTTGCTGCATCCCACCAATTTTCAACAGCTTTGTTTTCATTTTACTTTGTTCCCATAAATTTCAAAAAAATCCTTTTGTTTCCTGGTTGACCCATTAATTCTTTAGTAGGATGCCCTTTAACTTCCAAGTATTTGTATTCCTTCCAAATTTCCTCTTGTGATTGAGTTCAAGTTTCAAGCATTGTGGTCTCAAAATATGCAGAAAATAATCCCAGTCTTTTGATTCCAGTTAAAACCTGATCTGTGACCCAGTATGTGACCTATTCTGGAGAATGTTCCATGTGCACTTAAGAAGAATGTCTACTGTTTTAGGATGAAACATTCGATATATATCTGTGAAATACATCTGGTCCAGTGTGTTATTCAAAACTCTTTTTTCCTTGTTCATCTTCTTAGATGATCTTTTACTGTGAGTTGGGTGTTGATGTCCCCTACTGTTATTGTACTGTTACCAAAGTGTTTCCTTAATTTGGTTATTGTTTTATATACTTGCCTATCCCAAGTTAGGATCACAAATATTTATAAATGGTAGATCTTCTTGTTGGATAGACACTCCCTCTTCATCCCCTCTGTGGTCATAGGTTTGAAATCTAATTTGTCTGATATAAGGATTGCTACTCTAGCTTTCTTTTGAGGTCCATTAGAATGATAAATGGTTCTCCACCCCCTCACTTTCAATCTGATTGTTTTTTTGGGTCTGAAATGACTCTCTTGTAGAGAGAATATGGATTAACCTTGCTTCTCTATCCAATATGAAACCCTGTGTCTTCTCATGGGAACATTTAGCCCATTTACATTGAAAGTAACTATTGAAAGATATGAATTTATCGCCATTTATTACCTATAAAGTCCCTGTTTCTGTATATTGTCTCTGTCCCTTTCTGGTCTGTGTTACTTTTGGGATCTCTTTTCACTTTTATTATTGAATACCCTGAATATCACATGCCAGCCCTTTGTGGCCTGCCAGAACTCTGTTGATCAGTCTTCTGCCAGTCTAATGTTTCCACCCTTATAAGTTAAAGACCTCTTTTCTTGAGCCCCTTTCAGGATTTTCTCTTTAGATCAGAAATTTGCAAGCTTCACTATTATATGTCAACTGTTAATTTATTTTTGCTGATTTTGAGGGGGAATTCTGTATGCATCCTAGACTTGAATGTCTGTTTTCTTCCTCAGATTCAGGAAGTTCTCAGCTATGACTTGCTGAAATATACTTTCTGTCCCTCTCTCTCTCTTTCCTCTTCCTCTGAGACTCCATTACTCTAATACCATTTTGCTTTATGGTATTGTATTTCCTCAAAGCGTCCCCATGATCTAGTAGTTCTTTTTCTCTCTTTTCCTCATCTTCCTTACTTTCCATAATTTTGTCTTCTATATCCCTGACTGTCTTCTTCAATTACGCTAGCTGCTGAACACTCATTTTAGACCGCATCTCATTTTTTTAAGATTATTTATTTATTTATTTGAGAAAGATAGAGCACAGGTAGGCAGAGAGGCAGGCAGAGAGAGAGGGGAAAGCAGGCTCCATGCGTGAGCAGAGCATGCAACATGGGGCTCAATCCCGGGACCCTGAGATCACGACCTGAGCCAAAGGCAGAGGCTTAAACCACTGAGCCACCCAGGTGCCCAACTGCATCTCATTTTTTTATGCCTTTTTTTCCATGCCCAGCTAGTAACTTTATAACCTTTATTCTAAATTCTAGGTCTGACATCTTACTTGTATATACATCGATTAAATCTATGGCAGGGCATTGCCTCTGCTTCTTTCTTTTGTTGTGAATTTGTCCTCCTAGTCATCTTGTCCAAAGAAGAACAGATGAATAAAAGAATGAAATAAAAAATATCAACTATGAGGGCACCTGGGTGGCTTAGTGGTTTAAGCCTCTGCCTTTGGCTCAGGTCATGATCTCAGGGTCCTTGGATAGAGCCCCACATTGGGCTTTCTGCTCAGCAAGGAGCCTGCTTCCCCCTTTCTCTCTGTCTGCTGCTAAGCCTAATTGTGCTCTCTCTTTCTGTCAAATAAATAAATGAAATCTTGAAAAGAATCAACTATGACTGCAGCAAAACATACATTACAAAATTCCAAGAAGATCAGAAACTGAGAAAGAAAATAAAAGGGGCAGGGGAAGGAGAAGATATAATCTAATAGTTTGACAAAACAGGATGTTATACTCAGCCCTGGGTGTATTTTGTACTGTTTGTAGAAGACACTGGGATCCAAAATTATAAAGAAAGAAAAATGTGTTTATAAAGAAAGAGAAATTATAAAGAAAAAAATATATATCTGTATACACACACACACACACATTTTTCTTTGTATGTATGTGTGTATACAAAAATAAAATTGAATACAGTAAAAGGAATCCAAAAAGGAAGACAATGTCTCTAAAATGTAAATATGATTATTAAAATATGATTTCAAAATAGTTGATAAATTAAGAGACTAGTGGAAAAGGGTAAAAATAAAATGTTAAAGAAAGGCTAAGGAATCAGGAAAAAAGAAACTCAAATTCTATATGCAAGTGCAGTAGATTTTCAGTTCTTTGCTATCCACAGACTTGGCATTAGCCTGATGTTCTTCCTGGTCATCTTGGGGAGGGTCTTCCTGTATTGATTCTCAGGTGCATTTGCCTGGGCAGAGTTGGACTGCCCCTTGCCAGTTTAAGCTGCTTTACATTGCTCTATGTAGGCTTTTGTTTCCTGAAGGCTTTCCACTCTGCTATGGGGGATGAAGAAAAAAAAATAGGAACAGTGGTCCCTATATCTCCAGCCCCAGAGCTGAAAGGACTATGGACCCACTCTTCAGTGCACTCTCGGTGAAAAAAGTCAATCATCTTTGTGTGTACCAAATTCTGCAGACTCCTGGGGTGTGCAACCAGGTCAATCCTTCTGGGGTAGGGAAGATGGTCTCGTGGTAACTCTGCAGCTTGCTTGCTTCCTGCTCTGGGAATGGTTGACCAATCTTTCTGTGGTTCATGATTATGACAACACCAAACTGAGGACCCACTCCTGGGCTCACTGATTGTAGCCAACTACTCCGCTCCAATGCTTGGGAACTCTGCTGCACTCAGGCTCCCCCATTCTTTCTAGGACCCCAGGTATCCTAAGACCACACTGTCCCACCTAGGATTCTGTCAAACTCCCACTTCACCTCAGCACTTTTGAGGAAGAGCTGTGCCTCATATGAGCAGACTTTTAATAGTTTTTATTTTGCACTCTGCTGCTATATCACTTTCTGGTAGCCAGCTTATGGATGCTCCCACCCCCTGCAGTTTATCTTCCAATATATCCCCTCATATTAACTTCTCCACACATCCTACCTTGCTAAAAATGGTTGATTTTCTATTTGTAAAATCACAGCAATTCTTTTCTTAGATCCCAGGCTGAATTCACAGATTATCAGAATTATTTTATAGATATTTAGCTGAATTGAAGGGACCAGATGAAACCAGGGTCCCTTACTTTTCTTCTGTCTTTCTTACTCCCTAAACCTATATTATATATAATGGTGTGTGTGTATTGGTGTGTTTGTGCATTATTTATGAGTCTCTACATAATACATGTTATTTGGAAATAATGATGGATCAACTTCTTCCTCTGCGATCTTTATCCCATTTATTTGTTTCTTGCCCGATTTCTCCAGGTAGAGCCTCTAGTACAATGTTTTACAGAAGTAGAAATAGCAGATATTTATGTCTTGTTCTACTATTAGGAGAAAAGTAAGTATTCGAGTCTTTAACAATGAGGTGTGAGGCTAGTTGTAGGTTTTTCATACTTTTCTTTTATCAGAATGAAGAAGTTCTCTATTTCTAGAATGTTGAGAATTTTGTCATGAAGCACTGTTCAATTATGTTAAAATTTTTATGTGTTTTTCCCCATTACCATGTGGTTTTAATCTTTAATGTATTATATTTGTTTTCTTATGTTAAATCAACTTTGCATTCTTTGAATAATTCTCACTTGGTCATGGCAGTTTTTAAAATATGTTTTTGAATTTGGTTTATTTGTATTTTGTTTAGGTGTTTGCATCTATATAATGAAATATTGGCACATAATTTTCTTTCTTTTTGGCATTTTTCCTGATATTGGGGTTACATTGGTCTTAAAGAATGAGTTGAGAAATGTTCTTCTATTTTTGGAAGAATTTGTGACATATTGGTATTAATACGTCTTTAAATGTCTAGTAGAATTCACTGGTGAAATCATCTCTGCCTAGGCTTTTGTTTCTTTTGTTGTTTTTGCTCTTATTCTTTTTAGTATAGTGGACACGCAATGGTACATTAGTTTCAGGTGTCTAACATAGTGATTCAACTTCTCTATATGTTATTCTGCGCTTACCACAAGTGTAGCTACCTTCTACTGTCATACAACACATTATGGTATCATTGACTATATTCCCTATGTTGTGCATTTTGTCCCCATTACTTATTCATTCCACAACTGGGAACTTGTATCTCCTCCTCCTCTTCACCCATTTTGCCCATTCCCCCCAACGATTTCCTCTCTGGCAACCATTAGTTTGTCTCTGTATTTATATTTCTGATTCTGCTGTTTTATTCATTTTTGTTTGTTTGTTTTTTGAATTTCACATAATAACTCAATATCTCTACTTGCTATAATTTCATTCAGATTTTCTTTTTCTCCCTTGGTCAGTTTCATTTCTTTATGTCTTTCTAGGAATTTCTTCATTAATCTAAGTCATTTACCATACTGGCAGGCAACTCGCTTTTGGGAGATTAGTAGTTGTTTCTCCTCTTTTCTACTGATTTTAGTAATTTAAATCTTTTCTCTCCTTTCTTGGTAATTCAAACTAAAGTTTTATAACATGTGTGATCTTTACAAAGAACCAACTTTTATGTCAATTATTTCTTATTGATTTTCTATTGTCTATGTCATCAACTTCTGCTCTGATCATTATTATTTCCTTTATTTTATTCACTTTAGGTTGAATTTGCTTTCTCCCCCAGTGTCTTAAGGTGGGATATTAGGTTATTGATTTGAGATCTTTCTTTTTTCTTTTTTTTTTAAGATTTTATTTATTTATTTGACAGAGATCACAGTAGGCAGAGAAGCAGGCAGAGAGAGAAGAAGGAAAGCAGGCTCCCTGCTGAGCAGAGAACCTGATGTGAGGCTCGATCCCAGGACTCTGGGATCATGACTTGAGCTGAAAGCAGAGGCGTTAACCCACTGAGCCACCCAGGTGACCCCTTTCTTTTTTCTTAATATAGACATTTATCATGATGCCTTTCCCTCTAAGCAATGCTTTAGCTTAATACCATATATTTTAGCATATTTTGTCTTTATTTCATCTCAAAATATCATCTAATTTTCTTTGTGATTTCCTCCTTGGCCCACTGGTTATTTAGGATTTTTTTTTTAAATTCTACATACCTTTGAATTTCCAAAATTTGTTATTGATTTTTAATTTAATTTAATTTTGTGTTCTAAGAATATACTGTATACAATTTCAATTCTTTTAAATTTATTGAGACATTTTATGTGCCCTAGCATATGGTTTATCTTGGATTATGTTCCAAGTACACTTAATGTATGTTCTGCTGATGTTGGGAGGAGTATTCTATAGATCTCTGTTAGATCTATCTGGTTTATCATGTTATTCAGATATTTTATGTTCTTGTTCACCTTTTGTATAGTTGTTCTATCATTGAATGTGAGCTACTAAAATATCCATCTATTATTTTCAAATTATCTTTTCACCCTTTAATTCTACAAGTTTTATTTCATGTATTTTGTGGGCTTTGTTGTTTGGAGCATAATTGCTACATCTTCCTAATAAGCTGATCCTTTTGTCATTATTAAATGTACATATTATTTTTGGTATTTTTTTCCTTTTTTAAAGTCTATTTTGTTTTGTGTAATATAGCAATTTCAACCTTCTTAATGTTGTTACTTACATGATATATATTTTTTATCCCTTCACTTTCAATTTATTTGTATCTCCAAATATAAAGTATGTCTTATAGAGACAGCATTCAATTCAATCTGACACTTTTTTTCAATCTGACACAATTTTTGTATTTATTGGATTATTTATTTAGTTTATACTTAATGTCATCTGTGAATATCTCCTCTCATTCTGCGGGTTGCCTCTTTGTTTTGTTTACTGTTTCCTTTGCTGTGCAGAAACTTTTGGTCTTTATGAAGCCCCAAAAGTTCATTTTTGCTTTTGTTTCCTTTGCATTTGGAGACATGATTTGAAAGAAGTTGTTGTGGCCAATGTCAAAGAAGATACTGTCTATGTTCTCCTCTAGAATTTTGAAAGATTCCTGCCTCAAACTGAGGTATTTTATCCATTTTGAGTTTATCTTTCTGCATGGTATAGAATAATGGCCAAGTTTCATTCTTCTATACATAGCTGTCCAATTTTCCCAGCACCAGTTTTTGAAGTGACTGTCTTTTTTCCACTGGATACTTTTTCCTGCTTTGTCAGCTGGTGCAGCCACTTTGGAGAACAGTGTGGAGATTCCTTAAGAAATTAAAAATGGAACTACCCTATGACCCTGCAATTGCACTACTGGGTATTTACTCCAAAGATACAGATGTAGTGAAAAGAAGGGCCGTATGTACCTCAATGTTTATAACAGCAAATGCCACAATCACCAAACTGTGGAAAGAGCCAAGATGCCCTTCCACAGATGAATGGATAAAGAAGATATGGTCCATATGTACAATGGAGTATTTTACCTCCATCAGAAAGGATGAATACCCAACTTTTGTATCAATGTAGACAGGACGGGAGGAGATTATGCTGAGTGAAATAAGTCAAGCAGAGAGAGTCAATTATATGGTTTCACTTGTGGAGCACCAGGAATAAAATGGAAGATGCTGGAAGGAGTGGAGAAGTGACTTGTGGGAAATCAGACGGGGAGACAAAGCATGAGAGACTGTGGACTCTGAGAAACAAACTGAGGGCTTGGAAGGGGTGGGGAATGGGGAGATGGGTAAGCCTGGTGGTGGGTATTGTGGGCACATATTGCATAGGGCACTGGACGTGGTGCATAAACAATGAATCTTGGAAAACTGAAAAAAATTAAATTAAATTAAAAAACAAATTATACTTAATGTTATAATTGGATTGATGTCTGCATTTTTCTTTTGTTTCCTATAAGTTTCATGTGTTTTGGTTTTTCCATTCTTAATTGCTTTTTTACATTGTTGTAAAATTGAGTATTTTCTAATTCAATATTTGAGCGCTTTTAGTAATTTTTGCCATACTCTTTTTTTAAAAAGATTTTATTTATTTATTTGAAAGAAATCACAAGTAGGCAGAGAGGCAGGAAGAGAGAGAGAGAGAGAGAGAGAGAGAAGCAGACTGTCTGCTTAGCAGAGAGCCAGATCTGGGGTTTGATCCCAGAACCCTGGGATCATGACCTGAGTCAAAGGCAGAGGCTTTAACCCACTGAGCCACCCAGGTACCCCCATCATACTCTTTATTTAGTTACTATCTTAGTGGTCGCTCAAGAGAGTACCATATATATCTTTATATATCATCATATTTATATTAAATTCCAGTTGGAAATAGTTATAGTCTTCTTATATAACTCTATCACTTTTCTCTTTTTGTCACTTTTATATATATAACTGTTATATATATATATATATATATATATATATATATATATATGGCATTGGTAAATGGTATATGATACATACATGTTCCAGACCCCCAAAATTGTTATAATTGTTGCTTTACATAATTTATTTCTGTTAAGGAAGCTGAGAAACTGGAGAGAATCTACATATAGAAAGAGTTGGTTTATTAAATATTATTTCTGGCTCTCTTGATTTGTTTCTGTGAATTCCAATTATCATCTAGTGTCATATTGTCCCTCCTTTATCCATGTTCCTACATGTTTCCATTACACAGTTAATGTAAAGTATATTATATTTTTATATGTTAAGGATAGAAAGGTAAATTATATATGTATTTTATACAATGAAAGAAGAAACGATACGAAGGAATGGAGAAGATATATGTATATATACTTTCATAATAGCATAATTAATGTTTTTGATGTTAATAATTTCTCTGTGTGTGTGTGTGTGTGTGTGTATTTGAATTACAGTCTGGAGTCACTTGCATTCACCCTCAATAACTTTCTTTAGTATTTCTTATAGGACAGTTTTGCAAGCAATGATTTTTCTCAAATTTTGCTTATCTGGCAATACCTTTATTTCACCCTCACTTTTGGAAGTTATTTTTATTTTATGTATTTGTTTGTTTGTTTGTTTGTTTGTTTTGGGGGGATCCAAAATTCTTGGATGAAAAGTTTTTTTTTTTTTCTTCTTTCCATTTCAAGTATGTCATAATCCCGGGTTTATACTTCATGTTTCCTGATGAAAAATAAACTAGAACTTATTAAGAATAATCCTCTTGGGTTTCCCTTGTATGATGAGACCTTTTTTTCCTTCCTGATTTCAGGATTTTTTCTGTCATTGTATTTGAATATTTTTAAATTTTCAAATATTTGTTTATTTGAGAGGGAGAGAGTGGGGGGGGAGTTCGAGAGGGAGAGAATCCGCAAGCAGACTCCATTTTGAGCACAAAACCCAATGTGGGGCTCGATTCCATGACCCATGAAATCATGACCTGAGCTGAAACCAAGAATCAGACACTTATCTGAATGAACCACCCTGTGCCCCTGTATCTGAATATTTTCACTAAGGTTGTGGATCTTTGTGTTTATCCTACTTGGAACTGGCTTAGAATCTTCAGTATGTGAATAACTGTATTGTGTGAAATTAAGGAAATTTTCAGACATTATTTCCTCAAGGGGGACAAGATGGCAGGGAAGTAGGAGAAGGCACCCTTTCAACCTGTACCCTAAAGTGAGCTGATTACCTACCAAAGAAATCCGATCACCCATGAAGTCAGCCTGAGATCAGAATTACACACGTCTGGATCTCTACAGGGTCAGAAGACGCCAGTGGCAGGTAAAGCGGGGTGGGAATGGCAGACTGATATCAGAAGATAAACAAAAGGGGGAGGGAGCCACCAGAGGCGACCGGCTGGAAAGTAATACCCCAATCTGAGAGTGCCCTGCGTCCGGGGACCAGCATTAACTTGGAGTCTGGTTGAAAGCACCCAAAAAGAGCAAAGGATTGTGGGGGCGAAATTGTGGGAATCAGGACGGCTAGGGACAGGAGTTTAAGTCCCTGGTCCCAGGACAGCCTCCCCTGGCACTGAGCCGGAGAGAGTGTGGTGGAGAAACCAGGTCTTAGTCTCTAAGCTGCCAGCGCATCCGAGAATGCGTGGGTTCTGGCTCCTGTGAGGGGATGGGAGCCATGCCAGGTGGCAGAACGCATGAGCCCTGCTACAGAGCCTGAGATACACTTGCCCCTCATCCTCCCCTGAGAAAGGTACAAAGGCCCAGCTGGCTCTCTTTGATCTGCACCATTGTTTCAAAGCCTAAGACACGCGCCCCAAACTCTCCCCTGACAGAGGTGCACAGAAGTCCCAGCTTGGTGCCTTTGGACCTGCGCTCCGTTCTCAGAGTCTGAGATGCGCGACCCACAGCCTCCCCTGAAAGAGGCGTGCGCAAGCCAGGTGCTCTTAGACCCGAAAGACCAGGCACTCCCAGCCCAGGCCAGTGGGAAAATCTCAGTGTGCAATCACTGCTTGGAACCTCTCTGGCAGTCTGGAGCTGCCCAGAGAGCCACCACTGCCACCGCTGCCACCGCTGCCTTGGATTTGGATACAAGCAAAAGATCCTGTGTCCCCAGGGGCCATGACTCGGAACCTGCTCTGCCAGCAGCCAAGGGGGAACTTATTTGGGCTCTGCAGCCAGACTGAAGCTTCTCTCTGAGAGGGAGGTCAGGGTGCAGTTTGTTTTTCTCTAAAACTACAAAAACCATCAAAAGTGGTCAAAAGGTAAGAGGAAAAAAAAACTGAACAAACATTGAGGGGGGCGGGAGGACTTAACTCCAGGAACATCATTGACTGAAAACCCACGTGGTGGCAGGCCCCTCCCCCAGAAAACAAACCAAGAAAGAAAAAAAAAAAAAAAGACTGCAAGAGAACAACCAGCACTACTTCATAGGACAACTTTTATTTTTAACTCGTTCTCACTATTCTGGTTCATTTTTTTATATAGATATTTTTTAACCTATTTACCATTACAGTGAGCTGTCCAGTACATCAAATTCCATAATAACCTTCTAAACTGAACTTTTTGATACATACACCTGTGTTTTTCTTTTGCATTTCTATTTTTTGAATTTCTTTTTTAAAAATTTTAGTTTAGTTTAGTCTAGTTTATTCCTTTTTATTTTTATTTTCTAATATTCATATAGAGTTAAACTTGAAAGTAATCCCCTTTCCCCAACTAATACTACCCCTATAGGTAAACCAATTTTTAATCCCCCTTTATCTTAGGAAAGTTGAGTCCTTTAACAAAGATATCAAGATACATCCAGGAAGAATCAAAACAACCTTCCTCGCCCACACTGAGAATTTATAACCACTCTCCCATCTTTTTCTTCCACCAGTGTTTCTGTGTTTTTGTGTTTGTCCTGATACTATATAAATCTTACATTTGGGGTTCTTTTTGATGAGGTTCTTCCTTTATTTGCATATATTTTTTTTCTCTTGTCATATACTTTTATCAGTCTTTTTGTTTGTCTGTTTTTGTTTGTCTACTTCATAAATCGTACCTTGGGGCCCATTTGGGATGAACCTTCTCTTTCATCTTCCCTTTATTTCCTGTCTCTCTCTCTCTCTTTTTTTTTCCTTTCCTTTTCTTTTGTCTCTCATTTGGGTGGGGAATCCTGATTGCTAAGAAGTGTTCCAGGGTACACCTTGACTGCACCACAGTCAATACATCCAGCTACATCTGTTCTGTCATCTGTCACCAAAATGACTAGGAGGAGGAATGCCCAACAAAAGAAAAATACAGAGGATGGACCTTCTGCAACAGAGCTAACACCTATCAACCTAGACAATATGTCGGAAAGCGAATTCAGGCTAACAATTATCCAGGCAATAGCTAGGTTGGAGAAAGCCATGGATGACCAAATGGAATTGATTAGCACAGAGCTGAAAGCGACCAGAGATGATGTTCACAATGTTAGGGTGGAGCTAAAAGCTACCAGGTATGAACTTCACAATGCTCTCAATGAGTTCCAATCTAATCTAAATTCTCTTAAAGCTAGGGTAACTGAGACAGAAGCTAGAATTAGTGATCTGGAGGACAAACAGATAGAAAGGATCAGGAAGAATCCTAGAACAAACAGCTTAGAAACCACAAAAACAGAATCAGGGAAATAAATGACGCCATGATATGTTGCAACATCAGAATTATTGGAATCCCTGAAGGGTAGGAAAAAGAAAGAAGTCTAGAAGATATAGTGGAACAAGTTCTTCATGAAAATTTTCCCAATCTCATGAATGGAACCAGCGTTCATGTACTAGAGGCTGAATGGTCTCCACCCAAGATTATACATTCCAAAAAAAGATCAAGACACCTAATAGTCAAATTGAGGAATCATAATTGTAGGTATAATCTCTTGAAAGCCACTAGGACAAAGAGGCTCCTTACAGAGGAAAGCCCATTAGAATAACGTCAGACCTGTCCACAGAGACCTGGCAAGCCAGAAAGGGCTGGCAAGATATATTCAGGGCATTAAATGAGAATAACATGCAGCCAAGATTACTTTATCCAGCAAGACTGACATTCAAAATGGATGGAGAGATAAAGAGTTTCCAAGACTGGGAAGGCTTAAAAGACTATGCAACCACCAACCCGACACTGCAGGAAATATTAAGGGGGTTTCTCTAAAAGAGGAAAAATCCTAAGAATAGCATTGAACAGAAATATAGAGACAATCTACAGAAAGACTTCAAAGGTAACATGATGTCAATAAAAACATATCTATCAATAATCACTCTCAATGTGAATGGCCTAAATGCGCCCATAAAATGGCACAGGATTGGAGATTGGATAAAACGACAGGACCCATCCATATGTTGTCTACAATAGACCCATTTTGAACCTAAAGATACACCCAGACTGAAAGTGAAGGCATGGAGAAGCATCTTTCATGCCAATGGGCCTCAGAAGAAGGCTGGGGTAGCGATTCTCATACCAGATAAATTAGATTTTAAACTAAACACTGTAGTCAGAGATACAGAAGGACACTACATCATTCTTAAAGGGACTATCCACCAAGATGATCTAAGAATTGTAAATATCTATGCCCCCAATATGGGAGCAGCCAATTACATAAGAAAACTGTTAATCAGGATAAAGAGTCATATTGATATGAATACACTAATAGTAGGAGATCTTAACATGCCTCTCTCAGAAATAGACAGATCATTGAAGCAGAAAGTTAATAAAGAATCAAGAGCATTGAATGACACATTGGACCAGATGGACCTCATCGATATATATAGAACATTCCACCCTAAAACAACAGAATACTCATTCTTCTCAAGTGCACATGGAACCTTCGACTCTTTGGTCAACTAATCTTCAACAAGGCAGGAAAGAATATCCAGTGGTAAAAATACAATCTCTTCAAAAAATAGTGATGTGAACTTTGTGCAGCCACATGCAGAATAATGAAGCTGGACAATTTTCTTACACTATACATAAACATAAATTCAAAATAGATAAATAGCTAAATGTGAGACAAGTATCCATCAAAATCCTAGAGGAGAAAATAGGCAGCAACCTCTTTGACCTTGGCCACAGGAACTTAGTGTTCAATACGTCTTCAAGACAAGAGAAACAAAAGGAAAAATAAACCACTGGGACTTCACCAAGATAAAACTCTTTTGCACAGAAAAGGAAACAACCAACAAAACTAAAAGTCAAACTAAAGAATGGGAGGAGATATATACAAATGACACATCAGGTAGAGGACTAGTATATAAAATCTATAAAGAACCTAAGAAACTCAGCACCCAAAAAACAAAAAGTCCAATCAGGAAATGGGCAGAAGATATGAACAAACATTTATCCAAGGAAGATACACAAAAGGTTAACAAACACATGAAAAAATGCTCTTCACTTGGCATCAGGGAAATACATATCACAATCACAGTGAGATACCACCTCACACCAGTCAGAATGACTAAACTTAACAATTCAGACAACAAGATATGTTGGCAAGGACATGGAGATAGAGAAACCCTCTTACACTGTTTGGGAATGTAAACTGGCACAGCATGTCTGGAAAACATTACAGAGGTTTCTCAAAATGTTAAAAATAGAACTACCCTGTTACCAACTAATTGCATTACTATGTATTTATCCAAAGGATGTAAACATATTCAAAAGGGCACATGCACCCCAGTGTTTATAGCAAACAATGTCCCCAATAGCAAAACTCTAGAGATAATTCAGATGTCCATTGACAAATGAATGGGTAAAGTAGATGTGATAAATATATAAATGTATAAATAACTATTATTTTTATATATAATATATATTATACATACATACATACATATCATGGGCATTAGGGTATTATGCTAAGTGAAATAAATCAGAGAAAAGACAAATGCCATATGACTTCACTCATATGTGGAATTTAAAAAACAAAACAGATGAACATAGGGTAAGGGAAGGAAATATAAAATAAGATAAAAACAAAGGGAGGCAAACCATAAGAAACTTTTAACTACAGGGAACAAACTGAGGGTTGCTGAAGGGGAGATAGGTGGGGGGATGGGGTCTTGGGTCATGGACATTAAGGAGGGCAGTTGACGTAATGAGCACTGGGTGTTATATGTAACTGATGAATCACTAAATTCTGTCCCTGAAATTGACAATACACTATATGTTAAATTGAATTTAAACTAAAAAAAAAATAATAATAAAATAAAAACACTAGGAAATCAGTGTACAGAGTTTCACTAATACATTATTTAAAGTTTCCATATTTAACAGGAATTTATGAGACATCCAATGAAATAGGAAAGTCTGGTAAGTGCACAGAAAATAAAAGCAGGGACAGAAATTGCAAATTAGCTTTATAAATGTGTTTAAAAAGCAAAGGAAATCATGCTTAAAGAGTAAAGGAAGGCAAAATGACAAAATCTCATCAAATAGAGAATATCAATAAAAACATATACTTCTTAGAAAGGGCAAAGTATAAATTCTGGAACTGAAATGCATAATAAATAAAAGGAAAAAATAGTCACCAGAGGATACAACAGTATTAGAAATTTCAGGAGTATAAGAAACTGAAGATGGATCATAGGAATGATAAAGTATGCAGGACAGAGAGGAAATAAAAGTGAAGGAAAATAATCAGAAATGCAAAGAAATGTAGAACACATTAAGTGCACCAAAATATTAATAATTGGGATAACAGGGAGGAAGGAAGTGCAAGAAAATATTTCTGATGAAATAATGTCTATGATTGAGCTCCAGTTTCAAAGCATTGTGATCTGAGAATAGGCAGGGAATCATCTCAGTCTTTTGGTATCGGTTGAGTCCTGATTTGTGACCCAGATGTGGTCTATTCTTGAGAAGGTTCCTTGTGCACTTTGTTCCTCTGATCTATGTCTTGTTTTCTGTGACAATAACTTACTGTTCTGTATTATAGTTCTATAGTACAGATTGAAATCCAAAGTTGTGATGCTTCCAGTTTTGGTCTTTTTGTTTGTTCATTTTTTTGGCTATTTGAAGTCTTTTCTGGTTCCATAAAAATTATAGAATTGTTTGTTCCAGCTCTGTGAAAAATGCTAATGGTATTTTGATAGGGACAGCACCAAATATGAGATTTGTTTGGGTAGCATAGACATTTTAACAATCTTTTCTTCCAATCTATGAGTATGGAATGTTTTTTTCCCTTTGTGTCTTACCCATTTCCTTTCATAAGTGTTCTATAATTTTCAGACTACAAATATTCTACTTCTTTGGTTAGATTTATATCTAGATATCTTTTGCTTTTTGGTGAAACTATAATTGGGATCACTTCCTTTTTTCTCTTTGTGCTGCTTCACTGTTAGTGTATAGAATTGAAACAGACTTCTGTGCATTGATTTTATATCTTACAAATTTGTTGAATATATGTATCAATTCTAGCAACTTTTTGATGGAGTCTTTGGGGTTGTCTGGAGTTTCATGTTCTCTGCAAAGAGTGAAAGTTTCACTTCCTCAATGATAATTTGGAAGCATCTGATTCTTTTTATTGTCTGATTTTTGAGGCTAAGACTTCTGGTATTATGTTGAACAACTGTAATGGGAGTGGATATGATTATCATATTCCTGACCTTAGAAGAAAAGCTCTATTATTTTTTTAAATTTTAGTTGATTTTTTTTTACATATGGACTTGTTCTGTTACTACTTTCTTGAGTGTTTTTTATCAAAAAAAGAATGTTATATTTTGTCAATTTTTTTCTACAACTATTGAGAAAATCATATGGTTCTTATCCTTTCATTTATTAATGTAATATATCATGTTTATTGATTTGTGGGTGTTAAACCACCACTGAAGCCCAGGAATAAATCCTACCTGGTCATGGTGAATAATCCTTTTAATATACTGTTGGCTCCTACTAACTAGTATCTTGGTGAGAATTTTCATATCCATGTTCATCAGAGTTACTAGCTTGTAATTCTCCTATTTAGTCTATCCTTGTGTGGCTTTGAGATCAAGCTAATGATGGCTTCATAGAATGAGCTTGAATTTTTCCTTCCATTTCTACTTTTTGGAACACTTTCAGAATAGGTATTAATTCTTCTTTAAGTATTTGGGAGAACACCTGGCCTTGTACTTTTGTTTGTTGGGAGGTTTTTGATTACCGATTCAATTTCTTGCTGGTTATGGGTCTGTTCATGTTTTCTATTTTTTCCTATTTTAGTTTTTGTAGGTTAAATGTTTCTAGGAATGCATCCATTTCTTCTATATTTCCTCATTTGTTAATTTAAGATACACACCCACACCCACACACACACATAATTGTCATGTCCCAGAACCCTGGAATCATGACCTTATAATTGTATGTATTTGGTTTTCATTGATATTTCTCCTCTTTCATTCATGATTTTATTTATTTTGGTCTTTTTTTTTTTTCTTTTCTCTTTGATCTGGTCTTTGATCTTTGAGTCTGGTTAGGGGTTTATCAAAGTTCTTTCAGAGAAACCATTCCTCGTTTCCTTGATCTATTCTACTGTTTTTTTGCTTGTTTGTTTGTTTTCTTTAAGACTTTATTTATTTGACAGACAGAGATCACAAGTAGACAGAGAGGCGGGCAGAGAGAGAGAGAGAGAGGAGGAAGCAGGCTCCCTGTTAAGCAGAGAGCCTGATGCAGGGCTCAATTCCAGGACCCTGGGTTCATGACCTGAGCCAAAGGCCGAGGCTTTAACCCACTGAGCCACCCAGGCATCCCTTTTTTAAAAAATTTCTATATCAATGTTTCCTGCTATATTTTTAAAATCATTTTTCTTCTCCTGGATTTGGGCTTTACTTGTTATTCTTTTTTCACCTCCTGTAGGTATAAGATTTGATTGTGTATTTGAGACTTTTCTAGCTTCTTTTTTTTAATTAACATACAATGTATTATTTGTTTCAGGGGTACATGTTGATGATTCATCAGTGTTACATAATTCATAGTGCTCACCATAGCACATACTCTCCCAATGTCCATCACTCTGCCACCCCATCCCTCCCACACCCCTCCACTGAAACTTTTCTAGATTCTTGAGGAAGGCCCATATTGCTATATATTTCTCTTTTTGGACTATCTTTACTTCATCCCAAAGGTTTGGACTGTCCTGATTTCATTTTGATTTGTTCCCAATTAAAAAAAAAATAATTCTCCTTTAATGTCCTTGTTGATCCATTCATTCTTTCCTAGGATGTACTTTAAACTCCATGTACTTGTGGGCTTCCAAATTTTTTCTTGTAGCTGACTTCAAGTTTTGTAATATTGTGGTATGAAAATATGCAAAGTGTGATGTCAATCTTTTTGTACCAGTTAAGTCCTGATTTGTGACCCAGTGTGTCATCTATTCTGGAGAATAGTCCATGTGCATTCCAAAGCAATGCATATTCTGTTCCTTTAAGATAAAATGTTCTGAATATATCTGTTAAGTCCATCTGGTCCAGTGTGTCATTTAAAGGGTTCATTTCCTCATTGATATTTTGCTTAAATGATCTGTCCATTACTGTGAGTGGGGTATTGAAGTCCCTTACTATTAGTGTATTACTATCTATGATATTCTTTAAGTTTGTTATTAATTGATTTACATATTTGGATGCTTCTAATTCAAGGATGTGAATATTTATCACAGGGATAATGACAGAGTGCTACTCTTCATCTCTTATTACAGTCTTTGGTGTAAAATCCTGTTTTTTTCTGGTATGAGGGTGGCTATTCCAGTTGGTTATTTTTTTAAATGTCTATTAACATGGTAAACGGTCTCTACCCCTTCAATTTCAGTCTGGATTTTCTTTGGGTTGCAAGTTATTATCTTATAAACAGCATATAAATGCCTCCCCCTTTTTTAAAATCCATTCTGATACCTTATGTCTTTTGATTTTAGCATTTATTTTATTTACATTCAGAGTAAACATTGAAAGATATAACTTTGGCATTGCATTGCCTGTAAATTTGCTATTCCTATAGATTGTCTCTGTTCCTTTTGGTCTTTGGTCCTTTTGGTCTCTGTTTTAGCTCAAAATTTCCCCTTTAATATGACTTGTAAGGACTGGTTTAGTCTTCACAAATTCCTTATTTACTTATTTATATTTTATCTTAGGAACTCTTTATCTCTCCTTCTATTCTGAATGGCAGTCATGATGGATAAATTAATCTTGACAGCACATATATATATATATATATTTTTTTTTTTTCCATTTAGCACATTGAATATATCGTGTCAGTCCTTTCTTTTCAGCCAGATCTCTGTGGACAGGTCTGATGCCAGCCTTATGTGTCTACCCTCGTACATTAAGGACTTCTTGTCCTGAGGGGCTTTCAGAATTTTCTCTTTATATTAGTAATTTGAAAGTTTCACTATAATATATTGTGGTGTTGACCTATTTTTGTTAATTTTAAGGAAGATTCTCTTAGTCTCTTGGATTTGATTGCCTGTTTCCCTCCCCTGATTAGGCAAGTTTCCAACTATAATTTGTTCAAGTAAATATTTGGCCTTTTTTTCTTGCTCTTTGTCTTCCGTGACTGTTGTGACATGGGTATTATTTTGCTTTATGGAATTTCTGAGGTCCCTAAGTCTACCTTAATGATCTAATAGTTTTCTTTCCTTCTTTGTAGCTTCATTATTTTCCATAATTTTATTTTTTCTTAAGATTTTATTTATTTATTTGACAGACAGAGATCACAAGTAGGCAGAGAGAGAGAGAGAGGAGGAGGAGGAGGAAGCAGGCTCCCTGATAAGCAGAGAGCCTGACACTGGGATTATGACCTGAGCCAAAGGCAGAGGATTTAACCCACTGAACCACCCAGGCACTCCATTTTGTCTTTTTTTTTTAATATTCCACCAATTTATTCACAGAAGACAGACAGAGAGGCAGAGGGAAATCCAGGCTCCCCTTTGAGCAGGAAGCCTGATGTGGGACTTGATCCCAGGACCCTCGGATCATGACCTAAGCCAAAGCTGGATGCCTAACAGATTAAGCAACCCAGACATTCCATAATTTTATCTTCTATGTCACTGATTCACTCTTCTGATTCATTCATCCTTCTTTTCATGGCTTCCCATTGGGACTGCATCTCAGTTATACTATTTTTAGTTTCTGCCTGACTGGACTTCAGTTATTTTATCTCTATAGTAAGGGATGCTCTAGTGTCTCCTATGCTTTTTTTTTTTTTTAAGCCCAGCTAGTATCTTTATAATCATTGTGCTAAATTCTAGGTCATACATCTTAATTATATCTGTATTGATTAAATCCCTGTCTTTCTGTTCTTTCTTTTGGGGTGAATTCCTCCATATCATCATTTTGTCCAGAAAATAAAGGAAGAAAGAAAGGAAAAACAACAACAACAACAGCAACAACACATAGAACAATAACAACAGGAAAAACAAAACCAAATAAAAGTAGATCCTAGGTGTATATTGGTCTGCTTTTTAAAAGAAACTAGATACTGGGGTGCCTGGTGGTTCAGTGGGTTAAAGCCTCTGCCTTCAGCTTGGGTCATGATCCCAGGGTCCTGGAATCGAACCCCACATTGGGCTCTGTGCTCCGTGGGGAGCCTGTTTCCTTTTCTCTCTCTCTGCCTGCCTCTGTGCCTACTTGTGATCTCTGTCTGTCAAATAAATGACTAAAGTCTTTAAAAAAAAAGGAAAAAGAAACTAGATCCCAAAATAAGGGATAAAGAATAAAAAATACAGACACACACACGGTATGAAATAAAATAAAATACAATGAAAAGAAACAAAACACAAAGATATATATAAATAATATATAAAATAAAAATTGAAAAATAATTGAGAAAATAAATAAATAGCTGATAAAATAGTAAAAATATGAAAAAATAAAATACCAAGAATGCAGGCTGCCTTGGTGTCTTAGTCAATTAAACATATGTCTTTGGTTCAGGTCATGATCCCAGATTTTGGGATTGAGCCCCATTTAGGGCTTCCAACTCAGTGGGGTAATCTGCTTCTCCCTCTGATGTTCCCTACCTGTGGTCCATCTCTCTCAAATAAAATATTTTTAAAAGATAAAAGAATAAAGAAATATTTTAAAAGATAAAAGAAAAAAGAAAAAATAATGCTATATACTGTTTTCCCCTAGAGATGAAGCTTTTCAGCCCTCCGTGATAAATAAACTTGGTGTAAGCAAGTTTTTGCTGGTCTGGTAGAGGGACCTGTTACACTGATTCTGATCTGGACTTGTTCTAGTGGAAATGAGCCTCCAGTGCACAAGGATGCAGAGTTCAGTGTAAGGGGCTCCAGACTCCACTAGGTGGTGCTGTGTTTCTCCCTGAAGGCTTTCACCATTGATGGGTGGAATGAATATGGTGGCACCTACCTCTCTTGTTCCAGAGCTGAAAATTTTGTGACTTTTACTCTCTCAAAGAGTAATCTTCACTCTCAGAGAAGAATAATTAACCGCTCTTTTCTCTCTGGTTTCTGTCAGAACTCCGTGTTTACCCTGTCTATGTCTGAGTGCTTTTATCTCAGGCAAGCATATGAGTTTCAAAACTCCAAATTTTAGGTACTATCATGGCATGGAACTGCACTGTTCTTCTGGGAAGGGTCTCATTCTGCTACTCCTTTTTGCTCCACTCACCCCACAAACAGCAGTTGTATAACAGTGCAGTTGTTCACAGTTTATGGCAACACAGACCAGAAAGCTGGCACATAGACATGCTGTTCTCAGCTGGCTTCCACCCTCCTGTGTCTGGGAACCATGCTGCTCTTAGGCACCACCATTCTTCTCATGACCCTGGGGATCTTGAAACCATGTTGTGACACCTGGGATTCTTCTCCGTTTCACCACTTGAGCACCTTTAAGCCAGGCATGTTACCTATGTAGTAGACTAGAAGTTCTGATTTTGTACTCTTCTGCTTATAACATTTTGTGGTAGCCTCCTTAAGAAGGGTGTCTCCCCACTGCCATATCCTTAGTTATACCACATCAGATTCAGGATTCTGCACCTCCTATCTTCCCAATGGTGATCACTTTTCTACTTGTAGACTTGCAGTATTTGTTTTTTCAGACCTCTGATTCATTATTCTGGTGTTTATAATGATTTGATAACTATCTGGTTGTATCTTAGGGATGAGACAAACTTAGGGTCTCCCCTACTCTTCTGCAGTTTTAAATCCTTCAACCTTGCTGGTATTTTATGTCATTTGATTTGGAGTGATTTCATTAGACTATTTTTGTGATGTCTATTTACTCCACAGTGTGAGGCTTCTGGTGTCTCTCCTCATAAGGGCATGAATCATGGTAGTTTCATCAGGGCTTTATTTAACTGCCTTTTCTTCTGATATCTTTGTTAATCTGTCTGTATTTTTGTAGAAAGACTCAGCTGTTAGTCTTCACTAGTTGCTACCTTATTATTTTATTGCCTTCTACAATGCTTTGGAGGCATAAATTACCCCACAGTCTGACATAAACATAGACCCCCTTATAGGGGTGTTTTCGAGGCCATGTTGACCTTTTATTCTAAGCAGAGAAAAGCTCTGTTTACCTACATCCTTGGCTGTTTCCTATTAACCATGTAGCCAATGAGCTATTTCACTGTTCTCAAGGAACTGACATTAATCTCTTAGTTGCCTAAGAGATAATGATATAAAATAATGGAGATATATAGTATACAAAAATCTCCATTATTTTCTAGAGCACATTAAAGCTTAGAATTCTACACACTCTGTTACAAATATAGTCAGTTACCTTGTATGGATTGTTACTGCCCCTTCATAAAACGTCTGTGCTACTATTATGGAACTTGGGCAAAGCCAGTAGCATGTTTCTTTATTATTAAGACACCTGATCTATGAGTGTGTCACTGGACAGGGATGGCAGGATCTGGCCTCTGCTTGCCTTTCCTAGAAATGACACTCCACCATGAGATTGTGGAAGATTATTTGGGCCCCAGTATTCTCAGTCTGGCATGCTGGGTGAAGCCTTAGTCCCAGAGCTATATTACATATGGAAGAAAGGAGTCTCTGAACTTTTAGCTGCACTCACCTGCAATTTAACATCTTCTCAGAGGTTTAGAAATGCTAGATGATGGTGGCCTACACCTTCCAGCATTTACCATAGCCCTCTATTTACTTAGCCACGAATGCTTGGAGTAGAATCTCTGTCACACTGAGCTGGGGATGGGTAGGAAAAGAGTAGGTCATGGCACAAGTGCTGTTATTAACAACATTTCCTTGGATAAATGTTGCTTCATTTCCTAAATGCTTTTAGGACAATTACTAAACACTTTAATGTCACATACACAGACAGATCTACACACACACACACACACACACACACACAGCACTTGCTTACTTTACCACTCATTTTTCAATGGATATTCTGTAGATCTTTCAGTTTTCTTTTTACACCATACATAAATGTTTTCATGAAGAACAAAATCTCATTCCCACAGTTAAAGACTTAAACTATATGAAAAATAAGGTAAATTATTTTTTTCTCTATAAGACATTTGAAATATAATAGCTAAAAAAAGAAATATAAGAGCTCATTGAATAGAGAAGGGAGAACACATTGTGAAATTCGTTTAGTTTTAGCTGTTACTAGGAGTTTGTGTCCTTCTCCCCTTGGCTTATTGTCGCTGATGACTTTGTAAAGGCTAGGACTTTATTTGTGCCTATAACATGGTGTTGCTATTCTCAGGATCCCCTCCAAGGCCATGGAGAATGAAACAAAGATAGGGTGATGTTTCTTGTAATACTGTGTTTTTATAAATATTTCATTTAATTCTTACAGAAATTCTGTATATAAATATTATCTAATTCATGGACAAACAAACAAGCTCAGAGAAGTTAAAGTAGATGTTAAAAACTTATAATATTTGGAGAGCAATTCAGGATACTATGTTCGTGCCCATTGGTAAGGTAAGATTTATATACAAAGAAAATTTTCAAAAAAAAATGAGAAAGAAAGATAACATGATCACAATGAAATTTAAATTTTCATCACAATAAGGTATCAAAGTGAAATTAAAGGAAAGCCATAAATTAGTACAAGACATTTGGAGTGTGCATTGCTGGCATAATGTAGAAAAACCACTTCTAAATAATAAAATAAAGATAAATTAAAAGTGGGTAAATCTATTAATAAGTAATTTAAAGGAAAAAATGGCAAATAAACATCTTAAAAATGCTCAAAGTTATTAAAAAAGTAAATGCAACTTTTAAAATGAAGGTATGATCTCACATGGTTGAAAAAAATAATTATTGGCAAAAAATTAATCAGTGAATTAATATTGGCAATGATGTAGAAAAACACAATGTCTAATGTAATGAATGTGTGGGTATAAATTGGTACAACTATGCCCCATATATACTAATGCTAAAGGTTCACATATACAACAACTTAAGATTTCTACCTTTCAATGAATTCTAATTTAACCTATTAAAAAATCTCTAAACATTTACACAATGAAACATGTATAAAAATGATCATAGTAGGAGGAGGAGTCAAGATGGTAGAGAAGTAGCAGGCTGAGACTACTTCAGCTACCAGCAGATCAGATAGATAGCTTATCTAAAGATTGCAAAGACCTACAAGTCCAAGGACAGATTGAAGAGAAGAAGAATAGCAATTCTAGAAACAGAAAAACAACCACTTTCTGAAAGGTAGGACTGGCAGAGAAGTGAATCCAAAGCAACGGGAAGATAGACCCCGGGGGAAGGGGCCGGCTCCTGGCAAGCGGCGGAGCAATGGAGCACAAAATCAGGACTTTTAAAAGTCTGTTCTGCTGAGGGACATCGCTCCAGAGGCTAAACCGGGGCAAAGCCCATGCGGGGTCAGCGTGGCCTCAGGTCCCGCAGGGTCACAGAAGGATCGGGGGTGTCTGAGTGTCACAGAGCTTGTGAGTATTGGAATGGGAAAGCCGGCTACAGAGACAGGGCCGACAGTAAGCTCACAGCTTGGTGTTACCTTGAGCCGGCCACAGGCTCGGTGAGCTCAGAGCGCGGCAGGAGGTCAGGCAGACGGGAGTTACTGGGCGCTGTTCTCTGAGGGCGCACTGAGGAGTGGGGCCCCGGGCTCTCAGCTCTTCTGGGCCGGAGAAGAGGAGGCTGCCATTTTATTCCCATCCTCCAGAACTCTACAGAAAGCGCTCAGGGAACAAAAGCTCCTGAAAGCAAACGGGAGTGGATTACTCACCCCGGCCCCTGGTAAGGGCGGTACAATTCCGACTGGGGCAAAGACACTTGAGAATCACTACAACAGGCCCCTCCCCCAGAAGATCAACAAGAAATCCAGCCAAGACCAAGTTCACCTACCAAGGAGTGTGGTTTCAATACCAAGGAGAGCAGCAGAATTCCAGAAGAGGAGAAAAGCAAAGAAGGAAACTCATGGCTTTCTCCCGGTGATTTTTTAAGTCTTGCAGTTAATTTAATTTTTTTCTTTTTCATTTTTTTCTCTTCTTCTGCTAAATTTTTTTAAACTTTTACCCTTTTCTTTTTTAACGTTTTTTAACTAGTTTATTTAATATATATATATATTGTTATTTATACTTTTCTTTATTCGTTTTTTTAAAGATGATTTATTTATTTATTTGACAGACAGAGATCACAAGTAGGCAGAGAGGCAGGCAGAGAGAGAGAGAGAAGGAAGCAGGTTCCCCGCTGAGCAGAGAACCTGATGCGGGACTCAATCCCAGGACCCTGAGATCATGACCTGAGCCGAAGGCAGCGGCCCAACACACTGAGCCACACAGGCACCCTCATTTTCTTTTTTTAATACTCTTTTTTTTTCTTTTTGTTTCTTTCTTTTTGAACCTCTATTTATCTCCTTTCTCCCCGCTCACGATTTGGGATCTCTTCTGATTTGGTTAAAGCATATTTTCCTGGGGTTGTTGCCACCCTTTTAGTATTTTACTTGCTCCTTCATATACTCTTAGCTGGACAAAATGACAAGGCGGAAAAATTCAACACAAAAAAAAGAACAAGAGGCAGTACCGAAGGCTAGGGACCTAATCAATACAGACATTGGTAATATGTCAGATCTAGAGTTTAGAATGACAATTCTCAAGGTTCTAGCAGGGCTCGAAAAAGGCATGGAAGATATTAGAGAAACACTCTCCAGAGATATAAAAGCCCTTTCTAGAGAAATAAAAGAACTAAAATCTAACCAAGTTGAAATCAAAAAAGCTATTAATGAGGTGCAATAAAAAATGGAGGTTCTCACTGCTAGGATAAATGAGGCAGAAGAAAGAATTAGTGATATAGAAGACCAAATGACAGAGAATAAAGAAGCTGAGCAAAAGAGGGACAAACAGCTACTGGACCACCAGGGGAGAATTCGAGAGATAAGTGACACCATAAGACGATACAACATTAGAATAATTGGGATTCCAGAAGAAGAAGAAAGAGAGTGGGGAGCAGAAGGTATACTGGAGAGAATTATTGGGGAGAATTTCCCCAATATAGCAAAGGGAATGAGCATCAAAATTCAGGAGGTTCAGAGAATGCCCATCAAAATCAAAAAGAATAGGTCCACATCCCATCACCTAATAGTAAAATTTACAAGCCTCAGTGACAAAGAGAAAATCCTGAAAGCAGCCCGAGAAAAGAAGTCTGTAACATACAATGGTAAAAATATTAGATTGGCAGCTGACTTATCCACAGAGACCTGGCAGGACAGAAAGAGCTGGCATGATATATTCAGAGCACTAAACGAGGAAAACATGCAGCCAAGAATACTATATCCAGCTAGATTATCATTGAAAATAGAAGGAGAGATTAAAAGCTTCCAGGACAAACAAAAACCAATAGGATTTGCAAACACCAAACCAGCTCTACAGGAAATATTGAAAGGGGTCCTCTAAGCAAAGAGAGAGCCTACAAGTCATAGATCAGAAAGGAACAGAGACAATATACAGTAACAGGCACCTTAAGGCAATACAATGGCACTAAATTCATATCTCTCAATAGTTACCCGGAATGTTAATGGGCTAAATGCCCCATAAAACACACAGGGTATCAGAATGGATAAAAAAAAAAAAAACATCTATATGTTGCCTCCAAGAAAACTCATTTTAAGCCTGAAGACACCTCCAGATTTAAAGTGGGGGGTGGAAAGCAATTTACCATGCTAATGGACATGAGAAGAAAGCAGGAGTGGCAATCCTTATATCACATCAATTAGATTTTAAGCCAAAGACTATGATAAGAGATGAGGAAGGACACTATATCATACTCAAAGGGTCTGTCCAACAAGAAGATCTAACAATTTTAAATATCTATGCCCCCAACGTGGGAGCAGCCAACTATATAAACCAATTAATAACAAAATCAAAGAAACACATCAACAATAATACAATAATAGTAGCGGACTTTAACACTTCCCTCACTGAAATGGAGAGATCATCCAAGCAAAAGATCAACAAGGAAATAAAGGCCTTAAACGACACACTGGACCAGATGGACATCACAGATATATTCAGAACATTTCATCCCAAAGCAACAGAATACACATTCTTCTCTAGTGCACATGGAACATTCTCCAGAATAGCTCACATCTTCGGTCCTAAATCAGGACTCAGCCGGTATCAAAAGATAGGGATCATTCCCTGCATATTTTCAGACCACAATGCTTTGAAGGTAAAACCCACCACAAAAGGAAGTTTGGAAAGAACCCAAATACATGGAGACTAAACAGCATCCTTCTAAGCAATGAATGGGTCAAGCGGAAAATTAAAGAAGAATTGAAAAAAATCATGGAAACAAATGATAATGAAAATACAGCAGTTCATAATCTGTGGGACACAACAAAGGCAGTCCTGAGAGGAAAATATATAGCGGTACAAGCCTTTCTCAAGAAACAAGAAAGGTCTCAGGTACACAACCTAACCCTACACCTAAAGGAACTGGAGAAAGAACAAGAAAGATGCCCTACACCCAGCAGGAGAAGAGAAATCGTAAAGATCAGAGCAGAAATCAGTGAAAATAGAAACAAACAAACAAACAAAAAAAAAACAATAGAACAAATCAACGAAACTAGGAGCTGGTTCTTTGAAAGAATTAATAAAATTGATAAACCCCTGGCCAGACTTACCAAAAAGAAAAGAGAAATGACCCAAATAAATAAAACCATGATTGAAAGAGGAGAGATCAAAACTAACACCAAAGAAATACAAACTATTATAAGAACATACTATGAGCAACTCTACGGCAATAAATTTGACAATCTGGAAGAAATGGATGCATTCCTAGAAACATATAAACTACCACAACTGAACCAGGAAGAAATAGAAAGCCTGAACAGACCCATAACCAGTAAGGAGATTGAAACAGTCATTAAAAATCTCCAAAGAAACAAAAGCCCAGGGCCAGACAGCTTCCTGGGGGAATTCTACCAAACATTTAAAGAAGAACTATTTCCTATTCTCCTGAAACTGTTCCAAAAAATAGAAATGGAAGGAAAACTTCCAAACTCATTTTATGAGGCCAGCATCACCTTGATCCCAAAACCAGACAAGGATCCCATCAAAAAAGAGAGCTATAGACCAATATCCTTGATGAACACAAATGTGAAAATTCTCACCAAAATACTAGCCAATAGGATTCAACAGTCCATTAAAAGGATTATTCACCACGACCAAATGGGATTTATTCCAGGGCTGCAAGGTTGGTTCAACATCTGCAAATCAGTCAATGTGATACAACACATCAATAAAAGAAAGAACAAGAACCATATGATACTCTCAATAGATGCTGAAAAGCATTTGACAAAGTACAGCATCCCTTCCTGATCAAAACTCTTCAAAGTGTAGGGATAGAGGGGACATACTTCATTATCATCAAAGCCATCTATGAAAAACCCACCACAAATATCATTCCCAAAGGAGAAAAACTGAAAGCTTTTCCGCTAAGGTCAGGGACACAGCAGGGATGTCCATTATCACCACTGCTATTCAACATAGTACTAGAGGTCCTAGCCTCAGCAATCAGACAACAAAAAGAAATTAAAGGCATTGAAATTGGCAAAGAAGAAGTCAAACTATCACTCTTTGCAGATGATATGATACTATATGTGGAAAACCCAAAAGACTCCACTCCAAAACTGCTAGAACTTGTACAGGAATTGAGTAAAGTGTCAGGATATAAAATGAATGCACAGAAATCAGTTGCATTTCTCTAGACCAACAACAAGACAGAAGAAAGAGAAATTAAGGAGTCCATCCCATTTACATTTGCACCCTAAACCATAAGATACCTAGAAATAAACCTAACCAAAGAGGCACAGAATCTATACTCAGAAAACTATAAAGTACTCATGAAAGAAATTGAGGAAGACACAAAGAAATGGAAAAATGTTCCATGCTCCTGGATTGGAAGAATAAATATTGTGAAAATGTCTATGCTACCTAAAGCTATCTACACATTTAATGCAATTCCTATCAAAGTACCATCCATCTTTTTTAAAGAAATGGAACAAATAATTCTAAAATTTATATGGAACCAGAAAAGACCTCGAATAGCCAAAGGGATATTGAAAAAGAAAGCCAACGTTGGTGGCATCACAATTCCGGACTTCAAGGTCTATTACAAAGCTGTCATCATCATGACCGCATGGTACTGGCACAAAAACAGACACATAGATCAATGGAACAGAATAGAGAGCCCAGAAATAGACCCTCCACTCTATGGTCAACTAATCTTCAACAAAGCAGGAAAGAATGTCCAATGGAGAAAAGACAGCCTCTTCCGCAAATGGTGTTGGGAAAATTGGACAGCCACATGCAGAAAAATGAAATTGGACCATTTCCTTACACCACACACAAAAATAGACTCAAAACGGATGAAGGACCTCAATGTGAGAAAGGAATTCATCAAAATCCTTGAGGAGAACACAGGCAGCAACCTCTTCGACCTCAGCCGCAGCAACATCTTCCTAGGAACATCGCCAAAGGCAAAGGAAGCTAGGACAAAAATGAACTATTGGGGTTTCATCAAGATCAAAAGCTTTTGCACAGCAAAGGAAACAGTTAACAAAATCAAAAGACATCTGACAGAATGGGAGAAGATATTTGTAAACGACTTATCATATAAAGGACTAGTGTCCAAAATCTATAAAGAACTTAGCAAACTCAACACCCAAAGAACAAATAATCCAGTCAAGAAATGGGCAGAAGTCATGAACAGACATTTCTGCAACGAAGACATCTAGATGGCCAACAGACACATGAAAAAGTGCTCCATATCACTCGGCATCAGGGAAATACAAATCAAAACCACAATGAGATATCACCTCACACCAGTCAGAATGGCTAAAATTAACAAGTCAGGAAGTGACAAATGCTGGCAAGGATGCAGAGAAACGGGAACCCTCCTACACTGTTGGTGGGAATGCAAGCTGGTGCAGCCACTCTGGAAAACAGTATGGAGTTTCCTCAAAATGTTGAAAATAGAACTTCCCTATGACACAGCAATTGCACTACTGGGTATTTACCCTAAAGATACAAACATAGTGATCCAAAGGGGCACGTGCACCCCAATGTTTATAGCAGCAATGTCCACAATCGCCAAACTATGGAATGAACCTAGATGTCCACCAACAGATGAATGGATAAAGAAGATGTGGTATATATACACAATGGAATACTATGCAGCCATAAAAAGAAATGAAATCTTGCCATTTGTGATAACATTGATGGAACTAGAGCATATCATGTCTAGCGAAATAACTCAAGTGGACAAAGTCAACTGTCATATGATCTCCCTGATATGAGGAAGTGGTGATGCATCATGGAGGCTTAAGTGAGTAGAAGAATAAATGAAACAAGATGGGATTGGGAGGGAGACAAACCATAAGAGACTCTTAATCTCACAAAACAAACTGAGGGTTCCTGGGGGGAGGGTGGTTGGGAGAAGGGGAGTGGGGTTTTGGACATTGGGGAGGTTATGTGCTTTGGTGAGTGCTGTGAAGTGTGTAAACCTGGCGATTCAGAGACCTGTATCCCTGGGGATAAAAATATATGTTTATAAAAAAAAATGTTCATAGTATGGGCACCTTGGTGGCTGAGTCAACTGGAATCTTCCTTTGGCTCAGGTCATGATCCCGTAGTCCTGGGTTCAAGACCTGCATCAGGCTCCCTGCTCAGTGGGGAGTCTGCTTCTCCATCTCCCTGCTCCTTCTCTCTCTTTATCTCAAATTCCCTCTCTCTCAAATGGACAAATAAAATATTTTTTTAAAAAGTTCATAGTAAGACTGTTAGTGACAGAAAGGAAAAGAAATATCAATAACCAACACTTAGAAAATTGTTTCACACATAGTAGGGACCCCATTAATAATTGTTGAAAGAATAAGTGCATCGAAAAATGCATTAATTGGAAAGTGGATATATATATTTTGGTATTTATGTCCAATGAAATCTATCCAGCAGTGATAATGAATGAATTAAATCTGATTCATCAATATGCATAAGTTAATGTAATATAAAATACACAAGTTGTTTGTGTAAGGAGAATATGATATTATGTATCTAAAATCTGACAGCATCAAAGCAACTCATCATATTACTAATGAATACACAGATATACCTTAAAAATGATTATACAAACTCTCATGTATTAATGATGAATATAAAATTCAATAAAATTAAATATAGTCATCACCTATGAGGAGGAAAACTAATGGAAAAAGTGAGAGGTACACATGGTCTTATATATCTGCAATATTACTTTTAAAAAATTTGAAATAAAAATGTTACTGTAGTTAAAAGTTGAAGTTGGTACATTGTTGCTTATAATATAATTTTATATATGTTTAACATTAAAAATATTTCAAATGAAAACCATATTGGAAATTTTGAAGTAATCTTATATGTTAACCCAGAATAGAGAAAATTATGCATAAATATGGTGGTGGGTATAAAGGAGGGCATGTATTGAATGGAGCAGTGAGTGTTGTACATAAACAATAAATCTTGGAACACTGCATCAAAAAAATAAAAAAAAAAGTCATTATGTCCTCAAACAAAACAAAGCAAAACATCTTTCAAATATTAGAAAATTGGAGGAGGGGGCAAGGTGGCAGAGAAGTAAGAGACCCTGTTTCAACTGGTCCCCAAAGTGAGCTAATTATCTACCAGAACACTCTGAAAACCCATGAAATCAGCCTGAGGTGTAGGATTATGCACTGCTGGATCTCTATGGGGGCAGAATGCACCAGTAGAGAGGTAAGGTGAGTGGGAATCAGACTGATATTGGAGAATAAACAGAAGCGCGAGGGAAGCACCAGAAGTGACCCATTGGAATGTACTACCCTAATACGAAAGTGCCCTGTGATTGGGGAACAGCATTAACTTGGAGTCTGGTGAAAAGAACCCAAAAAGAGAAAAAGATCTTCAGGTGCAACTGGTGGAATGGGCAGTCACGGGCATGGACCTAAGTCCACGGACACATGACAACCACCACCAGAGACCACCCATGCCACAGAGAGTGAGGCAAAGCCTCCAGGTCCTGGTTCCTGAGCTGCTGTATTTTCGCAGCTTGCACCAGTGCTGGGCCAGGCATGCTCCATGCGATGGAGTCTGATGTGTATGCCAGCTGGCACTCTCTAGGACCACAGCCTTTTCACTCTGTGTGCTCCCTGCCTGCCTGTACCTGAGAGTGCTCCCTCCCTGCATGAGCCTGAGAGTGCTCTGTGCAGGTGCTAGCTGGTGGGCACTATAATAATAATAATTATGTAATAACCTTTTTTTTTTGTTTGTTTTGTTTTTTTTTTTTAATTTTTTATTTTTTATAAACATATATTTTTATCCCCAGGGGTACAGGTCTGTGAATCACCAGGTTTACACACTTCACAGCACTCACCAAAGCACATACCCTCCCCAATGTCCATAATCCCACCCCCTTCTCCCAAACCCCCTCCCCCCGTCAACCCTCAGTTTGTTTTGTGAGATTAAGTGTCACTTATGGTTTGTACTATGACCCAGCAATTGTAATAACCTTTTAATTTGATATTTCTTCATACATATGCCTGTGTTTTTCTTTCCTTTTCTATTTTTTTGAGATATGTATAGATATAAGCTTCAAGGTAATCCCCTTTCCCTAAGCAATACTACCCCTATACATAAACTCATTTTACTCTCCCTTTATCTTGGGAAAGTTGGGTCCTTTAACAAAGATATCAAGATAAACTCAGGAAGAATCAAAATAGCCTTCCTCGTCCACACTGAGGGTTTATAACCACACTCTCATCTTTTGCTTCTCTCAGTTTTACTGTGTATTTATTTTTCTTCTGGAATTATATAAGTCTTATACTTGGGGCTCAATTTGGCTGGGTACTTTTTTTTTCTTGTCATTTAATTTTATTGGTCTTTTCCTTTGTCCGTTTTTGTTCTTATACCTTATAAATTTTACCTTTGGAGCCCATTCTGGCTGGGTCCGTTCTTTCTTTCTTTTCTTTCTTTCTTTCTTTCTTTCTTTCTTTCTTTTTTTCTGTGTCTCTTGTTTTTTTTCTTTTTCTTTTTTTTTTCTTTTTGGTGGTTACTTCTGATTGCTCAGAAGTGTTCCAGGATGCACATTGTTTGTACTACAGTTGATATCTTCAGCCACACATCCCCTCAACTACCTCTCATCAAAACAACTAGGAGGAGGAATGCCCAACAGAGGAAAAATTCAAAGACTGTGCCCGCTCCATCAGAGTTATTGGATATGGACATAAACAGTATGATGGAAAGAGAATTCAGGGTAGCAATTATCCAGCCAATGGCTAAGTTGAAGAAAACCATTAATGACAACATGAAATCTATTAGGGCAGAAGTGAAAGCCACCTGGGAAGAAGTTAAAAATACTATTAATAAGATCCAAGCAAGTCTGAATTCTCTAACAGCTAGAGTAACTGAGGAAGAAGATAGAATTAATCATCTAGAGGACAAAATGATAGAGAAAAGGGGTCAGGAGGAGGCCTAGAACAAACAGCTTAGAAGCAATGAAAACAGAAGTAAGAAAATCAATGATGCCATGAAACGTTCCAGCATCAGAATTATTGGGATCCCTGAGGTGGGGGAGAAAGAAAGAAGACTAGAAGATATAGTTGAACAAATTTCCCATGAAAAATTTCCCAATCTGGGGAATGGAAACAGCGTTCAAGTCGTAGAGGCAGAAAGATGTCCCACCAAGATCATAGAATGTAGAAAGACCTCCAGACACCTGATTGTTAAACTGAAGAATCATAATTTTATTTTATTTTATTTATTTTTTTTTAAAGATTTTATTTATTTATTTGACAGACAGAGATCACAAGTAGGCAGAGAGGCAGGCAGAGAGAGAGAGAGAAGGAAGCAGGTTCCCTGCTGAGCAGAGAGCCCGATGTGGGACTCGATCCCAGGACCCTGAGATCATGACCTGAGCCGAAGGCAGCGGCTTAACCCACTGAGCCACCCAGGCGCCCGAAGAATCATAATTTTAGACAGGAGCTCTTGAGAGCAGCTAGGGGGAAGAGATTCCTTATGTACAGAGGAAGGTCCATCAGAATATGTCAGACCTGTCCACAGAATCCTGGAAAGGCAGAAAAGGCTGGTAAGACATACTCAGGGCAGTAAATGAGAAGAACATGCACCCAAGAATACTTTGTCCAGCAAGGCTGAAATTCAAGATGGATGGAGAAGTAAAGGGTTTCCAAGACTGGCAAGGTTTTAAAAAGTATGTGACCCCTGAGCTGGCACTACAAGAAATATTAAGGGAGTTTCTAAAAGAAGAAACAACCCAAGAGTAACATATAAGAGATATTTATAGGGACAATCTATAGAAACAAGGACTTCACAGGCAATGTGATGTTTAAAAAAAATGTATCTTTCAATATTCACTCTCAACATGAATAGCTTAAATGCTCCCGTAAATGGCAAAGGGTGGCAGATTGGATAGAATGACAGGATCTGTCCATATGCTGTCTACAAGAGACCCATTTGGAACCTAAAGATACATGCAGGCTGAAAGTGAAGGGTTGGAGAAGAATCTTTCATGACAATGGGCCTCAAAAGAAAGCTGGTGTAGCTATTCTTTTATTAGATAAATTAGATTTTAAACTAAAGACTTTAGTCAGAGATAAAGAAGTACTCTGCATCTTTTTTTAAATTTATTTTTTCTTTATTTTCAGCATAACAGTATTCATTATTTTTGCACCACACCCAGTGTTCCATGCAATCCGTGCCCTCTATAATACCTACCACCTGGTACCCCAACCTCCCACCCTCCCCGGCCACCTCAAACCCCTCAGATTCTTTTTCAGAGTCCATAGGCACTGAATCATTCTTAAAGGGTCTATGCATCAAGAAGATTTACAAATTATAAATATTTCTGCCATCAATATGGGAGCAGTTAACAACATAACACAACTGTTAAGATAAAGAGTCATATTCATATGAATACAATAATACTGGGGGATCTTAACATGCCACTCTCAGTAATATACAGATCATCTAAGCAGAAAATCAATAAAGAAACAAGAACATTGAATGACACATTGGACCAGATGGACCTCATAGATATATACAGAACATTCCACCCTGAAACAACAGAATTCTCATTCTTCCCAAATGCACATGGAACTTTCTCCAGACTAGACCACTAACTGGGTCACAAATTAGTGCTCAACTGATACCAAAAGATTGAGATTATTCCATGAATATTCTCAGGCCACAATGCTTTGAAACTGGAACTCAAACACAAGAAGAAGTTTGGAAGGAATTCAAACACTTGGAAGCTGGAGACCGCCTTGCTTAAGAATGTTTGGATCAACTGGGAAATTGAAGAAGAACTTAAAGAATTAATGGAAACCACTGAGATTTAAGACATTTGGGTTCAAAACCTATGGAATACAGCAAAGGCAGTCATAAGGGGGAAATACATAACCATCCAAGCTTCCCTCAAGAACACTGAAAAATCCAGAATTCACCAGCTTTCTTTATACCTTAAAAAAACTGAAGAATCAACAACAAATTAAGCCAACTCCACACAAAAGAATGGAAATAATCAAGACTGTAGCAGAGATCAATGAGATAGAACCTATAGATACTGTAGAACACACCAATGAAACTGGAAGCTAGTTTTTTGAAAGAATCAATAAGATCGATAAACCATTGGCCAAAATAATCCAAAAGAAAAGAAAGAAGACCCAAATTAATAAAATTATGAATGATAAGGGAGAGATCACGACTAACACCAAGGAATTAGAAACAATCATCAGAAATTAATACTAACAGTTATATGCCAATAAGTTAAGCAAACTAGACAAAATGGATGCATTCCTGGAAACCTATAAACTTCCAAAACTGAATAAGGAAGAAATTGACAACCTGAATAGACCAATATCTAGTAACAAGATTGAAGTACTGATCAAAAACTTCCCAATAAACAAGGGCCTGGGGCCTGAAAGATTCACTGGAGAATTCTACCAAACATCCAAAGAAGAAATAATACCTATTGTCCTGAAGCTGTTTCAGGATATAGAAACAGAAGGAAAACTTACAGACTCTTTCTATGAAACCAGTATTACTCTGATCCCCAAACCAGGGAAAGACCCCACCAAAAAACGAGAATTTCAGACCAATAACCCTGGTGGATATGGATGCTAAGATTCTCAACAAGATCCTAGCTAATAGGATCCAACAGTACATTAAAAAGATTATCCACCACGACCAGGAGGGATTTATCCATGGGATGTAAGTGTGGTTCAACATTCACAGATCAATCAATGTGATAGAAAAAAGCAGTAAGAGAAGAGAGAAGAACCACATGGTCTTCTCAATTGATGTAGAAAAAGCATTTGACAAGATACAGCATCCATTCCTGATTAAATGATTCAAAGTATTGGGATAGAGAGGACATTCCTCAACTTCATAAAGCATACTTGTGAAAACCCACAGTGAATACCATCCTCAATGGGGAAAAGCTGACAGACAGCCTTCCCTTTGAGATCAGGAACACAAGAAGAATGCCAACTTTTGCCACTCTTGTTCAACATAGTACTAGAAGTCCTAGCAACAGCAATCAGACAACAACAACAACAACAAAAATGAAAGGTATTCGAATTGGCAATGAAGAAGTCAAACTCTCTCTCTTCAAAGATGACATGATACTTTATATGGTAACACCAAAAGACTCCACCCCCAAACTACTAGAACTCATACAGCAATTCTATAATGTGGCAGGATACAGAATCAATGTATAGAAATCAGTTGCTTTCTTATACACTAACAATGAAAATATAGAGAGGGAAATTAGAGAATTGATTCCATTTACTACAGCACGGAGAACCATATGATACCTGGGAATAAACCTAACCAAAGAGGGAAAGGATATGTACTTGAGGAACTATGGAACACTTATGAAAGAAATTGAAGAAGACACAAAAAGATGGAAGACCATTCCATATTTATGGATTGGAAGAATAAACATTGTTAAAATGTCTATACTTCCTGGAGCCGTCAATACTTTCAATGACATCCCAATCAAAATTCCACTGCCATTTTTCAAGAACTATAACAAACAATCCTAGAATTTGTATGGAACCAGAAGAGACCCCGAATTGCTAGGGAAATGCTGAAAAAGAGAAACAAAAGTGAGGGCATGACGTTGCCTGATTTCAAGTTTTACTACAAAACTGTGATCACCAAAAAAGGATGGTACTGGCACAACAAAAGACACATATACCAGTGGAACATAGTAGAGAGCCCAGATATGGACCCCCAATTTGGTGGTCAAATAAACTTGGACAAGGCATGTAAAATATACAGCGGATAAAAGAGTCTCTTCAATGAATGGTGCTGTGAAAATTGGACAGCTATGTATAGAAGAATGAAACTCGACCACTCTCTTACACCATACACAAAGATAAACTCAAAATGGATAAAAGACCTCAATGTGAGGCAGGAATCTATCAAAATCTTAGAAGAGAACATAGGCAGTAGCCTCTTCGACACCGACCACAGCCACTTCTTTCAAGATATGTCTCCAAAGGCAAAGGAAACAAAAGTGAAAACGAACTTTTGGGACTCCAACAAAATCAAAAGCTTCTGCACAGCAAAGGAAACAGTCAACAAAAGAAAGAGGCAACCCACAGAATGGGAGAAGATATTGGCAAATGACACTATAGAAAAAGGGCTGATATCCAAGATCTATAAAAACCCCTGAATCTCAACACACACAAAACAGATACTTACATCAAAAAATGGGCAGAAGACATGAACAGACATTTCTCCAAAGAAGACTTACAAATGGCTAACAGACACATGAAGAAATGTTCTTCATTATTAGCCATCAGGGCGATTCAAATCAAATCCACACTGAGACACCACCTTACACCAGTTCTAATGGTCAAAATTAACAAGACAGGGGAAAAATGTGTTGGAGAGGATGTGGAGAAGGGGGAACCCTCTTACACTGTTGGGAATGGAAGTTAGTGTAGCTACTTTGGTAAACAGTGTGGAGATTCCTTAGGAAATCAAAAATAGAGCTTCCCCATGACCCTGCAATTACATTAATGGGTATTTACCCCAAAGATACTGATGTAGTGAAAAGAAGAGCCATCTGGACCCCAATGTTCATGGCAGCAATGGTCACAGTCTTCAAACTGTGGAAAGAACAAAGATGGCCTTCAATGGACAAATGGATAAAAAAGATATGGTCTATATATACAATAGAGTATTACGCCTCCATCAGAAAAGATGAATACCCAACCTTTGTGTCAACATGGATTGGACTGGAAGAGATTATGCTGATTGAAATAAGTCAAGCAGAGAGAGTCAAGTGTCTTATGGTTTCACTTACTTGGGGAGCATAAGGAATAACATGGAGGACATTGGGACATGGAGCGGAGAAGTGAGTTGGGGGAAATTGGAGGAGGAGAAAAACCATAAGTGTCTGTGGACTCTGAGAAACAAACTGAGGGATTTGAAGGGGAGGGTGTTTGGGGTTTGGGTGAGCCTGGTAGTGGGTATTATGGAGGGCATGAATTTCATGGCTCACTGGCTGTGGTGCACAAACAATGAATGATTGAACACTGAAAAGAAATAGAATAAAATAAAGAAAGAAAGAAAATAAAATGAAAAAAAAATAGAAAATTGTGGTTTAAAATGGTGACCATACACTTTTTGTCTTCATTTAAATGGTAGGACAGAAAATTAAAATTTTACATTACATAGAGAGATATGATGATGCAAAGGAATATTTTTTAAATAACTTGAGCAGTACAAAAGTGTATTTCCTTTCACTATGCCTTGTGCCTTTATTCTTTAAGTAGAAACTTTTAGAGATGCTACACAGGAATTTATGTACTGCTTAGGAAGATTGTATTAAAGCTCTAGTTATTTACTTATTTATTTATTTGAGAGAGAGAGAAAAAAAAAGCATCAGTGGGGGAGAGGAAGAACGGGAAGCAGAATCCTTGCTGAGTGGGGAACTCAACACAAGGGTGGATCAGAAGACCCTGAGATCATGACATTTGTCAAAGACAAAAAATTTAACTGACTGAGCCACACAGGCATCTTTTAAGCTTTTAAGATTACCCATGTGTCTCTATAATTTGACTAAAAGGAGATAACTGATCATCCTCAAGCAGAAACTAGGGCGTGTGCTATATCAAAATATTGTAGCTTCTATGTCTTCTTGCTTTTAAATTTTATTAGTGAAAACAGCATGCTGGTGTATCTTGAGGCTAGGAGCTATGTCATATATATATATATATATATATATATATATTTATATATATATATATATATATATATATATTTAATTTTTTCAATTTATTTATTTTCAGAAAAAACAGCATTCATTATTTTTTCACCACACCCAGTGCTCCATGCAATCCGTGCCCTCTATAATACCCACCACCTGGTACCCCAACCTCCCACTCCCCCGCCACTTCAAACCCCTCAGATTGTTTTTCAGAGTCCATAGTCTCTCGTGAATATATTTAACAGAATAAGTTTCAAATCATCTTAATGAGCTAAATTATGTGGCCTAAACTATCAGGAATAAATACTAAAAAATAGAAATCATATATAAATAAGACATATAAAAGATGTAAACATGGTTCAATTTAAGAACCCCTCAATTGATGCAGAAAAAGCATTTGACAAAATTCAGCATCCATTCCTGATTAAAACACTTCAAAGTATAGGGATAAAGGGAACATTCCTGAACTTCATCAAATCTATCTATGAAAGACCCACAGTAAATATCATCTTCAATGGGAAAAAGCTTGCAGCCTTCCAGTTGAGATTAGGAACACGACAAGGATGCCCACATTCCCCACTCTTGTTCAATATAGTATTAGAAGTCCTAGCAACAGCAAGAAGACAACAAAGAGAAATAAAAGGTATCCAAATTGGCAATAAAGAAGTCAAACTCTCTCTCTTCACAGAAGACATGATTCTTTATACAGAAAACCCAAAAGACTCCACCCCCAAACTACTAGCACTCATACAGCAATTGAGTAATGTGGCAGGATGCAAAGTCAATGTACAGAAATCAGTGGCTTTCTTATACACTAACAATGAAAATACAGAAAGGGAAATTAGAGAATCGATTCCATTTACTATAGCACCAAGAACCATAAGATACCTGAGAATAAACCTAACCAAAAAGGTAAAGGATCTGTACCTGAGGAACTACGGAACACTCATGAAAGAAATTCAAGAAGACACAAAAAGAAGGAAGACCATTCCATGCTCTTGGATTGGAAGAATAAACATTGTTAAAATGACTATACTGCCTAGAGCAATCTATACTTTTAATGCCATTCCAATAAAAATTCCACCAGTATTCTTCAAAGAGCTGGAATAAATAATCCTAAAATTTGTATGGAATCAGAAGAGACCCCAAATTACTAAGGAAATGTTGAAAAACAAAAATGAAACTGGGGGCATCACATTAGCTGATTTAAAGCTTTACTACAAAGCTGTGATCACCAAGATAGCATGGTACTGGCATAAAAACAGACACACAGACCAGTGGAACAGAGTAGAGAGCCCAGATATGGACCCTCAACTCTATGGTCAAATAATCTTCGACAAAACAGGAAAAAATATACAGTGGAAAAAAGACAGTCTCTTCAATAAATGGTGCTGGGAAAACTGAACAGCTATATGTAGAAGAATGAAACTCGACCATTTTCTTACACTGTACACAAAGATAAACTCAAATTGGATAAAAGACCTCAATGTGAGACAGGAGTCCATCAGAATCCTAGAGGGGAACATAGGCAGTAATCTCTTCGACATTAGCCACAGCAACTTCTTTCAAAATATGTCTCCAAAGGCAAAGAAAACAAAAGCAAAAATAAACTTTTGGGACTTCATCAAAATCAAAAGCTTCTGAACAGCAAAGGAAACAGTCAAGAAAACAAAGAGGCAACCCACAGAATGGGAGAAGATATTTGCAAATGACAGTACAGACAAAAGGTTGATACCCAGGATGTATAAAGAACTCCTCAACTCCACACACACAAAACAGACAATCATATAAAAAAATGGTCAGAAGATATGAACAGATACTTCTCCAATCCAGACATACAAATGGCTATTGGACACATGAAAAAATGTTTATCATCACTAGCCATCAGGGAGATTCAAATTAAAACCACATTGAGATATCACCTTACACCAGTTAGAATGGCCAAAATTAGCAAGACAGGAAACAATATATGTTGGAGGGGACGTGGAGAAAGGAGAACCCTCTTTCACTGTGTCGGTGCCCGAGCGGCTTGTAGCGCATGCCATTTGCTATGGAACAGCTTCGCCTGACAACAAGAGGTTGTGCAACTGCACACTGCACCATTTTTTATAGATCACATCAGAGCCCATATAAGCCTACCAGGACCATTATCAGAGGGCAATGCTCTAGCAGACCACAATAGTCGTTTCCAACTTATTTGCCCTACCTTAGAACAGGCGAAGCTGTTCCATAGCAAATGGCATGTGAATTCTAATACCTTAAGATATAGATTCCATATCACCAAAGAACAGGCAAGAGATATAGTAAGGACCTGTGGGAATTGTGCCACATTACTCCCTCAGCCTTCCTTAGGGGTAAATCCCAAAGGCCTTCAAGCTAATCACCTATGGCAAATGGATGTCACACATGTACCCGAATTCGGGCAACAAAAGTACGTACATATATCAGTGGACACGTATTCGGGTATCATAATGGCTACTCCCCTCACGGGGGAGAATTCAAAACAAGTCATCACACACTGCCTACGATGCTTCGCAGATTGGGGTATCCCAAAACAAATAAAGACAGATAATGGACCTGCATATACATCAAAATCTATCCATCAATTCCTAAGTCAATTTGGTATAGTCCATACTACAGGTATACCTTACAATCCACAAGATCAAGGAATAATTGAACGCGCCAATGGCACCTTCAAACGATGCTTACAAAAAAATAAGAAAAGGGGGAATAGGGGATGACTACAAGTCACCCCGTGATCTTACATCTCTCACCCTTTACATTTTAAATTTTTTGTCCTTGGACCATAATGGTACATCTGCAGCAGACAGGCATGCGGCGGTTACCTAACGCACTCTAGCCCAGGCAAAGTGGAAGGATATACTCACGGGCCAATGGAGAGGCCCTGACCCGGTCCTAAGATGGCACCGAGGTTCTGTTTGTCTTTTTCCACAGGATGCCCAAGTGCCTATCTGGGTCCCGGAGCGACTGATTAGAAGAATCGATCAACATGGCCCGCCCCATCCTGATGCTCGGCCTGATAGCGATCCTGGTGACACCAGCATCCCTTCAACAGATGCACTAATGGGCAATAGTGAAAGCCTGGCCGTTCCCCATGCCACTGATGAATGAGTCCGCCATCCTCCCTCCTGTATACCTACTTTCATTCCCATGCCCGTTTCTGTAAATCCTAACAATTTGCCTGTATTGCTCTCAAGACATAAAAGAGACTTTGGGATCACTGCAGCCATTATTGTGGCTGTAGCAGCCTCTGCAGCTGCAGCAACTGCAGCGGCTGTAGCTCTCACCACATCTGTAACAAGTGGACATTCTCCAGAAACTATTGACGACCGGGTGCATCCAATCACTTTCTGGACTTTGCATAACCTCCGTGGCCTATAATGACCTTTCTATTGCTGCTAATCTGTCGAAAGAGTTAAGCAGATAAGATTGACATAGCTCCATTACAGGATTGGGTATCTGTTGTAAATCCTTATGTTCCGCCATTTTGCATCATTACGTAAACAACAATGTAGGCAACAGTTGGCGCTAGTACAAGCTTTCATGGCACTGGAAGCTGGTACATTTCCCCAAATCTGGCTGGCAGCGTTAGATCGGTAGTCAATGACGGGTAAGATTGGCTGCATGCACATAGCAACCTAAGCCAGGAGTTCTCCAACCAGGGGGAATTATCCGATGACGGGTAAGCATGTTCATGGCAGCTGACAACCTAAGACAGGCACGATCTCCTGCCTTGCATGCCTAATATAAAAGAAAAGTGGGAGATGTCGGTGCCTGAGCGGCTTTTAGCGCATGTGCGGTGATGCTTCTGGGCTCCGCCGTGCCCACTCGTTGCCTTGGCCACCGCCGCAGCTGGGTGGCGATGGTGCGGAGCTGCTCTGGCTGGGCCCGCGGGGGGCCGACACGACTTTTTCGGTGCCCGAAAGTAAACACGCCATTAATATGGCGGCTGGATGCGAGCCAGTAGGCGGAACTTAGGATTTTGTATCTATGTGGCTGCGAGTGATTGGTTGTGCAACCTCAGTATATATAGACATGCATGGGCGGGGGAAAAAAAAGAGATCCCAACAGCTATGTAGAAATAAAGCTTGCTTCCCTGAGGTCTCCTGGTTGTTCTTGCTGGCGAGAGCGACACACTGTTGGTGGGAATGCAAATTGGTGCAGCCTCTTTTGAGAACAGTGTGGAGATTCCTCAAGAAATTAAAAATAGAGCTTCCCTATGACCCTGCAATTGCACTAATGGGTGTTTACCCCAAAGATACAGATGTAGTGAAAAGAAGGGCCATCTGTACCCCAATGTTTATAGCAGCAATGGCCACGGTCGCCAAACTGTGGAAAGAACCAAGATGCCCTTCAATGGACGAATGGATAAGGAAGATGTGGTCCATATACACTATGGAGTAGTATGCCTCCATCAGAAAGGATGAATTTCCAACTTTTGTAGCAACATGGATGGGACTGGAAGAGATTATGCTGAGTGAAATAAGTCAAGAAGAGAGAGTCAATTATCGTATGGTTTCACTTATTTGTGGAGCATAACAAATAGCATAGAGGACAAGGGGAGTTAGAGAGGAGAAGGGAGTTGGGGGAAATTGGAAGGGGAGTTAAACCATGAGAGACTCTGGACTCTGAAAAACAATCTGAGGAGTTTGATGTGGTGAGGGGTGGGAGGTTGGGGGAACCACGTGGTGGGTATTAGAGATGGCACAGTTTGTATGGAGCACTAGGTGTGGTGCAAAAACAATGAATACTGTATGCTGAAAATAAGTAAATTTATCAATTAATTAAAAAAAGAAAGCTCTCATGTAGTAGAAAGATTAGTTTTAAAATTGATAGTTTATAACAAAAAAACCTGATTTTTATTTCAGATGATTTTTTTCTAAAATTATAAATATATTTCTATCATTAGTTCTAAAAATACAAATATATTCTAAAATGAAATAGATAACCTTATGATATAGTAAACTGTTTATAATTGAGGGTGTACTATGATTCTGGATGAAAATTTTAAAAGATGTTGCTTATGGCATTCATGCATCAGGTATGAAAATCACCAAAGTCCATCACCTATTATTGGCTCCAAATATAATAGTAACTTATTTAAATACAAGGGGGTTATTACTTATTTATATAATGAAATCATTCCATCTTATTTTATCACATTGTATTTATTTTTAGTTAAAATAACAAATTATACAAATTATATGAATTATAGTTACAATTATATAAATTATATATTTATTATATAAAATAATTCATTCATTTAAATCATAGATTAATTATTTTTCAAAACATGTGTAGTATATATAAAATTTAAGTAATTAATAAAATATAGAAACAAAAAGTGCAAAAACATATACAGTAGGTTCTGGAGGAAGATGATGGCAGTGTAGAAGGACCATAGGATCATCTCATAACACAAACAACTAGATAACTATCAAATCATCCTGTATATCCCAAGAATCAATCTAAAGGCTGACAGAATAAACTGCATAACTACAGAGAGAGAAGAGGCCACTCTGGGGAAAGTAATAGGTATGGAGACCTGGTTTGGAGGAGAAACAGATTGCAAGGCTACAGAACAGAGAGAGTCCTGGTCATAGCAACAGACAAGAGAGGAGTGAATAGGGGATTGCACAAGAATACTTGCTCAAAGTCATTGATTAAGAAAATGAAAGAGGCTGATATTCATGAGATTTTGAAATCAGCATGGCTCAAAGAGTGTGGTTTTAGAGGTCTATAGCATGGCTAGTATAGAGCCCTGAGGGTGCTCCAGTACTCCTGGAGAAAAGGCAGGCAGATAACTCTGGGGGTGGATAGCACTATTCTGAGGATTGGCTAATATATATTGGGAGAGACCATTCCATCTTCTTGGAGTGCATCTGAGAGAGGTGTAATTCATTCTCTGAGGAAAAAATGCACTCACATCTTCTTTTTCACTCCCCCACTGCTCAGCATAGACAGAGACAAATGCTGAGGATGATTAACCCACACACTGGCTGTTTAGTGTGTTTTTCTCCAATTCCCACATTCTTGTGCTCTGGTGCTACTGCCCTTCTGTGTCAATTCTGCATCAATCCCAGTATGCTGAGACTCTCCCCTAGAAGACCAGAGCAGATCTCTGCCACACAAGGTCTCAAAAGGTTGGAGTTTTAAAACTCAGACAGACTGGCTGGGATAGAGACCAAAGTACTTTGAACTCTCCAGACAGGCAAACACACTGGACACAGACATGTGAAAACAGAAATCTGAGAGGAGCCAAGTGTGTACAAAGAGAAATTAGTCACTTCTCTGGGAGGGCATCCCTGAGAGCAGCAAGCATGAACTCTTCTGTCCAGAAAAAAAGGAGATGGTTGACACCGATGCCACTCCAGCCACACGGCATAAACTGGCTTCAGTAAACATCACAGCATCTACATTGATGGCTAACCTGTTTACACCAGGTCCTGCTGCTCTGAATTTTGATGGTACTGCTTTTTTCAGGCAAGTGTGCTAAAAAAGAGCAAAGCTGGTCCCTCTCCAAGAATACAAGCACTAATGCCCACATACATGATGTCTACTGAGCATAGATTTTTGCAAAGCTTCAGTTCTATAGGAAACAGCATTGGGTCTATTTTAACAAGCAGAATAGAGCTCACCACACTCTGCCCAAAGACCAAACTCTGCCCAATCAAGGAGAAGAGAAACTCTGCAAATGACTGGCCTAAAGGTTAGAGAACCTAAAACAAGCATCAGAATGCATGCAGAACACACCATAGACACTCCCTGAAGCACTGGGCCCTGGACACATTATGACCTCTGCTTCACAAAATCATTACTCTTGGGAGCAGAAAATATAACAGGATTTCCTAGCAGAGAGATGACTGAGACCTAGACAAAATGCAAATGGAGAAATTTATCCCAAAAGAAAGAATAAGAAATGGTCACAGAGATCTAACAGAAACAGATATAGGTAATATTCCTGATCCAGAATTTAGAGAAACATCTATAAGGCTACTAGCTCAGCTTTAGAAAAGTATAGATGACACCAGAGAGATCCATACCACAGAGATAAAAGAACAACAACAACAACAAAAGAATCAGGCTGAAATGAAAAATGAAATAATTAAGATTCAAAACCAACTAGATATAATAAACCGAAGGATGGATGAAGTAGAGGAACAGATAAGTGATAAGGAAGATTAAATTATGTAAAAGAATGAAGCTGAACAAAAGAGGGAAAGAGAAATCTTGGATCATGAAAGTAGACTTAGGGAACTCAGTGATTTCATCAGGTATAATAACATTTATATCATATGAGTCCCAGAAGAAGAGGGAGAAAACAGCACAGGATTTATTTGGATATAGCTGAAAAGTTTCCTAATCTGGGGAAGAAAAAAAAACATACAAATCCAGGAGGGACAGTTAATTCTTATCAAAATCAATAAAAGCAGACCAACACCAAGATATATTCTAGTTAAACTTGCAAAATATACAGATAAAGAAAAAATACCAAAATCATCAAGTCAGAATAAGTCCTTTATTAAAAAAGGGAGACCAATACAGATTTCTCTACAGAAACTTGGCAGGCCATAAGAGAGGGACATTACATGTTCAACATGCTGAATGGGAAAATCTGCAACCAAGAATATTATATCCAGCATAGCTGTCATTCAGAATAGAAGGAGAGATAAAGTGTTACCCAGACAAACAAAAGCAAAAGGAATTTTTTTTTAATTAAAATATTTTATTTATTTATTTGACAGAGAGAAATCACAAGTAAATGGAGAGGCAGGCAGAGAGAGAGAGAGGGAAGCAGGCTCTCTGCTGAGCAGAGAGCCCGATGCGGGACTCGATCCCAGGACTCTGAGATCATGACCTGAGCTGAAGGCAGCGGCTTAACCCACTGAGCCATCCAGGTGCCCAGGAAAAGGAATTTTTGACCACTAAACCAGTCCTGTAAGAAATAATAAAGGGGACTCATTGAGTGGGAAAGAAAGATCAAAAGTAATAATGAATAGAAAGAAACAGAAAGTCTCCAGAAACAACAACAAAGCAAATAACAAAAGTATCTATCATGCTAATGGACATTAAAGAAATGTGGAACAGCCATACTTATATCAAAAAAACTATATTTTAAACCAAAGACTATAACAAGAGATGAAAAGGGGTACTATATCATAATGAAGGGGTCTATCCAACAAGAATATCTAACAAAAATAAATAGCTATGCCACAACTTGGGAGCGCCTAAATATATAAATCATTTGATAAAAAAATAAAGAAACTCACTGATAATAATACAATAATAGTAAGGGACTTTAACAACCTACTTACAGGAATGGACATATCATCTAATCAGAAAATTAACAAGAAAAAAATGGCTTTGAATGACACACTGGTTCTGGTGGACTTAACCGACATATTCAGAACATTTCTTCCTGAAACAGAAGAATACACATTCTTTTTCAGTGCACAAGGGAGGTTCTCCAGAATAGATCACATTCTAGGTGATTAATCAGGCCACAACAAATACAAAAAAATTGAAATCATACCATGAACTTTTTCTGGCCATAATGTTATGGAAGTTGAAGCCAACCACAATAAAAAGAAACTGGGACACTCACAATTAGGTTAAAGAATATCCTAGTAAAGAATATATGTATCATTCAAGATATGATAGAGGAAATAAAAAATACATTGAAAAATGAAAACAAAAACACAACAATCCAAAACCTTTTAGATGTAGCAAAAAGCATTCATAAGAAGAAAGTATAGAGCAATACAGTCCAACCTCAAGAAGCAAGAAAAATGTCAAGTAAACAAGCTATCTTTACACCGAAAAGAGCTAGGAAAATAACAATAAGCAAGCCTAAAGCCAGTAGGAGAAGGGGAAAATAAAGATTAGAGCAGAAATACATCATATAGAAACTAAAATACAGTAGAACAAATTAATGAAACCAGTATCTGGTTCTTTGAAAGAATCAATAAAATTGATAAACCCCTAGCCAGACTTATCAAAAAGAAAAGAGAACGGGGGCGCCTGGGTGGCTCAGTGGGTTAAGCCTCTACCTTCGGCTCAGGTCATGGTCTCAGGGTCCTGGGATCGAGCCCCATATCAGGCTGTCTGCTCAGCTGGGAGCCTGCTCCCCCCTCTTTCTCTCTGCCTGCTGCTCTGCCTACTTGTGATCTCTCTCTCTCTCCCTGTCAAATAAATAAATAAAATCTTAAAAAAAAAAGAAAAAGAAAAGAGAATGGAACTAAACAAACAAAATCACAAACGAGAGAGGAGAAATCACAACCCAAACCACAGAAATATAAACAATTATAAAAGAATATTATGAAAAATTATATGTTAACATATAGGGATAAATTCCTAAAAACATAGAAACATTAAAGTTGAAACAGGAAGAAATAGAAAATTTGAACATGTTAATGACTAACAAATGACATACCTGATAATGGGTAAGCATCCAAAAAATTTAAAGAACTTATCAAACTCAACACCCAAAAAACAAATATTCCAGTTAAGAAATGGGCAGAAGACATGAATAGACATTTTCCCAAAGAAGACATGCAGATGAATAACAGACACATGAAAAGATATTCAAGTCATTCATCATCAGGGAAATACAAATCAAAACTACAAAAAACAACAGAGAGTGACAAGGATGTCATGAAAGGGAAACCCTCTGACATTGTTGGAAATTCAAACTGGTGCAGCCACTCTGGAAAACAGTGTAGAGTTTCATCAAATAGTTAAAAAAAGAATCACCCTATGATCCAATAATTGGTCTACTAGGTATTTACCCAAAGGATGCAAAAATACTGATTCAAAGGGAGATATGCACCCTGATCTTTATAATGCATTATCAATAGTTAAATTTTGGAAAGAACACAATGTCCATTGACTGATGAATGGATATGTATATATATGGATATATGGAATAGAATGATATATGGTACATGATACATGTACCATATATATATATATGTCTATATAACCATATATCATAACCATATATCATTCTATTCCATATATCCATATATACATCCATATATATATGTATGGAATGCATATTATACACAAATACACACACATATAGATATACATATCTATATGTGTGTATATATATATGTATATATATGGATCTATGGAATGGAGATATATATATATATATATATTTATGCATATGAATATATATATATCTCCATGGATACATATATATACACATATATATTTAATGCAATATTACTCAGCCATAAAAAGAGTGATATCTTGTCATTTGCAACAATGTGAATGGAACTAGAGACTATTATGTTAAGCAAAATAAGTCAGTCAGAGAAAGAAAAATACCATATGATTTCACTCCTATGTTAAATTTAAGAAACAAAACAAAACAAAAGGACTAATGGGGAAAATAAAAAGATAGGAAAACCAAGAAACAGACTTAACTATAGAGAATAAAGTGATGGTTACAAGAGGGGAGGTGAGTAAAGTGGATGGGTTAAATAGGAGATGGGGATTAAGGGGTGTACTTTTTGTGGTAAGTTCCAAGTGTTGTATAAAAGTGGTGGGAAGGCAAGCTGGTGCAGCCACTCTGGAAAATAGTATGGAGGTTCCTCAAAAAGTTGAAAAGAGAGCTACCCTATGACCCAACAGTCGTACTACTGGGTATTTACCCTAAGGATACAAATGTAATGATCCAAATGGTCACATGCACACGATTGTTTATAACAACAATGTTTACAATAGCCAAACTATGGAAAGAACCTAGATGCCCTTCAACAGATGAATGGATAAAGAAGATATGGTCCATATACACAATGGAATATTGTGCCTCCATCAGAAAGGATGAATACCCAACTTTTGTATCCCCATAGATAGGACTTGATAGATTATGCTGAGTGAAATAAGTCAAGCAGAGAGTCAATTAACATATGGTTTCACTATACTTATGGAACATAAGTAAAAACACAGAGGACATTGAGAGAAGGAGAGGAGAAGGATGTTGGGGGAAATTAGAGGGGGAGATGAACCATGAGAGACTGTAGACTCAGAAACAAATGGAGGGTTTCAGAAGGGAGTGAGTGGGGGGTTGGGTGAGCCTGGTGATGGGTATTAAGGAGGTTACATATTGCACAGAGCGCTGGGTGTGATGCATAAACAATGAATCTTGGAATTATGCAGCCATCAAAACTCTTAAATCTTGCCATTTTCAACAATGTGGATGGAACTAAGGGATATTATGCTAAATGAAATAAGTCAATCAGAGAGAGACAATTATTATATGATATCTCTGATATCAGGAGTTTGAGAGGCAGGGCCGGGGGGGGTGTGCTCAGGGGTAAAAATGAAGCAAGATGTGACTGGGGAGGAAGACAAAACATAAGAGACTATTAATCTCAGGAAACAAACTGAGAGTTGCTGAAGGGTGGACAGGAAGTTATAGGGTGACTGGGTTATGGACATTGGGGAGGGTATAAGCTATAGTGAATGGTGTGAATTGTGTAAGACTGATGATTCACAGACCTGTACCCCAAAAGCAAATAATACATTATATGTTAATTAAAAACTTTAAAAATTAAAAAAGAAAAAAAAAAGGAAAGCATAATCAGGGGATGCCTGGGTGGCTCAGTAATTTAAGCATCTACCTTTGGCTCAGGTCATAATCCCATGGTCCTGGGTTCGAGCCCCACATCAGACTCCTAGCCCAGTGGGGAGTCTGATTCTCCCTCTGTTTGCTTTGCCTGCCACTTCCCCTACTTGTACCCTCTCTTTCACAAATAAGTAAGTAAAATCTTAAAAAAAGATAAGTGCTGAAACACTAAATTGTACACCTGAATATGCTATTACACTATCTCTTAACTAACTGAAATTTAGGTAAAAACTTTAAGAAGAAAAAATTAAAATTACAAGGTATTTCTGAAGAATGGAATAGAAAGTTATGCCACAGGAGATGACATCATATACATCAAAAAATAACATTTGAAGACTAAGAAAAAAAGTACAGTGTTTTACCACTGCAATATATGCACACTAGCTGAATATCATTTCAGGCAAAGAATTAGAAAAATATAAATGTAGATGGATAGGTAAATAACAGGTGGATAGATAGGCTAATATAGATAAATGATGATACAAAGAGAGATGACAGATAAATGGAAATATACATATGTGTGTTATAAATTTATTGATAATAAAATTGTTTTATAAATATTGGATCCTAACACATGCATGTTAAAAGGTAAGTATTAAATGCAAGATTATATGAATTTAACCATACAAGAAACTGAAATGAAACTGAAGTAAATGTTGAAGATTCAAATAAATGTTACTTCATCATAAAAAATTATTTCCTTCTACTAATAACTCCCAGTTTCTTCCTCCCCGACCCCCAGCCCCTAGTAACAGCTATTCTATGAGTTTGATTATTTTAGATTCCTCATGTAAGTTGTATCATGAAGTATTTTTCCTTTTTTGTCTGGCTTATTTCACTTAATCTGTCTTACAGGTCTCCTATACAACATGTGTCCTGTAGTTAACAATACTTCATTGTATTAGCTATTAATTAATAGCTTTTAATTAATAACTTTAAAATTGAAAAAAATGGGTGGTTCTTCAGTTAAATGTTCTTATCACACAGAAAATTACCAGTAGTAACAACAGTAACAATGGGAGTGGGGGGAAACTTGGAGGTGATGGATATATTTAAGCCATAGATTGTGTTGATGGCTTTATGGATATATACTTATCTCTCAACTCATCAAATTGAATATATTAATTATGTGCATTTCTTTAAATATTTTATTTATTTATTTTCCAGAGAGACAACAAGAGAGGGTACATAAGCAGGGGGTGGGAGAGGGAGAAACAAGCTTCCCACCAAGCAGGGAGCCTGACGATGGGCTCAATCCCAGGACCCTGGGGTCATGACCTGAGCTGAAGGCAGATGCTTAATGACTGAGCCACCCAGGTGCCCCAATTATGTACATATTTTTGTGTGTCAATCATACCTCAAGAAACTGATTCTTAAAAAATGATTTTTATATTTATCTTTAAATATAAGAGAAAATACTTTTTAAGACTAGTTTTTTCATTTTGTATCTTTAACTTCTCTTTTAAAGTTTACAGAGTACCAATTGGATCTCTGCTGTAGAAGATAGACTTTGGAATTCTGATATATTGTCCTTCTCTTCCTCTCCTGAGTTGATATTTATGGATATTTTTTACACCAACAAGATTATAACATTTACATTCTCCACTTTGTACCATGATTTTGTCTTATAATTGCAAGTTTGTTTTCTTTATTTTGATTTATCTCCTAATTCACTTGTTTTTATCATCAAGTAGGGGTTTTTCAAGAAGATTTCAGTAGTGTTACTTTAATTATTTTGTATTTTAGAATGACTATTGCTTTCATGATTCAACAGTTTTTCTCAGGTAAAAAATTCTTGAGTTTCATTTTATTTCCTTAAGAAAAAAAATTCTTTATCTTGAAGTTCAACCACTTCACCATGAAATATGTTCTAATAGGACCAGTCAGTATCAATTTTTTTTCTGTGATCACTTATAACTTAATTTAATGTAAACTTACTTATAGTAAGTATTTTAATAATTTTCCTCATGAATATATTTATTTTTTTAACTATAGAGACATCAATTATTTGCTTAGGAGATTTTCTTTGTCTTCTCTATGTTCTTTTCTGATTCCTTGGTGTTTCACAACTATGTTACCTATAATCTATAAATTGTCATGTTACTAATTTGTTTTTTTTTTATATAATTTTTTATTTTTTATAAACATATATTTTTATCCCCAGGGGTACAGGTCTGTGAATCACCAGGTTTACACACTTCACAGCACTCACCAAAGAAGTGGTGATGCAACATGGGGGCTTAAGTGGGTACGAGAAGACTAATTTGTTTTCAATCCATACTTGTTTTTTGCTCTTTCCAGTTAATTAATTATATAAATGTTTTGACCCTTAGTTTATTATCTTGTCAACAATCTCATTTTTTCTCTCATCTTTTACTTCCTAATTTTATTTAATCCATGTTGTTCTAAAGTGCAAGAATTTGTGGTGACTTTTTTTTGTGTTCCTTGGGTTACATTTTTTTATTCTAGTATAGTTTCTTTGTTATTTTTACTAAAAGTGTCTTATGGGGAGCCTGGGTAGCTCAATAGGTTAAGCATCTGCCTTCGGCTTAGGTCATGATCCTGGATCGAGGCCCACTTCAAACTCCCTGCTCAGTGGGGAGCCTGCTTCTCCTTCTACTTCTCCCTCTGTCCCTCACCCTCCCTCATGTTTGCACACTCTCATTCTCAAATAAATAAAATCTTTAAAAAATAAAGAATAAAATTATCTTACTATTTTTTTTCTTTTGGTGTAACACATTCCCATAATTTCCATGCCAAATATTTTTAGATTTTTACACTATGGAATTCCTGTAACTTTGTCTAAATGTTTGTTTTTCTCTCATATAGTGTGAGTTACTTTAACGCCTTGTCAATGGTTCTAAGTATTAAGTTTTCCAAGAAGAAGTGTTTTAAGGATGGCTATTTTTTTTAATTTTATTTTTTATAAACATATATTTCTATCCCCAGGGGTACAGGTCTGTGAATCGCCAGGTTTACACACTTCACAGCACTCACCAAAGCACATACCCTCCCTAATGTCCATAACCCCACTCCCCTTCTTCCAAGCCCCCCTCCCCCCAGCAACCCTCAGTTTGTTTTGTGAGATTAAGAGTCACTTATGGTTTGTTTCCCTCCTAATCCCATCTTGTTTCATTGATTCTTCTCCTACCCACTTAAGCCCCCATGTTGCATCACCACTTCCTCATATGGCTATTTTTGTTCTATCCATTTTGTTCTTTTCATTTATGTTCTATCCATTTTTTTCCACGGAGAGATGAAAGAACAATTTTGAGATTGGCTTTCCTTTCCCAAATTTATTTTACCTGCTCTACCAAGATGTACTACCTAGTTGTTAAGTATATTTCATTTAAATATTTTACTTATTTATTTGAAAAAGACAGAGAGAGAAAGAGAGAGAGAGAGAGTGAGCTCAAGCAGGGGAGCAGTAGGCAGAGGAAGAGGGAGAAGTAGTCTCCCCAATGAGTAGAAAGCCTGACACAGGGCTCCATCACAGGACCCCCAGATCATGACTAGAAATGAAGGCAGATGCCCAACCTGCTGAGCAACAATTTACTCCAATTGTTCATTTATCTTTAGAAGCTTCACTTCTGCCAGAAAAATTCAGTTTCATAACTTCCTCTGTTTTACAATAATCTCTCCAGCATCTCTTTCTCCTAAGAGAGCCAAAGTAAGGGTATCCAAATAGTCTGCTTTTACACATTTGGTAAAATTAGTAAAAAACTCACAGGTTTTTGTGTATTCACCATTACACTGTCAAACCTAAAAGGATGGAGTAGGCCTTGTCATGTACCTTCCTAAGATGTGCCCTGCCACATAATTACCTTTTTTTTTTTCTTTTTGAAGCTAATTACATTGGTCTGTGCCTCTTGTTCAGGATTTACTAGACTTTTGTATTACTTTTTATGATTTTCTTATAGTTTTTACTGTTTTCCTAATTAATATTTGCTGTTTTATTAATTGTTCTTTTAATTAAAAATCTGAGCATTAGAGGGGGAATGTTTTCAGGTAGTATTTTCCTTTCCATTGAAAACTGAAAATCTGAAAATTTGCTTTTATATGGTTCAATCTAGAATTATTAGGAAGTGAGAAAATGACTTCATGACCCATCACTGAGAGATTTTTTGAAAGTTTAATTGTAAATAATACCTTCTGGACTATTGTAAATTGTCTGTGAAAACATGTAATTTATCTGCTATAAAAATAGTGGAAATCTAGATTACACAAAATCATGTGAAAAGTGATGATTTTCCCATTGAACATGTTTTATGTATATAAGTACTTTCAGAAGCCTTATTTAAAGACACAAACCAAAAATTATAATCCTTCTTTGCAATCACTTATGTTTATTTTTCATCATTATTTTATTTTAGTCTTATCTATTATATTACTAATATCAAAATATTAAAATTTTTTCATGTGTTATTTTAATCTTCAGATATGATCTAGTATGGCATTAATGTCAGTAAGTAGAAAATATTTATCATATAACCATATAGAGATAAAAAGTCATTTGATTATTTTGTCTAGCTCCATGATTTCTAAATATATATTTGATTTTAATAAGAGTCATGGATTTTCTGTAAAACAGAAAACATACTGATTTGGTTTTATGCCAAAGGTTTAAATAAAAATTCAGCCCTAATGGGACAATGCAAAGTCTTATTTTATGATCCTCAACTGAGTTTATGCATTATTGCATTTGTTTTCTTAGCAGTTATGTATGCATTTTATCATTTTTTCCAGTGGAAAAGTATTGTGTATGAGTTAAAAGTTATTTCTTTTTGTTAAAGATTTTATTTATTTGAGAGAGAGAATGAGGGAGACAGGGAGTGAGCAAGAGAAAAAAAGAACACAAGGGAGGTGCATGGAGAGACAGTGGGACAAGCAGACTCAATGCCGAGCAGGGAGCACAAAAACTGGACTCAATCCCAGGACACTGAGATCAGGATCTGAGCCAAAGTCAGACCCTTAATGAACTAAGCTACCCAGTTGCCCTAAGTTACAATTTCAATGCCACCTAAAACCTAACTTAGTAGAACTTTTGACAGGAAGAGAGTGAGGTATAATTGCATTTGTCAAGAAATTTATAACTAGTAACAACTTGCACTTCTGTCTAATTAATCCATAGGATACATATTCATTTGGTTGTGTTAACAACCAAAAATGTGTAGCTTTTTAACTTCTCTCTCACATTTTTTTTTTATCAATTTCTACTCTGTTTGCAGTATTTGGAAAGCCAGGAATCAATTTACATTAAATTTTCACAGGGGTACATGGAGATCTCTGAAATTATGAGTACAAATTATTTAGAAAGTCAGAACTAAGAATCTTCATTACAAAGTTATAAGTATGCTTATCCAATGCAGAAATAAACATAGTCAAGAAGTCACTGGTGAAGTAAAATATTACTTTGGGCGGTTAAAGCACAGGAACTGAACCAAAATGAAAATGGATAAGGATTGGAACAAATAACAGTAAAATAGATCAGGGAAAATTTGGAAGTAAAAATGTACTGTATGAAAGGAAAATATTCACCTAAAGAGCTAGAAATAATATGGTGGAAAGCTGGTGTTCTATGACTTTTATCTCAAAGTTGCCTGCATTCTATAATTATAATAATAATAATTAGTAATAATAATAATTGTGGTTTTGGTGTATAAACTCTTGTACTATAAAATTTTTCATTCTTTATATATAACAGAAGCACCAAAAAAGAATGCTTTATGAGTTGTTCTCCTAAATAATAAGTTGCTTACTTTCTTTGTTGATAAGCCTTGATGCTTCTACATGCTGCACACTGGAGAAGTATTCAAATAACTTAATATGATGGAAAATCCTATTTTTTTCTTTAAAAAAGCAACACTTATGAGTCAAAAACATGATAAAACACCACTGTTTCTAAATGCTTTGCATTTTAATATGGTTGAAGTTAAAACAGTAATTTTAGAGATTTTCCCTTGAGCAATGTATTTCTTTTTATATGCAATTATTCTCTGAATGTATTAGATAATGCTATGGCTCCCCCAGCTGTCTGAACATCTATAAATCATTAATGAGGCAGTTAGCTGAAACAAAACTATAAAATATTTGCATTAGCTGGCAGAGGACTGCTTTAATTCACTTCTAGTTATTTACAATTTTTTTCTTTTCAAATAATGATTTTAACTAATTTAAGATTTTTTTATTCACACAGAAATTATATGCTGCCTATTTATGAAGTGTATTTTTTCTATGTGACAGAAACTTTCAGTTATGAACATGGGGACAGAGGTAGTATTTTTTTACTAGATCATATCCAACACCACCTTCCTTGCTACCTTCCCTGTCAACTGAAAGGGCAGGGAAAATTGAATTCCAGAAATGAAAATAAAACACCTGTGTCCAAAAATGAGATAAAGAGAATGAGCCCAGAGAAACATACATTTGTGGTATATTTATTGATTCTTTATATTTTTGAAGGGCAGTGCTTTATTAAGTATTTTATTTAAATTCCAGTATAGTTAACATGCAATGTGATATGAACGTCAGGTGTACAATATAAGGATTCAAAATTTCTATTCATTACTCAGTGCTCTTCATTGATACATGTACTCTTTAAGCATCATTACCTATTTCACCTATACTTCCACCCACCTCCTTTCCAGTTTGTCCTCTATAGTTAAGAGTCTCTCTCTCTCTCCCTCTCTCTATCTCTCAACACTTTGCTTCTCTGTGTGGTTTCTTAAATTCCACATCTGAGTGAACTCATATGGTGTTTGTCTTTTTTTTTTTTTTTGGTCTTTGTCTTTTTCTGGCTATTTTTCTGACCATAACTTAGCTATTGTAAAAGATTGTGCAATAAACATAGGAGTGCATGTATGCCTTTGAATTAACTGTTTCTGTATTTGGGGGGTAAATATCCATTAGTTTGATTACAGGACCATAAGGTAGTTTTATTTTTAGCTTTTTGAGAAAAATCCACATTGTTTTCCAGAATGAAAAAATATGGTGCAATTGTACATGGGTTTATTTTCTTTAAATTCTTTTTCTGCTGCTTCATTATTGGTGTAAACAAATGTGACAGATTTATTTAAATTGTTTTTGTATCTTGCAACATTACTGAATTCATTTATCAATTCTAGCAATTTTTTGGTGAAGTATTATTATGAGTTTTATATATAGACTATCATGATATTTTGACACTTGCAAATAGTGAAAGTTTTGCTTCATCCTAAGAAATTTGCATTTCTTTTATTTCTTTTTGTTTTCTGATTGCTATGGCTAGGATTTCCAGTACATGTTGAACAATAGTGGTGAGAGTGGACATCTTGTCTTGTTTCTGACCTTAGGGAGAAGCTCTCAGTTTTTCTCATTGAGTATAATATTAGCTATGGATTTTTCATATATGGCCTTTATTATATTGGGTTCTATTCTCTCTAAACCTTTGTTGTTGAGGGTTTTTATCATGAATGGATGATGTACTTTGTCAAATCCTTTTTCAGCATTCTATTGGAGGGATCATACAGTTAATATCCTTTCTGTTATTGATATGATATATCACATTGATTGGTTTGTGAATATTTTGCAACTCAAGAATAAATGATTCATTTAACATATTGTTGGAATTAGTTTCCTAGTATTTTGTGGAGGATTTCTCTCTTGTTGCTTCTATTCTCATCAGTGATATTGGCATGGAGTTCTCCTTCTTTGTGGTATATTTATCTGGCCTCATATAATGAATTTGGTCCAGAAATTCCTGACTTTTCTATCTTTTTTGAATAGTTTGAGAAGGGTAGATACGTATTAACTCTTCTTTAAGTGTTTGGTAGAATTCCCAGGGAATTTAGTCTTAGGAAGCTCAGTGACTATAGTCAGTAATAACTCATAGAAGTTCCAGAAGAAGAGAGGTGGATTTATTTGAGGAAATTATAGATGAATGTATCCCAAATATGAGGAGGGACACAGACATCAAAATCCAGGAGGCAGAGAGAACTCCCATCAAAATCATCAAAATCTGGCCAACATGAAGACATATCATAATAAATTTGCAAAATACAGAGAAAAGGAAAGAATCCTGAAAGCAGCAAGGGAAGATAAATACCTAACTTATGAAAAAAGACAAACAAGGTTAACAACAGATCTCACCACAGAAATGTGGCAGGTAAGAAAAAAGTGGCATGATATATTCAATGTGCTGAATGGGAGAAATATGCAGCCAAGAATACTTTATCCAGCAAGGCTGTCCTCCCGAATAAGAGATAAGGAGTTACCCAGACAGAGTACCTTCTTGTCTCAGTCAGTTGAGCATCTCGTTCTTAATCTCAGCACAGTTCTTGATCTCAGGGCCATAAGTTTAAGCCCCTGACAAATAAAATCTAAATGAGTTCATGACCACTAAGCTAACCCTGTAAGAAATACTATAGGGGAGGATTTGAATGAGGAAGAAAGACCGAAAGCAATAGAGACTAGAAAGGAACAGGAAAAAAATCTTCAGACACACCAACTTTACAGATAATACGATGGCACAGAATCTGTATCTATCAATAATGTTTCTGAATTTAAATGAACTAATGCTTCAATTGAAAGACATAGGGTATCAGAATGGATTAAAAAAAAAAAAAGACCCATCAATATGCTGCCTGCAGGACTCATCTTAGATCTAAAGGCACCTGCAGACTCAAAATGAGGGGATGGAGAACCATCTATCATGCTAATAGACATCAAAAGAAAGCCAGAGCAGCCATACCTATATCACATAAAATAGAGTTTAAACTAATAACTATAACAAGAGATGAAGAAGGGCCTTATATCATAATAAAAGTGTCCATGCAACAAGAAAGAAAATATTATGCCCCCAACTTGGGAGCATGCAAATATAAAGAACAATTAATAACAAACATAAAGACATTCATTGATAATAATACAATAATAGTAGGAACTTTAACACCCCACTTATAGTAAAGGACAGATCATCTAAACAGAAAGTCAAAAAAGAAGCAATGGTTTTGAATGACACACTGAACCAGATGGCCTTAACAGATATATTCAGAACACTTCATCATAAAGTAGCAGAATACACATTCTTTTTGAGAACTAATGGAACATTTCCACAAATCAGGACTCAATAAGTACAAAAAGATTGAGATCATACCATGCATCTTTTCAGACAACAATGCTGTGAAATTTGAAGTCAACCTCAAGAAAAAATTTAGAAAGACTATAATACATGGATGTTAGAGAACATCCTAATAAAGAATGAAAGGGTTAACAATGAAATTAAAGAAGAACTTTTTAAAAATATATAGAAGCAAATGAAGATTAAAATGTGGAAGTCCAAAGCCTTTGAGATGTAGCAAAACTGGTCATCAGAGTGAGGTATATAGTAATACAAGTCTCCATCAAAAACCAAGAAAGGTCTTAGTTACACACACTAATCATACACCTGAAGGATCTGGAAAAAGAAAAAAAAAATGAAATCCAAAGCCAGAAAAGAAAGTAAATAATAAAGATTAGAGCAGAAATAAATGATATAAAAACAAACAAACAAAAAACAGTAGAACAGACCAATGAAACTAGAAGGTGGTTCTTAGAAATAATTAATAAGATTGATAAACCCATAGCCAGACTTAACAAAAAGAAAAGAGAAAGGTCCCAGATAAATAAAATCATGAATGAAACAGGAGATATCACAACCAACACCCAGAATTACAAATAATTATAAGAGAATATTATGAAAAAATATATGCCAACTAATTCAGCAATCTGGAAGAAAGGGATAAATTCCTAGGAACATATAAACCACCAAAATTTAAACAAGAAGAAAGCAAAAAATACAAACAGACCCATAATGAGCAAAATAAATAAATAAATTAATTAAAATTAAAATTAAAATTAAAAAAAATCTGCAATAAGAAATCTCCCAAAAAACAAAACTCTAGGGCCAGGTGGCTTCCAAGAGGAATTATACCAAACATTTAAAGAAGGGTTAACATCTATGTCTCAACTTGTTCCAAAAAATAGAAATGGAAGGAAAACTTCCAAATTCATTCTATGAGGCCAGCATTACGAGATTCCAAAACCAGACAAAAACCCTAAATTCAAAGACCCTAAATAGGAGAATTACAGGCCAATATCCCTGATGTACATGGATGCAATAACTGTCAACATGATACTAGCATATCAAATCCAACATTTCATTAAAAGAAGTGTTCACCATGATTAAATGGGATTTATTTCTTGGCTGCAAGAGTGGTTGAATGTTTACAAATGTTTACAAATCAATCAATTTGATACACATTAATAAAAGAAAGGATAAGAGCCATATGATCCTCTCAACAGATGCAGAAAAAAATTGACAAAATACAACATCCATTCTTTATAAAAGTCTTCAACAAATTAAGGATAAAGGGAATCTACCTCAACATCATAAAGGCCATATAAGAAAGACCCACAGCTAAAATCATACTTAATGGGGGCAAGATGAGAGCTTTTCCTCTACAGTCTGGAACAAGACAGGGAGGTCCACTCACACCATTATTATTTACCATAGTACTGGACGCCAGCCTCAGCAATCAAAAAATTAAAATAAATATCATCCAAATCGGCAAGAAGAAAATCAAACATTCACTATTCACAGATGGCATGATACTCTAGTTAGAAAAACAGAGATATTATACCAAGTAATTTGCTAGGAATTACAAAAATTCAGTAAAGTTACATGGTATAAAATCAATGTACAGGACTCTGTTGCATTTCTTTAAAAAATATATTTTATTTATTTATTCATGAAAGGCAGAAAGAGAGAGGTAGAGCAGAGGGAGAAGTAGGCAGAACAGGGAACCCAATGCAAGACTCCATCCCAGGAGTCCCAGGACCCTGGATCATAATCCAAGCTGAAGGCAGACACTTAACTGGCTGAGCCACCCAGGCACCCCTCTTTTGCTTTTCTATACACCAGTAATGAAGCAGCTAAAAAGAAATTAAGAAATGGATCCCATTTAAATTTGCACCAAAAACCACAAGATACTGAGAAATAATACTGACCAAAGAGGTAAAAGATCTGTACTCTCAAAATTATAGAACATTTATTAAAGTAATTATAGAGGACATGAAGAAATGGAAAAACATGCCATCTCATGGATTAGAAAAATGGATATTGTTACAATGTCTCTATTGCCCAATCTATGCATTTAATGCAATCTTTATCAAAATACTACCAGCATTTTCCATAGAGCCAAAATAAACAGTCCTAAAATTTGTATGGATCCACAGTAGACCATGAAAAACAAAAGCAATCTTGAAAAAGAAAACCAAACCTTGAGGCATCACAATTCCAGACTTCAAATTATACTACAAAGCTGTAGTAATCAAGACAGTATTGTACTGGCACAGAAAAAGACACATATATCAATGGAATAGAACAGAAAACCCAGAAATGGATCCACAACTACATGGTCAACTAATATTCAAAAAAGCAGGAAAGAATATCCAATGCGGGGGGGGGGGGGAGGAAGCTGTCTCTTCAACAAATATTGTGGGGAAACTGGACAGCAACATGCAGAGGAATGAAACTGGGTCACTTTCTACACCAAACACCAAAAATATCAAAATGATGAAAGAGCTAATTGTGAGGCAGGAAAGCATCCAAATCCTAGAAGACAGGAAGCAACTTCTTTGATCTAGGCCATAGCAACTTCTACTATTAACAACCTCTAGGCCATAGCAACTTCTACTGGAGGCAAGGGAAACAAAAGCAAAAATGAGCTATTGGGACTTCATCAAAATAGTTCACGCAAAGTGAAGGAAACAATCAACAAAACTAAAAGATAATCTAAGAATAGGAGAAGATATTTGCAAATGACATATCTCATTAAGAGTTAGTATCAGAAATCTATAAAGACTTTATCAAACTCAACACCTAGAAACACAAAATATAGTTAAGAAATGGACAGAATAGGGACGCCTGGGTGGCTCAGTGGGTTAAGCAGCTGCCTTTGGCTCAGGTAATGATCCCAGTGTCCTAGGATCGAGTCTCACATTGGGCTCCTTGCTTTGCAGGGAGCCTGCTTCTCCCTGTGCCTCTGCCTGATGCTCTGTCTGCCTGTGCTCACACACTCTCTCTCTATCTCTCTCTAACAAATAAATAAATAAAATCTTAAAAAAAAAGAAAAGAAATGGACAGAAGACATGAATACACAATTTTCCCAAGGAGACATTCAGATGGCTAACAGACACATGAAAGGATGCTCAACATAGTTCATCGTCAGGAAAATGCAAATTAAAACTGCAATGAGATATCACCTCACATGTGTCAGAATTGTTAAAATTAATAGCACCAGAAACAACGATGTTGGCAAAGATGAGGACAAAGGGGGACAACTCTTATACTGTTTGTGGGATTGCAGCCACTCTGGGAAACAGTATACAGTATACAGGTTCCTCAAGATGTTAAAAATAGAACCCTATGACCCAGCAATTGTACTACGAGTCATTTACTAAAGGATAAAAAATACTGATTCAAGAGGACATATGCACACTTATGTTTATAGCAGCATTATCAACAATAGCCAAATTATGAAATAAACACAAATATCCACTAACTGATGAACAGTTAAAGAAGAATCAAAAAGAATGAAATCTTGTGATTTGCAAATAAATGAATGGAGCTAGAATGCATTGTGCCAAGCAAGTCAGTTAGAGAAAGACAAATGCCATATAATTTCATTCATATGTGGAATTTAAGAAACAAAACATATGTACATAGGGTAAGTGGGAAAAAAAAGAAGAGGAGACAAACCATAAGAGAGTCTTAATTATAGAGAACGAACTGAGGGTTGATGGAGGGGAGTTGTGCAGGAGATGGATTAGATTACTGATGGGTTTTAAGGAGGGCACTTTTGATGAGCAATCAGTGTTATATGTGAGTGATGAATCACTATATCATATGGCTAAAATCAATGTTACACTATATGTTATTTACTAGAATTTAATGAAAAATTGAAACAAAAATAAAATAAAATGATGATAAACAGTAACACAAAAGCATATGAAAATATAAAGCTTACTTGTAAATGTAAACATAGAGAAATATAAAGAATACTGTAATAGTGTGTGAATCACTTTGAATTGTAAGTTAATACAAGTATTAGGAATAAGCATAACTTCAAAGATCCCATAATAGTATACACAGAAAAAGATGTAAAATGGCATATCAATAACATAAAGTGTGTGGGGAGAAACAAAATCATTGAGTTTTTGTGTGTGATTAAAGTTGTTATTATCAATTTAAAATAGAGAGTTTTAACTTATAAAATATGTTTTATATAAGTTTCCTGTTAACCACAAAGAAAATACTTGTGGAAGATAGGCACACATAAAAATATGAAAGTATATAATGAAATAAAAATAATTGAAATGAAAGTATATCACTACCAAAAGCATACCAGCTTATCACTAAACCACAACAAAGTATATCACTACCAGTCAATGAAATGAAAAGAAATAAAACAAGAAAGGAAAAGAGAAATAACAAAATGAAGACAGAAAATGATAAATGGCAATCAATATTAAGTCCTTTTGTATCAATAATCACTTTAACATAAATGGATTAAACTCAAAATTAAAAGATATAAAGTGGCTGAATGCATAAGTATATCCCATAACATCTGAAGTCTGTATAAAAGGTTTATTTTATATTTAATGACATAGGCTGAAAATGAACTGATGAAAAAAGATATTATACTCAAGTGGTAAACAAAAGAGAGCAGCAGTGACTACACTTACATCAGACAAAGTAGACTTTAAGTAAAAAAAAAAAAAAAAACAAAAAAGTCACAAAAATAATGTAGGCCATTACATAATGATGACAGGATCAATTAATCAGGAAGATGTAACAATTACAGATATATATGCACCAAATATCAGAAGACCTAAATTTACGAAGAAAACACTAACAGAAAGAAGGGAGAAATAGGCAAGAATAAAATAACAGTAGGAGGCACCAAAACTGATTCATAGAAATAAAAATTATTATAAGTGATTATTATTATAAACAATTATATACTTCCCCCAAATTGGATAACCTAAAAGAAATGAATAAATTCCTAGAAACACAAAACCTACCAAGACTGAATCATGAAAAAATAGAAAACTTGAACAGACCAATCATAAATGAGAATATAGAGTTAATGATCAAAAACCTCCCAAGAAAGAAAATTCCAAGCCATATGGCCACAGAGGTCAATTCTATTTAACATTTAAACAAAAAGTAACACCAGTCATCCCCAAACTTCCCAAAAATAGAAGGGAAACCACTTTCAAACATTTTATGAAAACAGCATCACCCTGATTACAAAGTCAAAGATACTACAAGAAACCAAAAAAAAAAAAAAAAAAAAAAAAAAAAAAAAAATAAATGTAAAAATCTATAAGAATACATTAACAAAACTGAATTTAACAATACATTAAAAGAATTATACACTAATAAAACTGAATTTAATAATACATTAAAATAATTATACACTAAGACCAAGAGTGATTAATTGCTGGGTTTCAAGGATGGTTCAAAGGATAAAAATTTTATGATCATCTCAATAGATGCAGCAAAATGTTTGACAAAACTAAATATGCTTCCATGATAAAAATGTTCAATAAACTTGACTTAAGAGGAATTTACTTCATTATAATAAAGGCCACATATGAAAAGCCCACAACTAACCCATTCAGTGGAAAAACACTGAAAACTTTTCTCAGATCAGAAAAAAGACAAGGGTGCCCATTTTGCCACTCATTTTTTAAGATTTTACTTATTTATTTAAGACTGAGCACAGAGACAGAGTGAAAGGGAGAAGCAGACTCCCTGCTGAGCTGAAAGTCTGATGGAAGGCTCTGTCCCAAGACCTGAGATCATGACCTGAGCCAAGGGTAGATGCTTACCCACCAGAGCCTCACTGGCTCCCCAGTTGCCACTCCTATTCAGTGTACTACTAGAAATCCTAACCAGAACAATTTGGCAAGAAAAAGGAAAGGCATCCAAATCAGAAAGAGAGAAGTAAAATATCTGTCTGCAGACAACATGAAATTATATGTAGAAAACCTAAAAACTCCTAAAACAAACTGTTGAAACTAATAAATGAATTCAACAAAGTTGAAGATTACAAAATCAACAAACAACAATCTATTGCATTTCTGTACCCTACGAATGAACCCTCCAAAAAGGAAATTGAGGAAAGAATTCCATTTAAAATAGCATCAAAAAGAATAAAGTAATTGGGAATAATCTTACAGGAAGGTGAAACACCTGTATACTGAAAATCATAAAAAACTGATAAAATTAAAATAATACATGCAAATAAAGGAAATGATACCCATGTTGATATATTGGAAGACTAAATGTTAAAATGTTTATACTATCCAATGCTATTTCCATTAAAATGCCAGTGGCATTTTTTACAGAAGTAGAAAAACCCTTTTCTTAAACTGCAAACTTATAAGGAACCACAAAAGACCCTGAATAGTGAAAACAATCTTAAAAAAGAAGAAAGCTGGAGCCATCACACATCTTGATTTTATATTTTAAGGTTTAGTAATTAAAACAGCATAGTACTGGCATGAAGACAGACATATAGACTAATGAAACAGGATAGAGAGCCCAGAAATAACCCACACATATCTACAGTCAACTCATCTTTCATAAAGGTGCCAGTAGCACACAATAGGGAAAGAATAGCCTTTTATTAAAAAAAATATTTTATTTATTTATTTGACAGACAGAGATTACAAGTAGACAGAGAGTCAGGCAGAGAGAAAGGAAGGGAACCAGGCTCCCTGCTGAGCAGACAGCCCGATGCAGGGCTTGATCCCAGGACCCTGAGACCATGACATGAGACAAATGCAGAGGCTTAACTCACTGAGCCACCCAGGCACCCCAAGAATAGTCTTTTTGACAAGTGATGTTGATAAAACTATATAACCACATGCAAAAGAATGATATTTGGCCTTCATCTAATATTATATACAAAACTTAATTCAAAATGTATTAAAGACAAAACAGAAGAACTGAAACCATAAAACTTTTAGAAGAACACATAAAGGAAAAGCTTAATGACATTGATAATGGCACTGATTTGTCAGATGTGACACCAGAAGTATAAACAAAAAACTAACATTTAAAAAAAGAGAAGTGGGATTAAATTAAAAAGAAATCTGCACGACAAAGGAACTAGTAGTGATCAATATGAAGAGGCCACCCACAGAATTGGGAGAAAATATTTTCAAACTCCATGTCTGGAAAGGCTAATAATGGGAGCACATGTTGTGATGAGCACTGGGTGTTATATGAAACTAATGAATCATTGACGACTACATCAAAAACTAATGATGTACTATATGCTAGCTAACTGAACATAATTAAAAAATATAAGAAAATATTCTAAATATAATAAGGAACTCTTACAACTCAAGGGCAAAAACAAAAACAAAAAATCTTTATTAGGAAGAGGGGCAAGATGGTGGAGAAGTAGGAGACCCTGTTTAAACCAGCCCCCTAGGGGCGCCGGGGTAGCTCAGTGGGTTAAGCCACTGCCATCGGCTAGGGTCATGATCTCAGGATCCTGGGATGGAGCCCCACATCGGGCTTTCTGCTCAGCGGGGAGTCTGCTTCCCCCCTCTCTCTGCCTGCCTCTCTGCCTACTTGTGATCTCTCTCTCTGTCAAATATAAATAAATAAATAATAGATAGATAGATAGATAGATAGATAGATAGATAAATAAATAAATCTTTAGCCAGCCCCCTAAAGTGAGCTAATTATCTACAAGAACACTCTGAACACCCATGAAATCAGCCTGAGATGTAGGATTATACACTTCTGGATCTCTACAGGGGTAGAAGACACCAGTGGAGAGATAAAGCAGAGTTTGAATGCTCAGACTGATATTGGAGGATAAACAGAAGGGAAAGAGAGCCACCAGAAGCGATCCTTAGGAAAGTAATACCCCAATGTGAAAGTGCCCTGTGATTGCAGACCAGCATCAACTTGAAGTCTGGTTAAAAGCACTCAAAAAGAGCAAAAGATTTTAAGAGGCAATTGGTGGAATTGGGTGGTCACTGGCATGGGCCTAAGCTCACGGTCCCAAGATGGCCACTGCCAGCGACCATGCCAGAGACACTGTGGCAGAGCCTCCAGTTTCTGGTCTCTGAGCCCCCACGATTGTGTGGCTTATAGCACCACTTGACTGGGCACATTCATATCCCCACATGAGGGAGTCTGGTATGGGTGCCAGCCTCTGCACTTTATAACTACAGCCTTTTGTGTTCTGTGAGCATTGCATGACTGTGGTCTGACCCACTCCTTGTCAGTGCCTGAGAAAGCTCCAGGTGGGCACTAGCCAGCAGTCTCTAGAACCAGATGAGGGTCTGGCTGCTCCCAGCTGGAACCTGAAGGAACTCAGTGCAATCTCTGGTTGGATCTCTCAGTGGCGACCTGCACAACTGTGATATCTGGGGTCCAGACTTCAGTACCAGCAAAAGAAGCCACCAGAAGTGGGCTCCCTGGACCAATATTGTTCCCAGAATTAGTGGCCCTGGGGTGCAGAGACAAGCAGGCACATCAGGCAACCCCTGAGATGGTGGCTGGGGATGTGCGCTGCCTGTGGGAGGTTGCGGAGTTCAGCAGAGTTTGCAGAGGGGGAATCTGTGTGCTCTGGACTACCCAGAGGGGAGTAGACTGAGGCTTCTCTCTGAGATGGAGGTCTGGGTGCAGTTTTCTTTCCACTAAACCTCTCAAAAGCCACAAAAAGCCGCCAAAGAACAAAAACTTCCAGAGAACAAGAGCCTGGAAAACCAGTTCCACAGAGCCCAGCCCCTTAATAGGGGGCAGGAGGACTTAACCCAAGCAAGACAGACTGAAAAACAGTGTGGCAGGCCCCTCCTCCAGAAATCCAGCCAAAAGAACAAGATGACAACCACCAAAGGGTCCCCATGAAACTGTAAACCCAATACCAAGGGAAAAACAATATATTAAGTTCCCAGTATTGCCCTAAAACCTGTATATTTCATAGATACAACTTTTACTTTTAATTTGTTCTCACTATTCCTGTTCTTTTTAATTTTTTCAACCTACTTAACCAATACAACTAGAGGTTTAATTCAACATATTCCATAATAACTTTTTGACTTGAACTTTTTCATACATAAACATGTGTTTTTCTTTTTCTTTTCTATTTTTTAACATACATATAGATATAAGCTTCAAGGTAATACTCTTTTCCTAATCAATAAAACTCCTATATATAAACCAGTTTTAATCTCCCTTTATCTGTGGAAAGTTGAGTCCTTCAACATAGATACCGAGATACACCCAGAAAGAATCAAAATAACCTTCCTTGCTTACATCAAGGATTTATAACCACTTTCCCATCTTTTTCTTTTGTCAGCATTTCTCTGTATTTTTTTTTTCAGTTATTGTATAAATCTTATCCTTGGGGTTCATTTTGGCTGGGTTCTTTTTTTTTTTTCCTTGTAATTCACATTTATTGGTCTTTTGGTTTATTCATTTTTGTTTGTATACCATATAAATCTTACCTTGGGGGCACATTCTGGCTTGGTCTTTCTTCTCTCTCTCTCTCTCTCTCTCTCTCTCTCTCTCTCTTGCTCTCTCTTCCTCTCTCTCATTTTTCTTTTTTAATTTCTTTTTGGTGGTGACTTCTGATTGTTCTGAAGCATTCCAGGGCACAACTTGCATGTGTCATGGTTGATATATTCAGGTACAAATCCCCGCAACTACCTCTCACCAAAATGACTAGAAGGAGGAACACCCAGTAGAGGAAAAATTCAGAGACTGTGCCCTCTCCATCAGAACTATTGGATATGGACACAAACAGTATGTCAGAAAGGGAATTCAGCGTGAAATTTACCCAGGAAATGGCTAGGTTGGAGAAAACCATTAGTGAAAACTTAGAATCTCTAAAGGCAGAAGTTAGAGCCCATCTGACAGAAGCTAAAAATACTATCAAGGGAACAAATCTAATATAAATACTCTAAAAGCTAGGGTACAATGCAGAAGATAGAATTAGTGATCTAGAGGACAAACTGATAAAGAAAAAGGATCAGGAGGAGGGCTGGGAGAAACAACTGAGAAGCCATGAAAACAGAATTAGGGAAATAAATGATGCCATGAAACGTTCCAACATTACAATTATTGAGATCCCTGAAGGGGTGGAGAAAGAAAGAAGACTTGAAGATATAGTGGAACAAATTCTGGGATGAATATTTTCCCAGTATGAAGAATGGAACTAGTGTTCATGTCCTAGAGGCAGAAAGATTGCCCCCCCCAAGATCAATGAACCTAGAAAGACCTCAAGGCACTTGATTGTGAGACTAATGAATCATAATTTTAGACAAGAGCTCCTGAGGGCAGGTAGAGGGAAAAGATTCCTTATGTACAGAGAAAAGTCCATCAGAATAGCATCATACTTGTCCAAAGAAACCTGGAAAGCCAGAAAAGGCTGGAAAGACATACTTAGGGCACTAAATGAAAACAACATGCACCCAAGAATTCTTTATCCAGCAAGGTTGACATTCAAACTGGATGGAGAGATAAAGAGCTTCCAAGACTGGCAAGGATTAAAAGAGTATGTGATCACCAAGCTGGAAATAAAAGAGATATTAAGGAGGGTTCTATAGAAAAAGAAAGAACCCAAGAGTGACATAGAACAGAATAATATGGAGACAATCTTTAGAAACAAGGACTTCACAGGCAACACGATGACAATAAAAACATATATTTCAGCAATCACTCTCAATGTGAATGGCCTAAATGCGCCCATAAAAAGGCATAGGGTAGTAGATTGGATAAAATGACAGGACCAGTCCATATGCTGTTGACAAGAGACCCATTTGGGGTTCTAAGGATACATCCACACTGAAAGTGAAGGGATGGAGAAGCATTTTTCATGACAATGGGCCTCAAAAGAAAGCTGGAGTACTGATTCTTATATCAGAAAAACTAGATTTTAAACTAAAGACTGTAGTGAGAGATAAAGAAGGACACTACATCATTCTTAAAGGGTCTATCCACCAAGAAGATATAACAATCATAAATATTTATGCCCCCAGTATGGGAGCAGCCAACTGCATAAGACAACTGTTAATCAAGATAAAGAGTCATTTTGATATTGATTAGTGGTAGGGAATCTTAACACACCACTCTCAGTAATATACAGATCATCCAAGCAGAAAATCAATAAAGAAACAAGAACACTGAATGCCACATTGGACCAGATAAACCTCACCAATATACACAGAACCCTAAAACAACAGAATACTCATTCTTCTCAAGCGTACATGGAACTTTCTTGAGAATAGACCATATACTGGGTTACAAAACAGGGCTAAACGGATATGAAAAGATCGAAATTATCCCCTGTATATTCTCAGACAACAAGGCTTTAAAACTGGAAATCAACCAGATGAAAATTTTGGAAGGGATTCAAACACTTGGAAGTTAAAGACCACCCTGCTTAAGAACGTTTTGATCAACCAGGAAATCAAAGGAGAACTTAAAGAATTCATGGAAAGCAATAAGAATGAAGACACTTTGGTCCAAAACCGAAGGGATACAGCAAAGGCAGTGCTAAGGGGAAAATACATAGACATCCAAGCCTCACTCAAAAAAATGGAAATATCCAGAATACACAAGTTCTCTTTACATGTAAAGAACTGGAAAATCATCAACAAAATAAGCCAATCCCATGCACAAGAATGGAAACAATCAAGATTATAAAAGAGATCAATGAGATAGAATGTAGAGATACAGGAGAACACATCAATGAATCTAGAAGCTGGTTTTTTGAGAGAATCAATAAGATCGATAAACTAATGGACAAACGAATCCAAAAGAACAGAGAGATGACCCAAATTAATAAATTATGAATGAAAAGGGAGAGATCATGACTAATACTAAGGAAATAGAAACAATCAACAGAAATTATTATCAAGAGTTATATGCCAAAAAGTTAAGTGACCTAGACGAAATGGATGCATTTCCAGCTCTAAACTTTTAAAACTGAATCAGGAAGAAACTGACTACCTGAATAGACAAATATCTAGTAATGAGATCGAAGCAGTGATCAAAAACCTCCCAACAAACAAGAGCCCAGGACCTGAAGATTCCCTGCATAATTCTACCAAACATTCAGAGAAGAAATAATACCTATTCTCCTGAAGCTCTTTCAGGAAATAGAAACAGAAGGAAAACATCCAAACTCTTTCTATGAAGCCAGCATTACCCTGATCCCCAAATGAGGCAAAGACCCCACCAAAAAGAAGATTTTTCAAGCCAACATACCTGATGAGTATGGTTTCCAAGATTCTCAACAAGATCCTAGCTAATAGGACCTAACAGTACATTATAAAGATTATACACCATGACCAGGTTGGATTTATCTCTTGGATTCAAGGGTAGTTCAACATTCACAAATCAATCAATGTGATAGAACAAATCAATAAGAGAAGAGAGAAGAACCACATGGTCCTCTCAATTGATGCAGAAAAAGCATATGACAAGATACAGCATCTGTCCCTGATTAAAACACTTTAATGTATAGTGATAGAGGGAACATTCCTCAAGTTCATAAAATCTATCTATGAAAAACCCACACAAATATCATTACCAAAGGGGAAAAGCTGTCAGCCTTCCCTTTGAGATCAAGTATACAAGGATGGAAAAGATGATGGGGAAGTAGGAGGAGGTGCCCTTTCAACCTATACCCTAAAGTGAGCTGATTACCTTCCAAAGAACTCTGATGACCCACGAAACCAGCCTAAGATCAGAATTGTACACGTCTGGATCTCTACAGGAGCAGAAGACTCCAGTGAGCAGTGTTTCTGTGTTTTTGTGTTTGTCCTGATAGTATATAAATCTTACTCTTGGGGTTCTTTTTGACAAGGTTCTTCTTTTATTGACATTATATATATATATATATATATATATATATATAATATTAATACATGTATATATGTACATATATGTACATTTATACATAAATATATGTACATATATTTATATATATTATATATGTATAATTTGATTATATATTTTTTCTTGTCATTTACTTTTATCAGTCTTTTTGTTTGTATACTTCATAAATCTTACCTTGGGGCCCATTTGGGCTGAACCTTCTCTTTTACCTTCCCCTTCTTTCCTATCTCTCTCTCTCTCTTTTTTTTCTTTTCTTTTTTCTCTCATTTGGGTGGGAAATCCTGATTGCTCAGAAGTGTTCCAGGGTGCACCTTGACTGCACCATGGTCAATACCTCCAGCTACATCCGTTCCACCATCTCTCACCAATATGACTAGGGGAAGGAATGCCCAACAAAAGAAAAATACAGAGGATGGGCCTTCTGCAACAGAGCTAATGGCTATCAACATAGACAATATGTTGGAAAGAGAATTGAGACTAACAATTATCCAGGCAATAGCTAGGTTGAAGAAAGCCATGGATGACCAAACAGAATTGATTAGGGCCAAACTGAAAGTGCCCAGAGATGATGTTCACAATGTTAGGGCAGAGTAAAACTATGAGGGATGAGGTTCACAATGCTCTCAATGAGTTCCAAACTAATATAAATCCTCTCAAAGCTAGGGTAATTGACACAGAAGATAGAATTAGTATTCTGGAGGACAAACAAACAGATAGAGAGAAAGGATCAGGAGGAAGCCTGGAACAAACAGCTTAGAAGCCATGAAAACAGAATCAGGGAAATAAATGATGCCATGAAACATTCCAACGTCAGAATTATTGGAATCCCTAAAGGGGAGGAGAAAAAAAGAAGTCTAGAAGATATAGTGGAACAAGTTCTTCATGAAAATTTTCCCAATCTCACGAATGAAACCAGCGTTCATGTACTAGAGGCGGAACAGTCTCCACCCAAGATTATAGATTCCAGAAAAACATCAAGGCACCTGTTAGTCAAATTAAGAAATCATAATTGTAGATATAATCTCTTGAAAGCTACTAGGACAAAGAGACTGCTTACTTACAGAGGAAAGCCCATCAGAATAACGTCAGACCTGTCCACAGAGACCTGGCAAGCGAGAAAGGGCTGGCAAGATATATTCGGGACACTAAATGAGAAGAACATGCAGCCAATAATACTTTATCCAGCAAGACTGACATTCAAAATGGATGGAAAGATAAGAGTTTCTAAGACCGGCAAGGCTTGAAAGACTATGCAACCACCAAGCCAACACTGCAGCAAATATTAAGGGGGGTTCTATAAAAGAGGAAAAATCCTAAGAATAGCATTGAACAGAAATATATGGAGACAATCTACAGAAAGAAAGACTTCAAAGGTAACACGATGTCAATAAAAACATATCTATCAATAATCACTCTCAATGTGAATGGCCTAAATGTGCCCATAAAATGGCACATGGTTGAGGATTGGATGAAAGGACAGGACCCCTCCATATGTTGTCTACAAGAGACCCATTTTGAACCTAAAGATACACCCAGACTGAAAGTGAAGGGATAGAGAAGCATCTTTCATGCCAATGGGTCTCAAAAGAAGGCTGGGGTAGCGATTCTCATATCAGTCAAGTTAGATTTTAAAATAAAGACTGTAGTCAGAGATACAGAAGGATACTACATCATTCTTAAAGGAACTATCCACCAAGATGATCTAAGAATTGTAAATATCTATGCCCCCAATATGGGATCAGCCAATTACATAAGAAAACTGTTAATCAGGATAAAGAGTCATATTGATATGAATACATTAATAGTAGAAGATCTTAAGATGCCTCTTTAAGTAATAGACCATCAAAGCACAAAATCAATAAAGAAACAGAGCAATGAATGACACATTGGACGAGATGGACTCATAGATATATACAGAACATTCCACCCTAAAACAACAGAATACTCATTCTTCTCAAGTGCACATGGAACCTTCTCCAGAATAGACCACATAATGGGTCACAAATCAGGACTCAACTGGTACCAAAAGACGGAGATTATTCCTTGCACATTATCAGATCACAATGCTTTGAAACTGGAGTTCAATCACAAGGAAAAGTTTGGAAGGAACTCAAACACATGGAAACTAAAGACCACCCTGCCTAAGAATGCTTGGATCAACCAGGAGATCAAAGAAGAACTGAAACAATTCATGGAAACCAATGATAATGAAGACACTTCTGTCAAAAACCTATGGGATACAGCAAAGGTGGTCCTAAGGGGGAAATAAAGAGCCACCCAAGGATCCCTCAAAATAATTGAGAAATCCAGAACACACCAGCTGTCACTACACCATAAAGAAGTAGAGAATCAACAGCAAATCAAACCAACTCGACACATAAGAAGGGAAATAATCAAGATTAGAGCTGAGATCAATGAGGTAGAAACCAGGGATACAGTAGAACGTATCAATGAAACTAGAAGCTGTTTTTTTGAAATAATCAATAAGATCGATAAACCATTGTCCACACTAATCCAAAAGAAAAGAGAGAAAGCTCAAATTAATAAAATTATGAATGAAAAGGGAGAGATCAAAACTAACACCAAGGAAGTAGAAACAATCATCAGAAGTTATTATCAATAGTTATATGCCAATAATCTAAGCAACCTAGATGAAATGGATTCATTCCTGGAAAACCATAAACTCCCAAAATTGAACCAGGAAGAAATTCACAACCTGAATAGACCAATATCTAGTAACGAGGTTGAAGCAGTGATCAAAACCTCCCAAAAAACAAGAGCCCAGGACCTGATGGATTCCCTGGGGAATTCTTCCAAACTTCCAAAGAAGAAATAACATCTATTCTTCTGAAGCTGTTTCAAAAAATTGAAGCAGAAGGAAAATTTCCAGACTATTTCTTTGAAGATAGCGTTACCTTGATCCCCAAACCAGGCAAAGACCCTACCAGAAAGGAGAATTTCAAACCAATTTCACTGATGAATATGGATGTTAAGATTCTCAACAAGATCCTAGCAAACAGGATCCAACAGCACATTAAAAAGATAATCCACTATGAGCATGTGGGATTCATTCCTGGGATACAGGAATGGTTCAACATTCACAAATCAATCAATGTGCTAGAACAAATTAATAAGAGAAGAGAAAAGAACCACATGGTCCTCTCATTTAATGCAGAAAAAGATTTGAAAAAATCAAGCATCCATTCCTGATGAAAATGCTTCAAATTATAGGGATAGAGGGAACATTCCTGAACTTCATCGAATCTATCTATGAAAGACCCACAGCAAATATCATCCTCAATGGGAAAAAGCTTGCAACCTTCCTGCTGAGATCAGGAACACAACAAGGATGAACACTCTCACCACTCTTGTTCAACATAGTATTAGAAGTCCTAGAACAGCAATCAGACAACAAAGAGAAATAAAAGGTATCCAAATTGGCAATGAAGTCTAACTGTTTCTCTTCATAGATGACATGATTCTTTATTTGGAAAACCCAAAAGACTCCATCCCCAAACTACTAGTACTCATACACTAATTCAGCAACGTGGCAGGATACAAAGTCAATGTGCAGAAATCAGTGGCTTTCTTATACACTAACAATGAAAATACAGAAAGTGAAATTAGAGAATTGATTCCATTTATTATAGCACCAAAAACCATAAGATACCTGGGAATAAACCTAACCAAAGAGGTAAAGGGTCTGTACTGGAGGAACTCCAAAACACTCATGAAAGAAATTGAAGAAGACACAAAAAGATGGAAGACCATTCCATGCTCTTGGATTGGAAGAATAAACATTGTTAAATTGTCTATACTACCTAGAGCAATCTATACTTTTAATGCCATTCCAATAAAAATTCCACCGGTATTTTTCAGAAAGCTGGAGCAAATAAACCAGAAATTTGTATGGAATCAGAAGAGACCTGAATCACTAAGGAAATGTTGAAAAACAAAAATAAAACTGGCGGCATCACGTTACCTGATTTCAAGCTTTACTACAAAGCTGTGATCACCAAGAGAGCATGCTACTGGCATAAAAACAGACACACAGAGCAGTGGAACAGTGTAGAGAGCCCATATATGTACCCACAACTCTATGGGCAAATAATCTTCAACAAAACAGGAAAAAATATACAGTGGAAAAAAGACAGTCTCTTCAATAAATGGTGTTGGAAAAACTGGAGAGCTATATGAAGAAGAATGAAACTCAACCATTCTCTTACACCGTACACAAAGATAAACACAAAATGGAAAAAATACCTCAATGTAAGACAGGAATCCATCAAAATCCTAGAAGAGAACATAGGCAGTAACCTCTTTGATATCAGCCACAGCAACTTCTTTCAAGATATATCTCCAAAGGCAAAGGAAACAAAAGCGAAAACAAACTTTTGGGACTTCATCAAAATCAAAAGCTTCTGTAAAGCAAAGGAAACAGTCAACAAAAAAAAGAGGCAATGCACAGAATGGGAGAAGATATTTGCAAATGACAGTACAGACAAAAGGTTGATATCCAGGATCTATAAAGAACTCCTCAAAATCAACACACACAAAACAGGCAATCATATAAAAAAATGGGCAGAAGATATGAACAAACACTTCTCCAGTGAAGATATACAAATGGCTATCAGACACATGAAAAAATGTTCATCATCACTAGCCATCAGGGAGATTCAAATTAAAACCACATTGAGATATCACCTTACACCAGTTAGAATGGCCAAAATTAGCAAGACAGGAAACAACATGTGTTGGAGGGGATGTGGAGAAAGGGGAACCCTCTTCCACTGTTGGTGGGAATGCAAGTTGGTGCAGCCACTTTGGAGAACAGTGTGGAGATTCCTCAAGAAATTAAAAACAGAGATTCCCTATGACCCTGCCATTGCACTACTGTGTATTTACCCCAAAGGTACAGATGTCGTGAAAAAAGGGCCATCTGTACCCCAATGTTTATAGCAGCAATGACCATGGTCACTAAACTGTGGAAAGAACCAAGATGCCCTTCAACGGACGAATGGATAAGGAAGATGTGGTCCATATACGCTATGGAATATTATGCCTCCATCAGAAAAGATGAATACCCAACTTTTGTAGCATCATGGACGGAACTGGAAGAGATTATGCTGAGTGAAATAAGTCAAGCAGAGAGAGTCAATTGTCATATGGTTTCACTTATTTGTGGAGCATAACTAATAGCATGGAGGACAAGGGAAATTAGAGAGGAGAAGGGAGTTGGGGTAAATTGGAAGGGGAGGTGAACCATGATAGACTATGTACTCTGAAAAACAATCTGATGGTTTCGAAGGGGCGGGGAGTGGGAGGTTGGGGGAACCAGGTGGTGGGTATTATAGAGGGCACAGATTGCATGGAGCACTGGGTGTGGTGCAAAAACAATGAATACTGTTTTGCTGAAAATAAATTGAAAAAAAGAATACAAGCATGCCCACTCTCACCTCTGTTGTTCAACATAGTACTAGAAGAAAAAGCAACAGCAATCAGACAACAAAAATAATAAAAAATATTCAAGTTAGCAAAAAAATAACTCATACTCTCTCTTCACAGATAAAATGATATTTTTACATGGAAAACACAAAAGACTCCACCCCCAAACTACTAGAACTCATACAGGAATTCAGTAATGTGGCAGAATACAAAATCAATGTACAGAAATCAGTTGCTTTCTTATACACTAACAATGAAAATACAGAAAGGGAAATGAGAGAATCAATTCCATTTACTGTAGCACCAAGAACCATCAGATACCTGGGAATAAAACTAACCAAAGAGGTAAAGGATCTGTACTCAAGGAACTACAGAACACTCATGAAAGAAATTGAAGAAAACACAAAAAGATGGAAAAACAATCCTGGTCATGGATCAGAAGAATAATCATTGTTAAATGTTTATACTGCCTAGAGCCATCAATATGTTCAATGCCATTCTGATCAAAATTCCACCAGCATTTTTCAAAAATCTGGAGCAAACAATCCTAAAGTTTGTATGGAATCAGAAGAGATTCTGATTTGATAAGGGTCTTTGCTTTCTTTTTTTATATTTAAATAATTTTATTTTAATTTTGTAATTACAATTATTCAAAGCACAAAGGGAAAAATACCTAAGTGCAAAATACCTCCATCCAAAAATGACATGCCACTAACATTTCACAGTGTATTTTTTGTGCTTTAGTTTTTTGTTTTTGTTTTTTCTTACAAAATGAACACCACAATATTCAATTCATTTGTTCTTCAACCTAATTAAAAGTTAATATCTTTTTTCCTTTTTCTATTTATTTTTTGTGTTTCTTTCCAGCGTAACAGTATTCATGTTTTTGCACCACACCCAGTGCTCCATGTAATACGTGCTCTCCCCAATACCCACCACCTGGTTCCCCCAACCTCCAACCCCCCCGCCCCCGCTGCTTCAAAACCCTCAGGTTGTTTTTCAGTGTCCATAGTCTCTCATGGTTCACCTCCCCTTCCAATTTACCCCAACTCCCTTCTCCTCTCCATCCCCCCATGTCCTCCAGGTTATTTGTTATGCTCCACAAATAAGTGAAACCATATGATAATTGGCTCTCTCTGCTTGACTTATTTCACTCAGCATAATCTCTTCCAGTTCCGTCCATGATGCTACAAAAGTTGGGTATTCATCTTTTCTGATGGAGGCATAATATTCCATAGCGTATATGGACCACATCTTCCTTATCCATTCGTCCGTTGAAGGGCATCTTGGTTCTTTCCACAGTTTAGTGACCATGGTCATTGCTGCTATAAACATTGGGGGTACAGATGGCCCTTTTTTCACGACATCTGTACCTTTGGGGTAAATACACAGTAGTGCAATGGCAGGGTCATAGGGAATCTCTGTTTTTAATTTCTTGAGGAATCTCCACACTGTTCTCCAAAGTGGCTGCACCAACTTGCATTCCCACCAACAGTGGAAGAGGGTTCCCCTTTCTCCACATCCTCTCCAACACACGTTGTTTCATATCTGTCATGGATGGCCTGACAAATCGACCAGGAACATGAAGGTAAGAGGATGAAGAAAAGAACTCAAGCAGCAGAGAGATGGGGGCAGGAGGAGCACTGAGGAGGATGTCCAACAGTGTTAAGTTTATTCAAAGCATTAAGGCCATATATATAGTGATATTAAATCTGTGTCTACTTAAACAACCATGAGTTCTCATGATACCAGATGGCTGATGCCAGTACAAATACAGCAAACCTGAAAGTATGGGCTGTACTAGGGCAGCAAGGACCAGCAATGAACTTTTGAGCCCAACAGAATTGTTCTCATTTGTTTAGCAAGCGTGTGGTATGTCATGATGGCGAGCGCACAACACATAGCACAGAACCTTTCTAAGTGCTATTCAAATTTTCCCGTCCTAAACCTTTTGTTAGGTTATTCAGACTTTAAAGGAGGCACAAGTCAGGGCCTGGATTGGTCCTCGTCCCAAGCCTTATTGTGGCCTCCCACACCTGTCGTGTTAATTTTGGCCATTCTAACTGGTGTTAGGTGGTATCTCAATGTGGTTATAATTTGAATATCTCTAATGGGTAGTGATGATGAACATCTTTTCATGCTTCTCATGTGTCTGATAGCCATTTATATGTCTTCATTGGAGAAGTGTCTGTTCATATCCTCTGCCCATTTTTTGATATGATTTTCAGTTTTGTTTGTGTTGAGTTTGGGAAGTTCTTTATAGATTGTGGATATAAACCTTTTGTCTGTACTGTGACTTGCAAATACCTTCTCCCATTCCGTGGGTTGCCTCTTTGTTTTCTTTTCTTTTTTTTTAATTTAATTTTTTATTTTTTATAAACATATATTTTTATCCCCAGGGGTACAGGTCTGTGAATCACCAGGTTTACACACTTCACAGCACTCACCAAAGCACATACCCTCCCCAATGTTCATAATCCCACCCCCTTCTTCCAAACCCCCTCCCCCCAGCAACCCTCTTTGTTTTCTTGACTCTTTACTTTGCTGTTCAGAAGCTTTTGATGTGATGAAGTCCCAAAAGTTCATTTTTGCTTTTGTTTCCTTTGCCTTTGGAGACATATCTTGAAAGAAGATGCTGTGGCTGATATCGAAGAGGTTACTGCCTATGTTCTCCTCTAGGATTCTGATGGATTCCTGACTTACGTTGAGGTCTTTTATCCATTTCCAGTTTATCTTTGTGTACAGTGTAAGAGAATGGTCAAGTTTCATTCTTCTACACATAGCTGTCCAATTTCCAATGCACCATTTATTGAAGAGACTGCCTTTTTTTCCACTGTATTTTCTTTCTTCTTTGTTGAAGATTATATGACCATAGAGTTGAAGGTCCATATCTGGACTCTAGTCTGTTCCACTGGTCCATGTGTCTATTTTATGCCAGTATCATGCTGTCTTGGTGATCACAGCTTTGTAGTAAACCTTGAAATCAAGTAACATGATGCCAACAGTTTTATTTTTGCTTTTCAACATTTCCTTAGTGATTCAGGGCCTCTTCTGATTCCATACAAATTTTAGGATTATTTGCTCCAGCTCATTGAAAAATATGGGTGGAATTTTTATTGGAATGGCATTAAAAGTATAGATTTCTTTAGACAGTATAGATATTTTAACAATGTTTATTCTTCCAATCCAAGAGCATGGAATGGTCTTCCAACTTTTTGTGTCTTCTTCAATTTCTTTCATGAACGTTCTGTAGTTCCTTGAGTACAGATCCTTTACCTCTTTGGTTAGGTTTATTTCCAGGTATCTTATGGTGCTTGGTGCTATAGTAAATGGAATCAATTCTCTAATTTCTGTATTTTCATTGTTAGTGTATAAGAAATCCACTGATTTCTGTACATTGACTCTGTTACTGAATTGCTGTATGAGTTTTAGTAGTTTGGGGATGGAGTGCTTTGGGTTTTCCATATAAAGAAACGTGTCATCTGTGAAGAGAGAGAGTTTGACTTTTTCATTGCCAATTTGGATACATTTTATTTCTCTTTGTTGTCTGATTGCTGTTTCTAGGACTTCTAATACTATGTTGAACAAGAGTGGTGAGAGTGGGCATCCTTGTTGTGTTCCTGATCTCAGCAGGAAGGTTGCAAGCTTTTTCCCATTGAGGATGATATTTGCTGTGGGTCTTTCATAGATAGATTTGATGAAGTTCAGGAATGTTCCCTCTATCCCTATACTTTGAAGCATTTTAGTCAGGAACGGATGCTGGATTTTGTCAAATGCTTTTTCTGCATCAATTGAGAGGACCATGTGGTTCTCTCTTCTCCTATTGATTTGTTGTATCACATTGATTGATTTGTGAATGCTGAATCATCCTTGTAGCCCAGGGATCAATCCCACCTGGTCATGGTGGATAATATTTTTAGTTTGTTGTTGGATCCTGTTTGCAGAGATCTTGTTGAGTATCTTAAGATCCATATTCATCAATGATATTGGTCTGAAATTCTCCTTTTTTGTAGGTCTTTGCCTGGTTTGGGGATCAAGGTAATGCTGCCTTCATGAAAAGAGTCTGGAAGTATTCATTCTGCTTCAATTTTTTGAAACAGCTTCAGCATAATTGGTGTTATTTCTTCTTTGAAAGTTTGGAAGGATTCCCCAGGAAATCCGTCATGTCCTGGGCTCTTGTTTTTTGGGAGGTTTTTGATCACTGCTTCAATCTCCTTACTAGATATCGGTATATTCAGGTTGTCAATTTCTTCCTGGTTCAATATTGGGCATTTATAGTTTTCCAGAAATGCATCCATTTCATCTAGGTTGCTTAGCTCATTGGCATATAACTGTTGACAATAACTTCTGATGATTGTTTCTATTTCCTTGTTGTTAGTTGTGATCTCTCCATTTTCTTTCATAATTTTATTAATTTGAGCTTTCTCTCTTTTCTTTTGGATTAGTGTGGACAATGGTTTATGGATCTTATTGATTCTTTCAAAAAACGATCTTCTCATTCATTGATACGTTCTACTGTATCTCTAGTTTCTACGTCATTGAACTCTACTCTAATGTTGATTATTTCTGTTCTTATGTGTGGAGTTGGTTTGATTTGCTGTTGATTCTCCGGTTCTTTCAGGTGTAGAGACAGCTGGTGTATTCTGGATTTTTCAATTTTTTTGAGGGATCCTTGGGTGGCTCTTTATTTCCCCCTTAGGACCACCTTTGCTGTATCCCATAGGTTTTTGACAGAAGTGTCTTCATTATCATTGGTTTCCATGAATTGTTTCAGTTCTTCTTTGATCTCCTGGTTGATCCAAGCTTTCTTAAGCAAGGTGGTCTTTAGTTTCCAAGTGTTTGAGTTCCTTCCAAACTTTTCCTTGTGATTGAACTCCAGTTTCAAAGCACTGTGATCTGAGAATATGCAGGGTATAATCTCTGTCTTTTGGCATCAGTTGAGTCCTGATTTGTGACTCATTATGTTGTCTATTCTGGAGAAGGTACCATGCGCACTTGAGAAGAATGAGTATTCTGTTGTTTTAGGGTGGAATGTTCTGTATATATCTGTGAGGTCCATCTGGTCCAATGTGTCATTCAATGCTCTTGTTTCTTTATAGATTTTCTGCTTTGATGATCCGTCTATTACTGATAGAGGCGTGTTAAGATCTCCTACTATTAATGTATTCATATCAATATGACTCTATCTTGATTAACAGTTTTCTTATGTAATTGGCTGATCCCATATTGGGGCCATAGATATTTACAATTGTTAGATCATCTTGGTGGATAGTATGAATGATTTAATGTCCTTCTGTATCTATGAGTACAGTCTTTACTTTAAAATCTAATCTATCTGATATAAGAATTGCTACCCCGGCCTTCTCTTGAGGCCCACTGGCATGAAAGATGCTTCTCCATCCCTTTGACTTCTATCTGGGTGTATCTTTACGTTCAAAATGGGTCTTTTGTATGCAACATATGGATGGGTCCTGTTGTTTTATCTAATCTGCAACCCTGTGTCATTTTCTGGGCACATTTAGGCCATTCACATTGAGAGTGATTACTGATAGATACGTTTTTATTGACATCGGGTTACCTTTGAAGTCTTTCTTTCTGTAGATTGTCTCTGTATATTTCTGTTCAATGATATTCTTAGGATTTTTCTTCTTTTATAGAACCCCCCTTGATATTTCCTGCAGTGTCGGCTTGGTGATCGCATAATCTTTTAAGCCTTGCCGGTCTTGGAAACTCTTTATCTCTCCATCCATTTTGAATGTAAGTCTTGCCGTAGAAAGTATTCTTGGCTGCATCTTCTTCTCATTTACTGCCCTGAATATATCTTTCCAGCCCTTTCTGGCTGGTCAGGTTTCTGTGGACAGGTCTGACATTATTCTGATGGGCTTTCCTCTGTAAGTAAGGAGCCTCTTTGTCCTAGCGGCTTTCAAAAGATTGTATCTACAATTATGACTTCTCAATTTTGCTAACAGGTGCATTGATTTTTTTTTTTTATAATCTATAATCTTGTGGGGAGTTTGTTCTGCCTCTAGTACATGAATATCGTTTCTATTCGGGAGATTGGGAAAATTTTCATATAGAACTTGTTCCACTATATCATCTCAACTTCCTTCTTTCTCCTCTCCTTCAGGGATTCCAATAATTCTGACGTTGAATGTTTCATGGCATCATTTATTACCCTGATTCTGTTTTCGTGGCTACTAAGCTGTTTTTTCCCAGGCTTCCTCCTGATCCTTTCTTTTTATCTGTTTGTCCTCCAGATCACTAATTCTATCTTCCGTCTCAGTTATCCAGCTTTTACAGAATTTAGATCACATTGGAACTCATTGAGAGCATTGTGAACATCATCTCTGGATGCTTCAGTCTGGCCCTAGTCAATTCCGTTTGGTCATCCATGGCTTTCTCCAACCTAGCTATTGCCTGGATAATTATTAGCCTCAATTCCCTTTCCAACATATTGTCTATGTTGATAGCCATTAGCTCTGTTGCAGAAGGCCCATCCTCTGTATTTTTTTCTGTTGGGCATTCCTCCTCCTAGTCATTTTGGTGAAAGAAGGCTGAATGACTGTAGCTGGATGTATTGATTCTCGTGCAGTCAAGGTGCACCCTGGAATGCTTATGAGCAATCAAGAGTCCCCACACAAGTAAAAGAAAAAAGAAAAAGAGAAAAAAGGAAAAAAAAGGAGGGGGGGAGAGAGAGAGACAGAGAGACAGGAAAAAAAAATAAAGATAAATGAGAAGGCTCAGCCCAAATGGGCCTCAAGGTAACGTTTATGAAGTATACAAAGAAAAACACACAAACAAAAAGACTGACAAAAGTATATGACAAGAGAAAAAATATATATATATATACATATATATATAAAAGCAAAAAAAAAAAAAAAGAAGAAGAACTTTGTCAAAAAATAACCCCAAGTTTAAGATTTATATACTATCAGGACAAACACAAATACACAGAAACACTGGCAGAAGAAAAAGATGGGAGAGGATTATAAATTCTCAGCATAGGGGATGAAGTTTATTTTGATTATTCCTGGAGTATCTTGATATCTTTGTTAAAGGACTCAACTTTCCTAAGATAAAGGGGATTAAAATTTGGTTTACCTATTGGGGTAGCATTGGTTGGGGACAGGGGATTTCCTTGAAGTTTAACTCTATATGAATATCAGAAAATAACAATTAAAAAAAGAAACTAATCTAAACTACTAAAATTAAAAAAAAATTAAAAAATAGACAAGCAAAAGAAAAACAAGGGTATATGTATCAAAAAGTATAGGCTAAAAGGTTATTATGGAATTTGATGTACTGGACATCTCACTGTGATGGTAAGTAGGTTACAAAATTATCTATCTATCTATGTATCTATATAAGAACCAGAATAATGGGAACGAATCAAAAACAAAAGTTGTATTATGAAGTAGTGGTGATTGTTCTCTTGTAGTCTTTTTTTTTCTTTTTCTTCTTCTTCTTCTTTTTTTTTTTTTTTTTTTCCTGGTTGGTTTTCTGGGGGAGTGGCCTGCCGCTTGGGTTTTCAGTCAATGAGGTTCCCTGAGTTAAGTCCTCCTGCCCCTCGCAAGGAGGTGGGCTCTGAGGAAACCGGTTTCTCAGGCTTTTGTTCTCTGGACGTTTTTATGTTTGTTCATTTCTTTTCTCTTGGCTTGACAGCTTTTGATGGTTTTTGGAGGTTTAGAGGTAAGCAAACTGCACCCTGACCTCCCTCTCAGAGAGAAGCCTCAGTCTGCTCCCCTGTGAGTGCTTCAGAGCACATAAATTTCCCCTTGGCCGCTGGCAGAGCAGGTTCCAAGTCGCGGTCCCTGGAGACACAGGAACTCCTGCTTGTAATCAAAACTATGACAGCGGTGGCTGTCTGGGCAGCTCCAGATCGCTAGAGAGGTTCTAAGCAGCAATCGCACACTGAGATTTTCCCACAGGCCCAGGCTGGGAGTGCCTGGTATTTCTGGGTCTGAGAGCACAGGGCTAATGCCTTGGTGCACCTCTCTCAGGGGAAGGTGTGGGGTGCACACTTCTCAGGTTATGAAAGCACAACGTGGGTCTGAGATCACCAGGCTGGCACCTTTGCGCACTTCTCTCAGGGGAGGGTGGGTGCACGCCTCAGGCTCTGATAATACAGTGTGGCATTCTGCTGGCTGGTGAGGGTTCCAGCCTCTCATGGGAGGCAGACCCCCTGCCTTCTCAGGCACACTGGAGGCTCAGGGACCAAGACCTAGCTTCTTTGCTGCACTCTCTCTGGCTCAACACCATGGGTAATTGTCCTTGGTCTGGGGATTTAAGCCCCTGTCCCTAACCGCCTCAAGTCCCACAATTTTCTTCCACAATCCTTTGCTCTTTTTGAGTGCTTTCAACCAGACTCCAAGTTAATGCTGGTCCCCAGATGCAGGGCACTCTTGGATTGGGGTATTACTTTCCAATGGGTGGCCTCTGGTGGCTCCCTCCCCCTTCTGTTTATCTTCCAATATCAGTTCAACATTTCCACTCTGCTTTACCTGCCCACTGGTGTGTTCTGCTCCCGTAGAGATGCAGACGTGTATAATTCTGATCTCAGGCTGATTTCATGGGTGATCAGAGTTCTTTAGTAGGTAATCAGCTCAGTTTAGGGTACAGGTTGAAATGGCACCTCCTCCTACTTCCCCACCATCTTGTCTCCCCCAATGAGTTGCTTTCTTATACAGTAACAATGAAAATAGATAAAGGGAAGTTAGAGAATCAATTCCACTTACTATAGCACCAAGAACCATAAGATACCTGGCAATAAACTTAACCAAGGTGGTAAAATATCTGTACTCAAGGAATTACAGAATGCTCATGAAAGAAATTGAAGAAGACACAAAAAATGGAAAAGCATCCCATGCTCATGGATTAGAAGAATAAACATTGTTAAAATGTCTATACTGCCTAGAGCCATCTATACTTTCAATGCCATCCTGATCAAAATTCCACTGGCATTTTTCTTAGAGCTGGAACAAAGAATCCTAAAAATTTTTAAGGAACCAGAAGAGACCACAAATTGCTAAGGCAGTGTTGAAAAAGTAAAACAATCCTGGGAACATCACGTTGCCTGATTTCAAGCTTTACTACAAAGCTGTGATCACCAAAAGAGCATGGTATTGGCAGAAAAACAGAAACACAGACCAGTGGAACAGATTAGATATCCCAGATATGGACCCTCAACTCCATGGTTAAATAATCTTCGACAATGCAGGAAAAAATATTCAGTGGACAAAAGATAGTCTCTTCAATAAATGGTGGTGAAAAAATTGGACAGCTATGTAGAGAAGAATGAAACGTGAACATTCTCTTACACAATACACAAAGATAAACTCAAAATGGATAAAACACCTCAACGTGAGGCAGGAATCTATCAAAATCCTAGAGGAGATCACAGGCAATCAGCTTTTCAACATCGGCCACAGAAACTTCTTTCAAGACATGACTCCAAATGCAAAGGAAACAAAAGCAAAAATGAACTTTTGGGACTTCATCAAGATCAAATGCTTCTGCAGAGCAAAGGAAACAGTAAAAAAACAAAAAAAAAAAAACAAAAAAACAACAACAAAAAAAAAACAACAACAAAGAAGAACCCACAGAATGGGAGCAGATATTTGTAAATGACACTACAGACAAAGAGCTGATATATAAATTCTGTAATGAACTCCTCAACTCAAGACTCAAAAAACAGATAATCTCATCAAAAAATGGGCAGAAGACACAGACACTTCTCTAAAGAAGACATACAAATGGCTAACAGAAACATGAAAAAATGTTCATCATTAGCAATCAAGGAAATTAAAACAAAACCACATTGAGATATTACCTTACACCAGTGAGAATGACCAAAATTAACAGGACAGGAAAAACGTGTTGGAGAGGACATAGAGAAAGGGGAACCCTCTTACACTGTTGGTGGAATGCAAGTTGGTGCAGCCACTTTGAAAAACAGTGTGGAGATTCCTCAAGAAATTAAAAATTGAGCTACCATCTGACCCTGCAATTGCACTATTGGGTATATACCTCAAACATACAGATGTAGTGAAAAGAAAGGCCATCTGTACCCCAATGTTCATAGCCCCAATGGCCACAGTCACCAAACTGTGGAAAGAACCAAGATGCCCTTCAACAGATGAATTGATAAAGAAGATATGGTCCATATATACAATGGAGTATCATCCTCCATGAGAAAGGATGAATGCTCAACCTTTGCATCAACATGGACAGGACTGGAGGAGAGTATGCTGAGTGAACTAAGTCAAGCAGAGAGAGTCAATTATCATATGGTTTCAGTTACTTGTGGAACATAAGGAATAACATGGAGGGAATTGGGAGATGGAGAGGCAAGTGAGTTGGGGGAAATGCGGGGGGAGACAAACCATGAGAGACTGTGGACTCTGAGAAACAAACTGAGGGTTTTGGAGCAGAGAGTGTGGGGGGGGGTGTTGGGTGAGCCTGGTGATGGGTATTAAGGAGGGCACATATTGCATGGAGCATTTGGTGTGGTACATAAAAAATGAATTTTGGAACATTGGAAATAAATCAAATTAAATTAAAACAAAACAAAACAAAACAAAAAACGTGATTTTATAGTTATCTGAATATAAAAAGTTTAAAAAATCTCAATAAGTTAGCAAGAAGCTTAAATAGAAATTTCTCTGAAGGCATATGAAAATATCCACAACATCACTAATCATCGGGGAAATGTAAATAAAAACAACAATGAGATATCATATCACAGGGTTAAGGTGAATATTATTTAAAAAGAGAGAGAGAGAGAAATGGTGAGATTGTATAAAACTGAAAACTAGGAACCCCTGAACCTTTGTACATTGTTAGTAGAAACGCAGTATTTTGCTGAATCCATGGATAATTCTAGGGAGGTTCCTAAAAAAATTTTGATCATTTATTGTGAGGCAGGTTTAAATTAATTTTTTGGTTATTCATTGTTGGTGATTGAAATACAATTGATTTATGTATGTTGATACTGCACATGGCAACTTTGCTGAATTTGTTTATCTCCAGGAGCTTTCCTGTACAATATTTGGGATTTTTCTACATATAGTAAAGTGTCATCTTGGAATAGAGGTAGTTTTACTCTTTCTTTTTTTTTATATTTTTAATTTTTTTTAATAAAAAATATAATGTATTATTAGCCCCATGTGTACAGGTCTGTGAATAGCCAGGTTTACACACTTCACAGCACTTACCACAGCCACATACCCTCCCCAATGTCCATAACCTCACCATCCCCTTCCTACCCCCAACCCCCCCCCCGGCAGCCCTCAGTTTGTTTTGTGAGATTAAGAGCCTCTTATGGTTTGTCTCCCTCCCAATCCCATCTCATTTCATTTATTCTTTTCCTATCTCCCAAATCCCCCATGTTGTTTCTCCACTTCCTCATATCAGGGAGATCATATGATTGTTGTCTTTCTCTGATTGACATTTCGCTAAGTATAATACCCTCTAGTTCCATCCACATCGTCACCAATGACAAGATTTCATTTCTTTTGATAGCTGCATAGTATTTCATTGTATATATACATATGCCACATCTTCTTTATCCATTCATCTGTTGATGGACATCTAGGTCCTTTCCATCGTTTGGCTATTTTGGACATTGATGCTATAAACATTTGGGTGCATGTGACCCTCTGGACAACTACGTTGGTATCATTAGGGTAAATACCCAGTAGTGCAATTGCTGGGTCATAGGGTAGCTCTATTTTCAACTTTTTGAGGAAAATCCATGCTGTTTTCCAGAGTGGTTGCACCAGCTTGCATTCCCACCAACAGTGTAGGAGGGTTCTCCTTTCTCCGCATCCTCACCAGCATCTGTCATTTCCTGACTTGTTAATTTAGCCATTCTGTCTGGTGTGAAGTGATATCTCATTGTGGTTTTGATTTGTATTTTCCTGATGCTGAGTGATGTGGAGAACTTTTTCATGTCTCTTGACCATCTGGATGTCTTCTTTGCAGAAATGTCTGTTCACATCCTCTGCCCATTTCTTGACTGGATTATTTGTTCTTTGGTTGTTGAGTTTGATAAGCTCTTTATAGATTTTGGATACTAGCCCTTTATCTGATATGTCATTTGCGAATATCTTCTCCTATTCTCTCAGTTGTCTTTTGGTTTTGTTGACTGTTTCCCTAGTTGTGCAAAAGCTTTTGATCTTGATGAAGTCCCAATAATTCATTTTTGCCCTTGCTTCCTTTGCCTTAGGTGATGTTCCTAGGAAGAAGTTGCTGCAGCTGAGGTCGAAGAGGTTGCTGCCTGTGTTCTCTTCAAGGATATTTATGGATTCCTTTTTTCATATTGAGGCCCTTCATCCATTTGGAGTCTATTTTCATGTGTGGTGTAAGGAAACAGTCCAGTTTCATTTTTCTGTAGGTGGCTGTCCAATTTTCCCAACACCATTTGTTGAAGAGACTGTCCTTATTCCATTGGATATTCTTTCCTGCTTTGTCAAAGAGTAGTTGACCATAGAGAATTGAGGGTCTATTTCTGGGCTCTCTGTTCTGTTCCACTTATCTATGTGTCTTTTTTTGTGCCAGTACCATACTGTCTTGGTGATGACAGCTTTGTAATAGAGCTTGAAGCCTGGAATTGTGATGCCACCAACGTTGGCTTTCTTTTTGAATATTTCTCTGGCTATTTGAGTTATTTTCTGGTTCCATATAAATTTTAGGATTATTTGTTCCATTTCTTTGAAAAAAAAAAGATGGGATTTTGATAGGGATTGCATTGAATGTGTAGATTGCTTTAGGTAACATAGACATTTTCACAATATTTGTTCTTCCAATCCATGAGCATGGAACATTTTTCCATTTATTTGTGTCTTCCTCAATTTCTTTCATGACTACTTTATAGTTTTCTGATTATAGATTCTTTGTCTCTTTGGTTGGGTTCATTCCTAGGTATCTTATGGTTTTGGGTGCAACTGTAAATGGGATTGACTCCTTAATTTCTCTTTCTTCTGTCTTGTTGTTAGTGTAAAGAAATGCAACTGATTTCTGTGCATTGATTTTATATCCTGACACTTTACTGAATTCCTGTACAAGTTCTAGCAGATTTGGATTACAATCTTTTGGATTATCCACATATAGTATCATATCATTTGCAAAGAGTGATAGTTTGACTTATTCTTTGCCGATTTGGATGTCTTTAATTTCTTTTTGTTGTCCTATTGCTGAGGCTAGGACTTCTTGTTCTATGTTGAATAGCAGTGGATATAATGGACATCCCTGCCATGTTTCAGACCTTCAAGGAAAAGCTGTCAGTTTTTCTCCATTGAGAATGTTATATGCGGTGGGTTTTTCATAGATTATATTTCATTGATTATATTTAGGTATGTACCCTCTATCCCTACACTTTGCAGAGTTTTGATCAGGAAAGGATGCTGTACTTTGTCAAATGCTTTTTCAGCATCTATTGAGAGTACCATATGGTTCTTGTTCTTTCTCTTATTAATGTATTGTATCACACTGATTGATTTGCAGATGTTGAATCAAACTTGCAGCCCTGGAATAAATCCCACATGGTCATGGTGAATAATTCTTTTAATGTACTCTTGGATCCTATTGGCTAGTATTTTGGTGTGAATTTTCACATCTGTGTTCATCAAGGGTATTGATCTTTAATTCTCTTTTTGATGCGATCCTTGTCTGGTTTGGGGATCAAGGTGATGCTGGCCTCATAAAATGAGTTTGGAAGTTTATCTTTCATTTATATTTCTTAGAACAGTTTCAGGAGAATAGGAATTAGTTATTCTTTTAAATGTTTGGTAGAATTACCCTGGGAAGCCGTCTGAACCTTGGCTTTTGCTTGTTTGGAGTTTTCTGATGACTGTTTTAATCTCCTTAGTAGCTATGGATCTGTTAAGGTTTTCTTTTTCTTCCTGGTTCAGTTGTGGTAGTTTATATGTTTCTAGGAATGCATCCATTTCTTCCAGATTGTCAAATTTGCTGGCGTAGAGTTGCTCATAATATGTTCTTATAATTGTTTGTATTTCCTGGGTGTTGGTTGTGTTCTTTCCTCCTTCATTCTTGATTTTATTAATTTGGGTCCTTTCTCTTTTCTTTTTGGTAAGCATGGCCAGGGGTTTATCAATCTTATTAATTCTTTCAAAGAACCAGCTCCTAGTTTCATTGATTTTGTTTTGTTTTCTTTTTTTGTTGTTGTTGTTTTGTTTCTATTTCATTGATTTATGCTCTGATATTTATTATTTCTCTTCTCCTGCTGGGTTTAGGCTTTCTTTGTTGTTCTTTCTCCAGCTCCTTTAGGTGTAGAGTTCGGATGTGTATTTGAGACCTTTCTTGTTTCTTGAGAAAGGCTTGTATCACTATATATTTTCCTCTCAGGACTGCCTTTGCTGTGTCTCACAGATTTTGAACCATTGTGTTTTCATTATCATTTGTTTCCATGATTTTTTTTTTCAATTCTTCTTTAATTTCCTGGTTGGCCCATTCATTCTTTTTTTTTTTTAAGATTTTATTTATTTATTTGACAGAGAGAGATCCCAAGTAGACAGAGAGGCAGGCAGAGAGAGAGAGGAGGAAGCAGGCTCCCTGCTGAGCAGAGAGCCTGATGTGGGGCTTGGTCCCAGGACCCTGGGATCATGACCTGAGCCGAAGGCAGAAGCTTAACCCATTGAGCGACCCAGGCACCCCGACCCAATCATTCTTTAGAAAGATGCTCTTTAGTGTTCATGTATTTGGGTTCTTTCCAAATTTCCTCTTGTGCTTGAGTTCTAGCTTCAGAGCATTGTGGTCTGAAAATATGCAGGGAATGATCCCAATCTTTTAATACTGGTTGAGACCTGATTTATAACCCATGATGTGATCTATTCTGGAGAATGTTCCATGTGCCCTAGAGAAGAATGTGTATTCTGTTGCTTTGGGATGGAATGTTCTGAATATATCTGTGATGTCCATCTGGTCCAGTGTGTCATTTAAGGCCTTTATTTCCTTGTGGATCTTTTGCTTGGATGATCTGTCCATTTCAGTGAGAGAAGTGTTAAAGTCCCCTATTATTATTGTATTATTGTCAATGTGTTTCTTTGATTTTGTTATTAATTGGTATATATAGTTGGCTGCTCCCATGTTAGGGGCATAGATATTTACAATTGTTAGATCTTCTTGTTGGACAAACTCTTTTGAGTATGATATAGTGTCCCTTCCTCCTTTCTTATTATAGTCTTTGGCTTAAAATCTAATTGTTCTGATACAAGGGTTGCTACCCCAGCTTTCTTTTGTTGTCCATTAGCATGCTAAATGGTGTTTCACTCCTTCACTTTAAATCTGGAGGTGTCTTTGGGTCTAAAATGAGTTTTTCATAGATAGCATATTGTTGGGTTTTGCTTTTTTAATCCATTCTAATACCCTGTGTCTTTTGATTGGGGCATTTAGCTCATTTACATTCAGGGTAACTATTGAGAGATAAGAATTTAGTGCCATTGTATTGCCTGTAATGTGATTATTACTGTATATTGTCTCTGTTCTTTTCTGATCTACTACTTTTAGGTTCTCTCTTAGCTTAGAGGACCCCTTTCAATATTTCCTGTAGAGCTGATTTGGTGTCTACAAATTCCTTTAGGTTTTTCTGTTTGCTTGTTTGTTTGTTTGTTTGTTTTGTCCTGGAAGCTTTTTATCTCTCCTTCTATTTTCAATGATAGCCTAGCTGGATATAGTATTCTTGGCTGCATGTTTTTCTCCTTTAGTGCTCTGAATATATCATGCCAGCTCTTTCTGGCCTGCCAGGACTCTGTGGATAATTCTGCTGCCAATCTAATATTTTTACCACTGTATGTTACAGACTTCTTTTCCTGGGCTGCTTTCAGTATATTCTTTTTGTCATAAAGACTTGTAAGTTTTACTATTATATGACAGGGTGTGGACCTATTCTTATTGATTTGGAGGGGGCTTCTCTGTGCCTCCTGGATTTTGATGCTTGTACCCTTTGCCATATTAGGGAAATCCTCTACAATAATTCTCTCCAATATATCTTCTGCTCCCCTCTCTCTTTCTTCATCTGGAATCCCAATTATTCTAATGTTGTTTCGTCTTATGGTATCCCTTATCTTTTGAATTCTCCCCTCATGGTCCAGTAGTTGTTTGTCTCTCTTTTGCTCAGCTTCTTTATTCTCTGTCATTTGATCTTCTATATCACTATTTCTCTCTTCTGCCTCATTTATCCTAGCAGTAAGAGCCTCCATTTTTTATTGTACCTCATTAATAGCTTTTTTAATTTCAAGTTGGTTATATTTTAGTTCTTTTATTTCTCCAGAAAGGGCTGGTATTTTTCCAGACAGGGTTTCTCTAATATCTTCCATGCCTTTTAGAGCCCAACTAGCACCTTGAGAATTGTCATTCTGAACTCTAGATCTGACATATTACCCATGTTTATATTGATTAGGTCTGTAGCCTTTGGTACTGCCTCTTGTTCTTTTTTTTTGTGGTGAGTTTTTCTGCATTTTCATTTTGTCCAGATAAGAATATATGAAGGAGCAAATAAAATACTAAAAGGGTGGCAAAGACCCCGGGAAATGTGCTTTAACCAAATCAGTAGAGACCCCAAATCATGGGGGGAAGAAAGAGGGTAAGAGGAAGTTCAGAAAAAAAAATTTAAAGAGGAAACAAATAAGAAAAAAAATAAAAAATAATATATATATATATATATATATATATATATATATAATATTAGAGGTAACCCACTTAATTTGGGGAGTATTTTGGTCTTTTAGAAGAAACTACCTCCCAATATTTTAAAGAATGAAATACATATATAAGGGTAAATATATGAATAGATGGAATATGACTATAAAGACGAAAATTAAAAATTAAAAAAAATTCTGAAAAAGGAGTTGCTAATATAAGTTTGTTGGGAGAATAAAGAGAAAGACAGTGGAGAGAATTTGATCAGGCTGGAGACTAGAACAAAGCCCTGGGCTAGATTTGGGGTCTATGTTGATCTATTAAAAGTTGTACCCTAAATTTTTTAGAAGAAAAAACCCATGTGTATGCAAATAATAAAGTTAGATACAATGAAGGATATAATACGACTATCATAATGAAGGTTCAAAAAATATTTTTTAATGAAAGATATTGTTAAGAGAAACTAGTTAAAAAACGTTAAAGAGGAAATGGTAAAAGTTAAAAAATAATTAGCAGAAGAAAAAAAATAAAATTAAATAAAAATTAATTAACTTTGCAAGACTGAAGAATCATGGGGAGAAAGCCATGAATTCCATGCTTTGCTTTCTCCTATGGAATTCTGCTGTTCTCCTTGGTAAGTGAACTTGGTCTTGGCTGGATTTCTTGTTGATCTTCTGAGGGAGGGGCATGTTGTAGTGATTTTCAAGTGTCTTTGCCCGAGGAGGAACTGCACCACCCTTACCAAGGGCTAGGCTAATTAATCTGTTCGGGTTTGCTTTCAGGAGCTTTTGTTCCCTGAATGTTTTCTGTAGAGTGCTGGAGGATGGGAATGAAGATGGAAGTCTCCCATTCTCCAGCCTGGAGGAGCTGAGAGCTCGGGACCCCACTCCTCAGTTCTCCCTTGGAGAAAAGCACTCAATCACTCCCATCTCCCTGGCCTCCGGCTGCGCTCCGAGCTCACGCAGCCTGTGAATAAGCTTCTCTGTCTCTGGCACAGAGCCCCATCTGGAGTCTCCAAACCCTGCAGATCCCTGAGCTCTTCTGGGGGGTCTCCCTGGATCTTATGGAGTCCCTGCTCACAAAGCAGTGGTCTGTGCCATAGATCACGAGTTAAGGTAACCAAAGTTGAGAGCTCACTCCTCGACTCCAATACCTGTGAGTTCTGTGACACTCAGACAGCCCCAATCCTTCTGTGACCCCGCAGGACCTGAGGTCACACTATCCCTACGTGGACATCACCCCGGCTTAGCTTTTGGAGAGATGTTCCTCAGTGGAGGAGACTTTTAAAAGTTCTGATTTTGTGCTCCATTGCTCTGGCACTTGTCAGGAGCCAGCCCCTCCCCCTGCAGTCTATCTTCCTGTCACTTTGGATTCACTTCTCCACCTGTCCTACCTTTCAGATAGTGGTCAATTTTCTGCTTCTAGAATTGCTGCTCTTCTTCTCTTCCTTTTATTTCCATAATATTGGCATCAATGTGCCCACTTACATTTACAAATTTATTTATTTGAATGTTATTTCTGTTTTTTGCTGGTCTAGTTTAATGTTTGTCAGTTTTATTGATGTTCTCAAGGAAATAACCATGGTTTCCTTTATTGTATTATTTTTATATTCTCTATTTAATTTATCTTTAATATTTATCATGTTCTTTCTTCTGCTACCTTTAGGCTTAGTTTGTACATCTCCTTCTACTTATTTTAGGTGTAAATCTGGTAATTGATAAGTTCTTTATTCTTTTTCACTAGACATTTATAGATATAAACTTGCCTCTGAATATTACCTTCACTGCATCCTGTATGTTTTGATATGTTCTGTTTTTATTTTCATTTATTTTTGTTTTCAGATGTCTTTTGTGGTATCTTCTTTAATCTATTGACTTTGTTATGAATGCATTGTTTATTTTCCACATATCAGTGAATTTTCCAGTTTTCCTTTTGCTATTGTTGTCTAGCTTTATTCCATTGTGGTTAGAGAAGCCACTTTGTATCATTTCATTGTTGTAAAATATGTTGCAGCTAATTTTGTGGCCTATCACATGGCTTATTGTAGATAATGTTCTATGTGCATTTGAGAATGTGTATTCTGCTGTCATTGGGAGTAATATTCTATATAGGTTTGATAAATTTAGCTGTTTTGTAGTGCGTTTTAAACACTCTATTTCCTTACTGACCTTCTGTCTGTGTTTTGTATCTATTAGTGAATGTAAAATAGTGAAGTCTTCTACTATTACTATAGAATGATACCAAAGCCAGAAAGACACTACAAAGAAAAAAAGAAAACTACAGACTGATATCCCTTGTGAATAAAGGTGGAAATTCTTCTAAAAATTTTAGCAAGTCAAATCTAGCAACATGTTAAAAGGACTACACACAACAACAAGTGGAATATATCTCAAGAATTAAAGGTTGCTTTGACATATGAAAATCAATAAAAGTAACAGAATATGTTAATGGAATAAAGAGAAAAACTCTTCAGATCTTCTTAATAGATGCAGAAAAAGTACTTAACATGATTTTTAAAAGTACTTTCATGATTTAAAAAAATAAGCAAACAAAATTGAAGGGAATTTCCTAAATTGTTAAAAAGTATCAGTGAAAAACCCACAAATAGCATCATTCTTGATGGTGAAAATTGAAAACTTTCTCCCTAAAATCAGAAATAATACAATACCCACTCATGCCACTTATATTCAACATTGTACTGGTAGTTCTAACAGTGAAATTCATCATGAAAAAGAAAAAAAGGCATCCAGACTGGAAATAAAGCCATAAACATAACTTTATTTGAAAAGATAATGATCATATATATGGAATATGTAATAAATCCACACAAAATAAAATTTCTAGGACTACTAAATGCATTCATTAAAGTTGAAGATTCATGATAAGAATAAAAAAATTGTTGTATTCCTATATATTAGCAATAATTGGAAATTAAATTTGAAAAGAATTACACTTACAATACCATCAAAAGAAATAAAATACTTAGGCATAAATTTAGGTAAGGTAGTTCACATCTTCTTTACTGAAACTACAAAATATTGTGGAATATAACACAATAAAAAATACAAAAATAAAGAAATTAAAGAATATCTAAATAATTAGATATCTCATGGTTTGGTATCAGAAGATTTAAGGTTATTAAGTAGAAATACTTACCAAATTAATCTACACAATCAAAGCAATTCTTATAAAATTCCAACAGCCTTTTATATATAAATGAAAAAAAATTCTAAGAATCAAATGCAAATGCAAGCATCCCTGAATGGGCAAAAAAATCTTGAAAAGAAGAACCAAGTTTGAAAATTCACACTTCCTGATCTCAAAAATTACTGAAAGCTACAGTAATCAAGAGTATGGTCTTGACAAAAACAGACATATATATAGACAAATATAACAAAAGAGAAGGAACAGAAATAAACACATATATACAGTCAACTAATCTTTGACAAAGGTACAAAATAAAAAATAGGTAAAATATAATCTTTTCTAAAAATGGTGTTGGTAAACTGGATATCCACATGTAAAAATAAAAAAAAATATGTTGGGGTATATGCTTTACAGCATACACAAGAATCAGCTAAAAATTAATTAAATACTTAAACATAAGACCCCAAACTGTGAAACTCTTTAAGGAAGTATTGTTGTAGGTTATTATGACCTTGGATTAGGCAATAGGTTCTTAAATATGACCAAAAGCAAAGAAAAGAAGAGAAATGGAGGAAAGAAAGAAAGGGAAATAATAGGCAGGTGTTCTGGTTCAAGGTGACAACATAGGAAGTGAATACACACAGCATAAGGAGTGAATACATATTAGAGGGAATTAACCGTAGATTAGAGGTTGTAGAAGAATGGATCAGTGACTTGAAAAGCAGGGTAATGGAAAGCACACAAGCTAAACAGCAAAAAATTTTTAATGAGAATATAAGAGACTCATTTATATACTACTTACAACAGACTCACTTCAGATTTGAAGATGTATACAGACTGAAAGTGAAAGGATAGAAAAACACTTACCATGCAAATAGAAGCAAAAGAAAGAAAGAAAGAAAGAAAGAAAGAAAGAAAGAAAGCCAGCCATCCAGGGTAGAAATAGTTATATCAGAAAAAAGTAGATGCTTTTAAAAAAATGACTGTAATAGGGTGGGTGCTTGGGTGAATCTGTTGGCTAAGCACCAAACTCTTGATCTCAGCCAAGGTCTTAATCTCAGGGTGATGATTTTAAGCCCCCTGTTTGGCCCCATAATGAGCATGAAGCCTACTGAGAAAACAATCTGAAAATAAAGACTGTAAAAGAAGGGCATTACATAATGATAAAAGCATTAGTCTGACAAGAGGATATAACAATTATAAATATATATGCACCCAACACTGGACCATCTAAATATGTAAAGCAAATATTAAAAAAACATAAAAAGAGAAATTGATGATAATACTATAATAGTTGAGGACATTATCTTTCCATTTACATCAATAGATAGCTCAGACAGACATAAAAACAATAAGGAAAATATGTCTTTGAATAAAACTGGATCAAATCCCAAGGTGAGCAGAGGAAAGGAAACAATCAAGATCATAGCAGAAATAAATGATGCAAAGGCTAAGAACAATAGAAAAAATAATGAAACCAAAGTATAGTTCTTTAAAAAGATCAACAACATTGGCAAACCCTTAGTCAGACTCATCAAGAAAAGACTCAAATAAGTAAAATCAGAAATGAGAGAGAAGAAACAGCTAAAACCACAGAAATAGAAAGGAGGATAAGAGAACACTATGAAGGGCACCTGGGTGGCTCAGTCAGTTAAGAGGTTGACTCTTGGTTGTGGCTTGGGTCATGATCTTGGGGTCCTGGGACCAAAGCCTGCATTAGACTCCATGTTTGGTAGGGATTCTACTTGGAATTCTCTCTCCTGCTCCCTTTACTCCTCCCCCCACCCACACTCTCTTCCTTTGTCTCTCTTTCTAAAATAAATAATCTTAAAAAAAGGATACTATGAAAAGTTACATGCCAAAACACTGGTCAGCCTAGAAGAAATGGATAAATTCCTAGAAATGTACAATATCTGAAAACTAAACCAGGAAAAATTAGATAATCTGAATAGGCCAATTACAAATAGCAAAACTGAATTAGTAATATAAAATTAACAAAAAACAAAAGTCCAGGACCAGAAGGATTCACAAGTGAATTCTACCAAACATCTTAAGAAGAATTAATACCTATTCTTCACAAACTATTCCAAAACATAGAAAACAAAGAAAACTGCCAAATTCATTCTGTGAGGCCAGCATGACCCTGGTACCAAAACCAAAGACACCATACATATGCATACACACACACTACAGGCAATATACCTGATAAATATAGATGCAAAAATACTGAACAAAATATTTGCAAACAGCATACAGTGGTACATTAAAAATCATTCACTACAATCAGGAGGGTTTATTCCTGGGATGCAAGGATGGTTCAATATTTGCAAATCCATCAACATCATAAACTGCCACAACAAAATAAAGGATAAAAATCATATGATCATCCCAATACATGAAGAAAAAAACATTTAACATGATTTAACATTCACTCATGATAAAAACTTTCAAAACATGGAGAAAGGAGGGATATACCTTAAGATAATAAAGGTGATATACAAAAAACCCACAGCTAACATCATCCTCAAAGGGGAAAAACTAAGAGCTTTCTTTCTAGGGTCAAGTACAACATAAGAATGCCCACTTTCACCACTTTTATTCAACAGAGCACTGAAAGGTCTAGCAACAGCAGCCAGACAATAAAAAGAAATGTGTCATCTGTATTAGTAAAAGGAGAAGGCAAACTATTACTTTTCACAGATGACATGATACTGCAAATAAAAAATGCTAAATATTCCACAAAAAAAGTACTAGACACAATAAACAAATTCAGTAGTGTGACAGGATACAAAATTAATACCCAGAAATCAGTAATGTTTTTATGCATTAATAATGAAGTAGCATAAAGAAAATTTAAAAAGAAAACAGCACTACTTACAATTATACCAGAAAGAATAAATTACCTAGGAATAAACTTAATCAAAGTGGTGAAAGATCTGTACTCTGAAAGCTATAAAACATAGATTAAAGAAATTGAATATGTCACATATAAATGGAAAGATATTCCATATCATTAATTAGAAAGAATTAATATTGTCAAAATGCCTGTATTATTCAAAGCAATATACACATTCAGTACAATCCCTATCAAAATACCAACAGCATTTTTCACAAAACAAGAATAAAAAACAGTAAAATGTGTATAGAACCATAGAAGACTCCCAATAGCCAAACAATCTTGAGAAAGAACAAAGCTGAAGGTTTCACAATTCCAGATTTCTAAATATACTACAGAGCTGTAGTAATCAAAACAGTATGGTACTGGCACAAAAAGGCATATAGATCAGTGGAACAGGATACAAACCCCAGAAATAAATCCACATTTATATGGCAAATTAATCTAAGACAAAGGAGGCAAGAATATCCAATGGGGGAAAAGTATTTAAAAAAATGCTGCTGGGAAAACCAGACAACTACAGGTAAAACCATAAAATTCCTAGAAGAGAACATAGGCAGTAATTTCTCAGACACCACCCATATCAATTTTTTTTTCTAGATTTGTCTCCTAAGACAATGGAAACAAAAGCAAATTTAAACTACTGGGACTACATCAAAATAAAATGCATCTGCACAGTGAAGGAAGCCATGAACAAAACAAAAAGACAACCTATGGAATGAAAGAAGATATTTGCCAAAGATATATCTGATTAAGAGCTATTAACTAAAATATATAAAGTATTCAGGGGCGCCTGGGTGGCTCAGTGGGTTAAAGCTTCTGCCTTCGGCTCAGGTCATGATCCCAGGCTCCTGGGACCAAGCCCCACATCAGGCTCTCTGCTCAGCAGGGAGCCTGCTTCCTCCTCTCTCTCTCTGCCTGCCTCTCTGCTTAGTTGTGATATCTGTCTGTCAAATAAATAAATAAAATCTTAAAATAAAATAAAATAAAATATATAAAGTACTCAAATAACTAAACACCAAAAAAGTAATGCAATTAAAAATAGGCAAAAGACCAGAATAGGTTTTTTTCTAGAGAAGACATGGCCAGCAAACACATGAAAAAATGCTCAACACTACTAATCATCACAGAAATGCAAATCAAAACCACAGTAAGTTATCACGTCATGCCTGTTAGAATGGATAAAATCAAGAAGAAAAGAAACAAGTATTGGCAAGGATATGGAGAAAAAGGAACCCTCACACTATTGATAGGGATGCAAATTAGTACAGCCACTGTGGAAAACAGATTGGAGATTGCTCAAAAAAATTTTAAAAAAGAGGCACCTGGGTGGCTCAGTCAGTTAAAGTAACTGCCTTCTGCTCAGGTCATGTTCCCAGGGTCCTGGAATATAGCCCCACATTGGGCTCCCTGCTCAGTGAGGAGCCTGCTTCTCCAGCTCCCTCTGTTGCTCCCCCTTGTTGTGTGCTGGCTCCCTCTCTCTCTTTCTCTCTCTCTCTCTCTCTATCTCTCTTTCTCTCTCTCAAATAAATAAATACAAATCTTTAAACATATTTAAAAAATTAAAAATAGAAATACCATAGGACTCAGTAATTCCACTTTACCTAGGGAAAGCAAAAACACTAATTCAGAAAGATATATGTATCCTTTGTTTATTGTAGCATTATTTATAATAAACAAGACATGGAAGCCAAGACATGAAAGACTTAAGTGCCCTTCAACAGACAAATGAATAAGGAAAATATGGCATCTATGCACAGCAGAATATTACACAGGCACAACAAATGAGATTGTGCCATTTGATAAAGATGGAAGAACCTAGAGGGTATTATGCTAAATGAAGTAAGTTAGATTGAGAAAAAAAACTACCACTTGATTTAACTCATATGAGGAATAAAACAAAGAAAAATAAGAAACAACTAAAACCAGACTCTTAAAATCAGAGAACAGACTGTTGGTTGCTAAAGGAGACTTAGGTGAGGGGATGGGAGAAATAGTTGGAGATTAAGAGTACACTTAATGTGGTGAACACTGAATAAAGTATACAATTGTTGAATGATTATATTGCAGACCTGAAAGTAATATAACACTGTGTGTTGATTATACTTGAATTATAAAATAAATCAAATAAATTGTTTAAAATTCTGAAAATTCTTCAAGGTAAAACAAAATGGTGCTAATTAGTAATATAGAAATATAGATTACACTGATAAAGGTAAGTGTACAGTCAGATTCAGAGGTCAGAGCTGACATTACAACTGACCATGGTTTATGTTTGTTTTTTTGTTTTTGTTTTTTAATATGCTATTGAATTCAGTCTGCTAGTATTTTGTTGAGGATTTTTGCATCTATGTTCATCTAGAATATTAGCTTATAATTTTATTTTATGTCATGTCTTTCTGAATTTAGAGTAATGCTCGCCTTGTAACATTAGTTTGGACGTGTTTCTTCCCTTTCAATTTTTTGAAGAGTTTGAGAATTAGTGGTAATTTTTCTTCAATTGATATAATTCACCCATGAAATTACCTAGTCTTATGCTTTTATTTTTTGTTTTTTTAATTATTACAGATTCAAATTCCTTACTCATAATTGAGCAATTTAGACTTCTTATTTCTTCAATACTTCAATATTGATAGGTTGCAAATTTCTAGGAATTTATTTCTTAGAAATAAAGAATTCAATTTATTTCTTAGAAATAAATAATTGGGTTATCCAATTTATTGGTATATAATTGTTGATAGTAGTCTCTGGATCTTTGTATTGCTTGATATCAGTTGTAATGTCTTCTCTTTCATTTATAATTTTATTTATGTAAATATTTTTGCATGTTTAGTCTATCTAAAGATTTGTCATTTTTTCTCTTAGTTTTATTGAGCTTTTGTTACTTTTCTATTTCAGTTGTTTTTAAATTTTCTGCTGTAGTTATTATTATCTCCTCCCTTCTGAAAATTTGTTCTTTTTCTAGTTTCTTGAGGTGTAAATTTAAGTTGTTTACTTAAGATATTTCTGTTTTCTTAAGGTAGGTGTTTATTACCATAAACATTCCTCTTAGAACTGCTTTTGTTGAATCACATAGATTTTGGTATGCTGTTTCCATTGACAAATTTTTTCAAGGTAATTTTGATTTGTCTTTGGCTTTGGTTTTTCAGAGTTAATGTCACTTACTTTTCATGTGTTCATAAATTTTCCAATTTCTAGTTTCATACCATTGTGGTTGTGTAAAGTACTTAATAATATTTAATCTTCTTAAGCTTGTTAAGACTTGTTTTATTGCTTAACATATGATCTATCCCAGCGAATATTCTGTGTGCACTTGAGAAAAATATGCATTCTGCTGTTGCTAGATGGAATGTTCTGTATGTATCTGTTAGGTCCATTTGGTGTATAATATCCTTGAAGTTCATTGTTTCCTTATTGAATTTCTGTCCGTATGATCTATAGATAGATGAAAGTGTGGTACTGACATACTTCTATTATTGTATTGATCTCTTTTTTTTCCCTTCAGTTCTGTTAATACATAAGTGTTCCAATGTTGGATGTATGTACAGCATTACTCTTTATCTAGGGGAGATATGTTTCAGAACCCTCAGTGGATGCCTGAAACCATGAATAGTACCAAACCCTATATATACTATGTATTTTGCTTACACATACAAACCTAAGATAAAGTTTAGTTTATAAATTAGGCACAGTAAGAGTTTATCAGCAATAACTAATAATGAAATAAGACAATTAAAACAATACACTAAAAATTGTGTGAATGGGTCCGTTTATTTCGCTCAAATATATTATTTTACTGTACTCACACTTCTTGTGATGATATGAGATGATAAAATGCCTATATCATGAGATGAACTGAAGTTAATTTTGTAGGCACTATGATGTAACATTTGGCTACTTTCGACATTCTGTTGATACATCAGAAGGAGGATCACTTGCTTCAGATCTGTTGTTGATCACAGGTGACTGAAAACTGTGTAAAGTAGAATAATGGTTAAGAGAAGACTTCTATCATCTATCTATCTATCTCTATCTATAATTGTTATATTCTCTTGATGAACTGACTCCTTTGTTATTATATAATGGTCTTCCTTTCATCATGCCATTTTAACTTAATGTCCATTTTGTCAATATAATTATTATCACCCCTAGTCATTTTTGTTTACACTTTGCATGTAAAATATTTTCTCATCTCTTCACTATCAGCCTAGATATACCTTTAAAGCTAAAGTAAATCTCTTGTGAGGGGAAGAGGAGGAGGAGGGGTCCCTAAGCTGCCTCATCCCTCAAAACAGCTAGATAAATATCAAATCATTCTAAACACCCAAGAAATCAATCTGAGGACTGAGAGAAAACAAACAAACAAACAAACACTACAACGATACAAGTAGAATTGTAGCAGGTAGGAGCTGAGCAGAGTTGATTTTGGGGACATAAGAACTGCAGGTGCTATGGGAGCTGTGGAGGGGAGGCAACCTTGCTTGCAGAGACTACTTCAAGATATTATAAGCAATGGAGTGCAAAATCTGAAGTTTTAGAAGTCTTTCACCACTGTGGTCATGCCTAGTTCTGCAGTACTTCTGTGTTAAAGGACAATGGACCATGGAAGTGGACAGCATGTTCAGAGGACCCCTTGGGTCACATGGGGAAAAATATCTCCCCTGCTTGGAGTGCATTTTGTAGTGGTGTCAAGGCTTTTCCTGGGACAGAAGAAAAGGTGGTAACAGTGTGCTGAACTCTTCCCAGGCATAGAGGCAGGGATGCCCACTGAAGGCAGTGAGACTTGGTGACAGTTTTCTTCTCCATCTTGCCATAAACTCTGAACTGCTATGTGGTCATGTGATGACTTTCTTCAGATAGACAACAAATAGCAAAAGCATGGCATGAACCTCCCTCAGAGGTTCAGCAATAAGCCACACCATGCAAGTCCCTAAAATTTGGAGTTTAGAAAACCAGCTGCACACTTGAGGTTAAACTGCTCAGACACAGATAGGGTGAAAGCAGGGACATAAGAAGGGTGATTGTATTCTTTTCTGTGAAGGCTTCCTGAAAGAGTAGCAGACTCAAGCTCTGTCCCAGGGACAAGAAATCAGCATGAAACCATGTCACCCAGCACCCATCAGCACTGATCTATCCCAATGAGCTAAACAGAGCCACCAATGGAGACTAAACCTGTTTACACCAAGTCCTATACCTTGCACACTACAGGCACATCTCCACTAGGGCAAATTCTCCTGAGAATCAGAGTAGTAGCAGAAGACCAGCACAAAACCCTCTCTAGCACCAAGTCTACTGATAATAGAGTGTTGAAAAGCTTCAGTATTAGGGGAAAAATGATCTAACTTATAATTTCCTTTGCAATTTTTGTTCATTTGTTTGTCTTTTTAGCTTGTGTTTTTGTTTTGGATACAGAAAGAACAATTTTTATTTTATTTTATTTTAAAATTATTTTAAATTTATTATAATTTCTTTTCTCTATCAAGCTTCTCTTAACAAGCAAAATACACTTAGGATCAGGCTTCCTTTATTTATTTTTAATTTTTCATTCTAATTCAACTTAATTTAATTTTAGTTTTTATTTCTTTATTTTTTATCTCCACAATGACAAGAGAGAGGCAGTCACCTCAAAAGAAAGAACTGGAAGAAATTATGGCCAGGGTTTTAATCAATACCAATATAAGTAGGATGTCTGTACTAGAATTTAAAAACAACAAGGTAGTAACTTGGCTTCAAAAAAATTCAAAGATAATAGAGAATGTCTTACTGCAGAGATAAAAGCTCAAAGCTCATTAGACCAAATTAAGATGCAAGCCCAAATGAATGCCATAAAAATGTGGATGGATGAAGCATAGGAATGAATCAGTGATACAGAATATATAGTAATGGAAAATAATGCGTGTGAAGAGAAGAGGCAAACAAAGGTAATGGATCAGGAAGGTAGACTTAGGGAACTCAGTGCCTTATTAAAATGTAATAGCATTCATATTATAGGAATCCAAGAAGATGAAAGAGAAAAAAGGGCAGAAGTTTTATGTGCAGAAAAAAGGGCAGAAGTTTTAAGTTTTATTTATTCAGTAAATTATAACTGAAAAATTCCCTAACCTGGAGAAGGACACAGACATCAAAATCCAAGAAGCAGAGAGAACTTGCATTAAATTCGACAAAATCTGGCCATCACCAAGGCATATCATAGTCAAATAGACAAAATAAATGGAGAAGAAAAGAATCCAGAAAGTAGAAGGAGAAAAAGTCCTTAAACTACAAGGGAAGACAGATCAGGTTCACAACAGATGTATTCTCAGGAAACTGGCAGGTCAGGAAAAAAGTCTCAGGGTATATTCAATATGCTGAATGGGAAAGATATGCAACCAAGGATACTTGATCCAGAAATGCTATCATTCAGATTAAAAGGAGATAGTGTTTCACAGGGGAGTTTATGACCACTAAACAGGCCTTGTAGGAAATATTAAAGGGGACCCTTTGAGTAAAAAAAAAAAAAAAAAAAAAAAAAAAAAAACCAAAATCAACAAAGACAACAAAGGAACAGAGAACAACACCAGAAACATCAACTTCATAGGTAAAACAATGACACTAAATTCTATCTTTCTATAATCACTCCAAATGTAAATGTACTAAATGACAATCAAAAAACATAAGGTATCTTGATGAAATCCCAATAGTTCATTTTTGCCCTTGCTTCCCTTGCCTTTGGCGTTGTTCCTAGGAAGATGTTGCTGCGACAGAGGTTGAAGAGGTTGCTGCCTGTGTTCTCCTCAAGGATTTTGATGGATTCCTTTTGCACATTGAGGTCCTTCATCCATTTTGAGTCTATTTTTGTGTGTGGTGTAAGGAAATGGTCCAATTTCATTTTTCTGCATGTGGATGTCCAATTTTCCCAGCACCATTCATTGAAGAGGCTGTCTTTTTTCCATTGGACATTCTTTTCTGCTTTGTCAAAGATTAGTTGACCATAGAGTTGAGGGTCTATTTCTGGGCTCTCTATTCTGTTCCATTGATCTATGTGTCTGTTTTTGTGCCAGTACCATGCTGCCTTGATGATGACAGCTTTGTAATAGAGCTTGAAGTCCGGAATTGTGATGCCACCAACGTTGGCTTTCTTTTTCAATATCCCTTTGGCTATTCGAGGTCTTTTCTGGTTCCATATAAATTTTAGCATTATTTGTTCCATTTCTTTGAAAAAGATGGATGGTACTTTGATAGGAATTGCATTAAATGTGTAGATTGCTTTAGGTAGCATAGACATTTTCACAATATTTATTCTTCCAAACCAGGAGCATGGAACATTTTCCCATTTCTTTGTGTCTTCCTCAATTTCTTTCATGAGTACTTTATAGTTTTCTGAGTATAGATTCTGTGTCTCTTTGGTTAGGTTTATTCCTAGGTATCTTATGGTTTTGGATGAAATTGTAAATGGGATTGACTCCTTAATTTCTCTTTCTTCTGTCTTGCTGTTCGTGTAGAGAAATGCAACTGATTTCTGTGCATTGATTTTATATCCCGACACTTTACTGAATTCCTGTATAAGTTCTAGCAGTTTTGGAGTGGAGTCTTTTGGGTTTTCCACATATAGTATCATATCATCTGCGAAGAGTGATATTTTGACTTCTGTTTTGCCGATTTGGATGCCTTTAATTTCCTTTTGTTGTCTGATTGCTGAGGCTAGGACCTCTAGTACTATGTTGAATAGCAGTGGTGATAATGGACATCCCTGCCATGTTCCTGACCTTAGCGGAAAAGCTTTCAGTTTTTCTCCATTGAGAATGATATTTGTGGTGGGTTTTTCATAGATGGCTTTGATGATATTGAGGTATGTGCCCTCTATCCCTACACTTTGAAGAGTTTTGATCAGGAAGGGATGCTGTACTCTGTCAAATGCTTTTTCAGCATCTATTGAGAGTATCATATGGTTCTTGTTCTTTCTTTTATAGATGTGTTGTATCACATTGACTGATTTGCGGATGTTGAACCAACCTTGCAGCCCTGGAATAAATCCCACTTGGTCGTGGTGAATAATCCTTTTAATGTACTGTTGAATCCTATTGGCTTGTATTTTGTTGAGTATTTTCGCATCTGTGTTCATCAAGGATATTGGTCTATAGCTCTCTTTTTTGGTGGGTCCTTGTCTGGTTTGGGATCAAGGTGATGCTGGCCTCATAAAATGAGTTTGGAAGTTTTCCTTCCATTTCAATTTTTAGGGACAGTTTCAGGAGAATAGGAATTAGTTCTTCTTTAAATGTTTGGTAGAATTCCCCGGGGAAGCCGTCTGGCCCTGGGCTTTTGTTTGTTTGGAGATTTTTGTTTCAATCTCCTTACTGGTTATGGGCCTGTTCAGGCTTTCTATTTCCTCCTGGTTCAGTTGTGGTAGTTTATATCAAGATCAAAAGCTTTTGCACAGCAAAGGAAACAGTTAACAAAATCAAAAGACAACTGACAGAATGGGAGAAGATATTTGCAAACGACATATCAGATAAAGGACTAGTGTCCAGAATCTATAAAAAACTTAGCAAACACAACACCCAAAGAACAAATAATCCAATCAAGAAATGGGCAGAGGACATGAACAGACATTCTGCAAAGAAGACATCCAGATGGCCAACAGACACATGAAAAAGTGCTCCATATCACTCGGCATCAGGGAAATAGAAATCAAAACCACAATGAGATATCACCTCACACCAGTCAGAATGGCTAAAATCAACAAGTCAGGAAATGACAGATGCTGGCGAGGATGTGGAGAAAGGGGAACCCTCCTACACTGTTGGTGGGAATGCAAGCTGGTGCAACCACTCTGGAAAACAGCATGGAGGTTCCTCAAAATGTTGAAAATAGAACTGCCCTATGACCCAGCAATTGCACTACTGGGTATTTACACTAAAGATACAAACGTAGTGATCCAAAGGGGCACGTGCACCCGAATGTTTATAGCAGCAATGTCCACAATAGCCAAACTATGGAAAGAACCTAGATGTCCATCAACAGATGAATGGATCAAAAGATGTGGTATATATACACAAAGGTATACTATGCAGCCATCAAAAGAAATGAAGTCTTGCCATTTGCGACAATATGGATGGAACTAGAGCATATCATGCTTAACGAAATAAGTCAAGCAGAGAAAAACAACTATCATATGATCTCCCTGATATGAGGAAGTGGTGATGCAACATGGGGGCTTAAGTGGGTAGGAGAAGAATCAATGAAACAAGATGAGATTGGGAGGGAGACAAACCATAAGTGACTCTTAATCTCACAAAAGAAACTGAGGGTTGCTGGGGGGAGGGGGTTTGGGAGAAGGGGGTGGGATTATGGACATTGGGGAGGGTATGTGCTTTGGTGAGTGCTGTGAAGTGTGTAAACCTGGAGATTCACAGACCTGTACCCCTGGGGATAAAAATATATGTTTATAAAAAATAAAAAAACAAAAAAAACCCATAAGGTATCAGAATGGATTTTAAAAATTCCATCTAAATTTTGCTTACAAGAGACTCATTTTAGACCTAAAGAAGCATACAGATTGAAAATGAGAGATTAGAGGGACACTGATGATGCAAATGTATATCAAAAAATTGAGCCAGAGTACTTATATAAGACAAAGTAGATTTTAAACTGAAGACCGTAACAAGAAATGAAGAAGGGCATTATATCATACTTAAGGGGTCTATCCTTCAAGAAGATCTAACAACTGTATAGTTATGACCCCTACTTGGGATCACCCAAATATATAAATCAATTAATAACAAATATCTAGAAACTCATTGTTAATAATGCAATAGCAGGGGATGTTAACACACTACTTACAGCGATAGATAGAACATTTAAGCAGAAAATCAACAGGGAAACAATGGCTTTGAATGACACACTGGACAAGATGACCTTAACAAATATATACAGAACATTTCAACCTAAAGAAGCAGAATGTGCATTCTTTTCTTTCTTTATTTTTTTTTGTTATTATGTTATGTTAGTCACCATACAGTACATCATTAGTTTGTGATGTAGTATTCCATTATTTATTGTTTGCATGTATTACCCAGTGTTCCATGCAATCCATGTTCTCCTAAATACCCACCTCCAGGCTCACACACACACCATTCTAAAAATCTCATTTGTTTCCCAGAGTTTCTAGTTTCTCATGGTTCATCTCCCACTTCGATCCCCCCCTTCATTTTCCCTTTCCTTCTCCTAATGTACTTCATTTTATTCCCTATGCTCCACAAATAAGCGAAACCATATGGTAATTAGATTTCTCTGCTTGACTTATTTCACTCAACATAATCTCTTCCAGTCCTATCTATGTTGATGCAAAAGCTGGGTATTCATCCTTTCTGATGCCTGAGTAATATTCCATTGTATATATGGACCACATCTTCTTTGTCCATTTGTCTATTGAAGGGCATTTTGGCTCTTTCCACAATTTGGTTATTGGGACTAAAAATGTGTATGGAACTACAAAAATTCACGAATAGTCAAAGGAATCCTGAAAAAGAAAACAAAAAATGCATCATTATTCCAGATTTCAAGCTATATTACAAAGCTATAGTCATCAAGACAGTATGGTACTGGCATAAAAACAGACACACAGATAAATAGAAAAGAGTAGAAAGTCCAGAAATTAACCCACAATTGTATGGTCAATTAATCTTTGACAAACCAGAAAAGAATATCCAATGGAAAAAAGATAGTCTCTTTCAAAATGGTTTTTGGAAAACTGGACAGTTACATGCAGAAGAATGAAACTAGACCATTTTCTTACACCATATGCAAAAATAAACTCAAAATGAATGAAAGACCTAAATGTGAGACAGGAAACCATCAAAATCCTAGAGGACAACATAGGCAGCAACCTCTTTGGCCTCAGCTGTCACAGCTTCTTACTAGACACGTCACTGGAAACAAGGGAAATAAAATCAACAATGAACTATTGAAACTTCAAGATAAAAGCTTCTGTACAGTGAAGGAAACAATCAACAAAAAGGTAGCCTATGGAATGGGAGAATATATTTATTTGCAAATGACATATCTGATAAAGTGTTAGCATCCAAAATCTATATAAAGAGCTTAAAAAAACTCAATACCCCAGAAACAAATAATCCAGTAAAGAAATGTTCAGAAGACAAGAATAGACATTTTTCCAAAGACTACAACCAGTTGACTAAGAGACCCATGAAAAGATGCTCAACATCACTCATCATTAGGGAAATATAAATCAAAGCCAAGATGAGATAACACCTCATACTTGCCAGAATGGCAAAAATTAACAACATAAAAACTAACCGGTGTTGACAAGGATATGGAGAAAGGGGAACCCTCTTCCACTATTTGTGGGAATTCAAACTGGCACAGTCATTCTGGAAGACAGTAAACAGTTCACCAACAAGTTCAAAACAGGATTACCCTGTAACCCAGCAATTGTACTAAGTGACTACACAAATATTACAAAAACAGATTTGAAGGAGTACATGCAGCCCCATGTTTATAGCAGCATTATCAACCATAGACAAACTATGGGGAGACCCCAAATGTCCATTGATTGTTGAATAGATAAAGAAGATTTGGTATATATACATACAATGGAATATTACTCAGACATCAAAAAAATAAAATCTTGCCATTTGCAAGAATGTGAATGGAGCTAAATGTATTATGCTAAGAAAAATAAAAGTCAGAGGAAGACAAATGCTATATGATTTCACTCATATGTGGAACTTGAGAAACAAAACAGAAGAGCATTTGAAAAGGGGTAGAAACAAAAGAGAGAAGGGAAAACAAACCATGAGAGACTGTTAACTATAGAGAAGAGAGGGTTGATGGAGGGAAGTGGTTGGGAGCATGTGGGGATGGACTAAATGGGAGATGGGTATTAAGGAGGGCACTTCTTCTGATGAGCTCTGGGTATTGTATGTAAGTGGTGAATCACTGAATTCTACTCCTGAAACAATATTGTACTGTATGTTAACTAACTAGAATTTGAATAATTTTTAAATTAAAAAAAATAATAAATAAAATATTTTTTAAAAAGTAAATCTCTTATAAGCAACACACTGATGGATCTTGTGGGGTTCTTTTTGTTTGTTTTTTTTTTTTTTAATCCATTCAGGCACTCTGTCTTTTGAGTGGAGAATTTAGTATGATTTTGTAATTATTGATAAGTAAGAATTTACTATTGTTGTTATTTAAATTGTTTTCCTACTGTATTATAGTTCTTTTTTTTTTCTTCCTCTTTTGTTGTGTTTCTTTTTGATTTGATGGTATTTTTATGCTATGCTTTGGTTACTTTTTCTATCCTTTGCATATTTACTTGAAATTTTTTCTTTTCTTTGTGGTTACCATGAGGCTTACATAAAACACAATTATAGCAGTCTATTTTAAGGTGATAACAACTTATTTTTATTTATTATTTTTTATATCTTAATTTAATTTTATTTTTTTCAGTGTTCCAAGAGTCATTTTTTATGCATTATTCCTAGTGCTCCATGCAATAGAGCCTTCCTTTCAAAAAAAAAAAAGATTTAATTTATTTATTTGACAGAGAGAGACATCACAAATAGGCAGAGAAGCAGGCAGAGAGAAAGGAGGAAGCAGGCTCCCTGCTGAGCAGAGATCTCGATGCAGGGCTGGATCCCAGGGCCCTGAGATCATGATCTGAGCCGAAGGCAGAGACTTAACCCACTGAGCCACCCAGGCGCCCAATAGAGCCCTCCTTAATACCCACTAAACAACTTATATTCAATCCCATTCAAAAACTCCACACTTTGACTTCTCCCTCCATTGCTTTTTATGTGATTGACATAAAAATTTCTTTCTTTTTTTTTAAAGATTTAATTTATTTATTTGACAGAGAGAGATCACAAGTAGGCAGAGAGAGAGGAAGCAGGCTCCCTGCCGAGCAGAGAGCCCAACATGGGGCTCGATCCAAGGACCCTGGGATCATGACCTGAGCTGAAGGCAGAGGCTTTAACCCACTGAACCACCTAGGAGCCCCCCAAATTTCTTTCTTTCAATGTGTATCAATTAATAATGTATCATAGATGCAGCTATATTTTATACTTTGGGGATTTCTAAATATTTATTTATTTATTTTGAGAGAGAGCACACAAGTAGGTAGAGGGGGCAGAAGACAAGGGAGAAGGGGAGAAGCATACTCCCTGCTGAGTGCAGAGCCTGATGCAGGGCTTGATCTCTTGACTAGATCATGACCTTAGCTGAAATCAGGAATTAAATCTTAACTGACTGAACCACACAGGCACAGTGATGTTTTTGTTTTGAAATTGTATGCTAGAGTTAAAAGTAATTTGCACTCCAACACACAATGATAGGTTATTCTGAATTTGACTATGTACTTAGACCTTTACCAGTGAGTTTTATACTTTCATATGTTTTCATGTTGTTACTTAGCATCAGTTTATTTCAATTTGAAAAACTCCATTTAGCTTTTTTTTTTATAAGGCAAAAGTAGTAATGATAAAGTGCCTCAGCTTTGTTTGTCTGATAATGTCTTATTTCTTTGTCCTAGGTATACTGTTCTTAATTGGCAGGGTTTGTTTTTTTTTTCTTTTAAAACCGAATATATCATTCCATTTCATACTGGCTTGCAAATTTTCTGCTTAGAAAATTGCTGATAGCCATATGAGAGGGTTCCCTTCTCCATGTTGAGTTGTTTTCTCTTGCTGCTTTCCATTATCTCTTTATCTTTGAATTTTGACAATTTCCTTATAATGTAACTTGGAGTGATCTTTGGGCTGATTTTCCTTGTAGGTTTTTTTTTTTTTTTTGGTATTTTTTTGTTTGTTTGTTTGTTTTTTAACTTCCATGAATCTGAGTGTCCATATCTCTTCCGAGATTTAAAAGGTTTTCACTCATTATTATTTTTTAAATAACCTTTCTGTCTCTTTCTATCTTATACTTCTGGGAATTTCACATAGAATATATTAACTCATTTGGTTGTGTCCTAAAGGCTGTATGTTTCCTACATCTTTTTTCATTCATTGTTCTTTTTGTTCCTCTAATTTCAAATAACTTCCTTTGAATTCACTGTTTCTTTCTTCTGAATGATTGAGTCTGTTGTTGATTTCTACTGACCTTTTATGTCTCTGTCACTATCCTCTTCATTTCCATGATGTCTGTTTGGTTCTTTTTCATGGTTTTCATGTCCTTATTAAACTTATCATTTTGTCTGTGCATCAGATTTTTATTTCATTTAGTTATCTATCTGTGTTATTTCTTTCTTTCTTTTTTTCTTTCTTTTTTATCATGGAGATTCTTTAATATAATTATTTTGATTTTCCTGTCTGGTAATTTGTAGATCTCCATTTCTTTGAATTCAAACACTGGAATTTTATTGGTTTTCTTTGGTGATGATCTGTTTGTCTGAATTTTCTTGCTCCATGTAGTCTTGTGTTGTTTGTGCATTTGAAAGAACAAATACCGCTTCTTATATTTACAGACTGGTATCAGCAGGTAAATACTTCATTCTGTCAGTTACCTGGACTGATGGGATTGCCCCCAGGGTCACTGTTAATCAGGATTTTACTCAGGTCACATGGCTGTTACTATGTCTATAGTGGGGTCTGTGGTTTGTACAACCATTACTTGGAACTTAGGTGGTCTTGTATCTGATCTAGTCTCATTTATAGATGAAAAGGACTGCCTCCAGGACATTGCTTAGTAGGGTAAGTGCTATGCATAAGTCTGCTTCAGGGAAATTAGGTCCATGGCTGGTAGGCCTGTTTCCAGGTGGGTGTGACTCTCATCAGAACCCTGGTAACAACCCCACTAAGTCACTGTTTAATATCTCTGGGTGACAGGACTAGACCCAGACCACAGCTGAGAAAGACTGGAACCAAATTAGTGAAAAATCAGGGACAACAGCTGGGACTGAAGTCTTCAGTCTTCTCTTCAGTGTTATAGAGATACATGTCTTCTGTCAAGTTCCTGGTCAGGTAAAACTCTCCCTGGACTATGTCTAAAATGGGCTGGAGCCAGGTCACAGGTCTGCCTCATGATCTGCAATCAGACCATGGCCAGAAGGCCTGCCTACTGGGGCATGGATGGGTAGGTGCTTTGCTGAGTCCGTTGATGATCAGAACTGCTCCAAGAACACAGCTGAGTGCGGGTGGAGCCAAGACACAGGCCACTACAGTGTCCATAATCAGGACCAAATTCAGCTAGTTTGGCTTCTCCTAGGTCCCATGGCAGATTGTGCTGGTGGCAGGACCAAAGACAAATGGGGCTCTAACTAGGTACACAGGGTTTCTGAATCTTTATCCAGGGTCACCAAAAAATGTCCTGTGATCTGGACATGAGACTGCTTTCTAAAATAGCTTTGCTTGGTCTTGGCCTTTATCAGTGTTTCACAATCTCCTACATGGGTACCAATGCTCCCACAAAAGCACTTTTTTCCATGAGTAGATGTCAAATTACTGTTGTGGGGGGAGAAGTAGGGGACTTTTTATTCTGCCATCTTGATCAAAATGGCATTATTTTACACAACCTAAATGTCTAAAAATTTGAGGTAAGTTGAATTATTTGTACCTCTGAACTGTGTGAGGGTATGTGCTTTGGTGAGTGCTGTGAAGTGTGTAGACCTGGTGATTCACAGACCTGTACCCCTGGGGATAACAATATATGTTTATAAAAAATAAAAAATTATATTAAAAAAAACATGTTGTATTGTAAAAAATGATGTAATATATTGTTATATGAAAAAAGCAAGTTCCAAAATAGTATGTACAAGGAAACTTCTGGGTTTTGGTCTGATGTGTTAAGAGCTTATAAGTTGTTATTATTGTCCTCACAAGAAGAAGAAGGTGGACTGAAAATTAACACCTCTTCTTATATTCATCATAAAGTTGAGGTCAAAGGACAAAAACTGCCAGGAAAATTGGAGAAATTGATATTGAGAATTACAGCTTGCCAGTAGCAGAAATCCACCACTGAAGCTAGTACTGGTTGGAACACTTAAACTCTAATTAATGAATTGCTGGAGGCTCAGGGTGGACTAACTTGAGAATTAAAAACTTCACATGTGCAGTCCTAGTGGGGATCTCAAAACCCTATAAATTTTATCTCCAGGAGCCCTACCAAATCCACTTGATGCAGGTTGGAGAAAAATCCTCTCATGCTTCTGGCACAGGGAGGGAAAAGTATGCATTTTGAAAAATAGCCAGAGCATTCTGTTCTCCTTAACCATGGCACATTCTCAAAAGAAACTATTCATTAAAGACTAACCCACTTTTTTTTTTCCTACCAGGACCTAACTAACCTGGGGGAAGGGAGATACACAACTTCCGTACCCTCTTGTTGTTTAGACTGACCTAATGGAAGAAAAAAGAATCTAAGATGCACTTGTGAAAATTACAGTCCGGGGACACATCCTTTTAAATGACTGAGGCTAGTCATAGGAGTATATAATTCTTCCTCTCCCTCACACTATACCACCACATCAATCTGGCTACTGTCTGATAATACTGGATTACAACTTAAAGAACCACAAGATTCAGACCTTATTTTAAAAAGGACTCTTAGGAAAATCCAAAGATAACAAGGGAAATAAAAACAGCACACTAGAGAAAAATTTAGCCTCCTCTAACTGCAGCTACAGCAAATAGTAAACAGACTATCTCCCAATCAGAAAAACAAAACCTTTAACAAATGTATCAGTTCTGACTTTGAACAAAAGATTACAAGACATGCTAAAAGGCAAAAAAAAAAGAAAGAAAGAAAAGAAAATACAAGTAAGTATCAAAATTAGACTAAGATATGACAGAAATTTTGGAAGTATCAACTTGATTTAAAATAGTTATGATAAATATGCTAAAATTCCAATAGAAAAAGTAGACAACATGGAAAAGCACATAGATTATGTGAGCAGAGATACACATGATAAAAAAGAATTGAAAGAATATGTTAGAAATCAACAATACTATAAAAAGTAGTAAATAATTTCAGTGGGCTCATCAGTAGATTAAATATGGCCTTGGAAAGAATCAGTGAGTTTGAAAATATGTCCATAGACACTTCTAAAACATAAATGTAAAGAAAAAAATGATTTGACAATCTAAGAGAGCTATTTATTCAAAATAATTATAACAACAATGTATTTAATAATTATAGTTTATGGATAACTGAAATAAATAATAACAATTGACCAGTGGTGGCAGGGAGGAATTTGGAATAGTATGTTATAAAGTACTTACACTATCCATGAAGAAGTACAGTGTTATTTGAAAATTGATTTGGATTAGTTGTAAATGTATACAGCAATCTCTAGAGCATCCACTTAGAATTTTTATTTATTTTTTTAAAGATTTTATTTATTTATTTGACAGACAGAGATCACAGGTAGGCAGAGAAGCAGGCAGATAGAGAGTTGGAAGCAGGCTCCCTGCTGAGCAGACAGCCTGATGCGGGGCTTGATCCCAGGACCCTGGGATCATGACTTGAGCCGAAGGCAGAGGCTTTAACCCACTGAGCCACCCAGGCGCCCCCTTTTTTTTTTTAAGATTTTATTTATTTATTTGACAGACAGAGATCACAGGTAGGCAGAGAAACAGGCAGAGAGAGAGGAGGAAGCAGGCACTTAGAATTTTTAAAAATAAATTTATTTGAAATGCTAAGTATAAAGACAATAATTTAATCATAAAAATATTTAATTAAAACCAAAGAAAGGGGTGCCTGGGTGGCTCAGTGGGTTAAAGCCTCTGCCTTCGGCTCAGGTCATGATCCCAGAGTCCTGGGATAGAGCCCTGCATCAGGCTTTCTGCTCCGCAGGGAGCCTCTTCCCCCTCTCTCTCTGCCTGCCTCTCTGCCTACTTGTGATCTCTGTCTGTCAAATAAATAAATAAAATCTTTAAAAAAAAAAAGAAAGATGAAAAAGAGTAGGAGACAAAACAAGAGAAAAAATTTTAATAAATGAATTGGTGAGTGCTGATTCACAGACCTGTACCCCTGGGGATAAAAATACATGTTTATAAAAAATAAAAAATTAAAAAAATGAATTGAACATAATTATGTAGATTAAACCAAATATATTAATAATAACATTATATGTTCTATATACACTAATTAAAGGACATAAATTGCCAGAGTGGATTAAAAAGAACCAAACATGTGCTGTATTTAAAATAATATGTACAATATGACTTCAATTTTTAGAAGCTTTAGATCCATATCCATATCTTTATTTTAATAACAAAGAAAAACAGGATGAAAAGGATGTAACTCAAAAATTATTATAAAAGTGATTATGGGGGCCCCTGGGTGGTTCAGTGGGTTAAAGCCTCTGCCTTCAGCTCAGGTCATGATCCCAAGGTCCTGGGATCTAGTCCCACATCGGGCTCTCTGCTCGGCAGGGAGCCTACTTCCCTTCTTCTCTCTCCCTACTTGTGATCTCTGTCAAATGAATAAATACAATCTTAAAAAAATTAAAAAAATAAAAGTGATTATGTATTGGTGGTAAAGTTGTAAGTAGAATTTATTTGATTTGTCTCTACATATTTTGAAAATCATCTACAATGAAATGATATAATTTTTGTAATGAGAAAAGAACAATAAATTTTATGAAAATAGCAATGCAGGGTGCCTGGGTGGCTCAGTTGGTTAAGCATTTGCCTTTGTCTCAGGTCATGATCTCAGGGTCCTAAGATCGAGTCCTGCATTGGGCTCCCTCCTTAGCGGGGAGCCTGCTTCTCCCTCTGCCTCTACCCTGTCACCCCACTACTTCTGTGCTCTCTCTTTCTCACTGTCTCTCTCTCAAATAAAATTAATAAAATCTTTAAAAAATAAAATAGAAATGCAATTGGAAAAGTTTGTGCATTTTACAAGTCAGTGTCTAACTTTTATAGAGAAAGGTATCTATGAATTAGGACCCAACCTGAGTAATAAAATATGATTGACCCCAGTTCTGGGTTTTCTTAGTGCAATGTGTATTAATACATATTTTTTATTAAAAAATAAGCAGCCATAATAACATTACATATTCATTGTAGCACAGTAAAAAATTTTAGAAACAGAAAAAATCAACTTTATATACAACAACACTTCCAAACTCACAATGTAATACTTATAGACTTACAGGTGTGTGTGTGTTTCTGTGTGATTATGGAACTCATAGTTTTGTGGTTTGACTTTTTTTTCACTTATTTATGTATAGTGAACTTATTCTCAGGCCCATTATATATACAAAATATCCATGACTGCACAGAAGTCCCCTCAATGGAGGCAACATGATTTATTTAACTAACACCTATTGCTGGACATTTAAAGTTTATTTCATTTTTCTCTAGATACAAAAAAAGTGCCTGTGTGAATAATCTTGTATAACCATTTTTATATAGCTGTGGCAAGGATTTTATAGAATAAATTTATAAAAATTAAATACTAGTCCAAAGGTATGAGAATTTATGAAACTTTTGAAGCATATTGATAAATTTTCCTTCAAAATGCTTAATAGTAAACACTATGTATTGTATTTTTCCACACATATTCATTAACACCAAACATAATTACTAATTTTCCTATCTGTTAGTATTATATGTAAAAGAGTGTTTCTCATTTCAATTTGTATTCTATTACAAATGAGGTTGACTATGCTTCAAATTTGAATTTTTAATTAATAATTAACCTGTCCAATTTTCATTTGACTTTTTCTTATTAATTGGGAATAACTCTTTATACAATAAAAAGTTCCTAACCCTTTGTCAGTCTGTATTGTAAATACATTGCCTGTTTTTATTTTTTATTTTTGTCTATTTTTTTTCTTTAACTTCTGTTTTATAGTATGTTTAATATGTAGATAAGGTTGTTTAGTAAGATTTAAATTCCTCAATCTTTTCCTTTATAGTTTCTGTCTTAGGGGTTATGCTTATAGAAGCTTTTCTTTTCACAACACAATATAGATTTTAATCAATACTTGTATTGTTTCTTTCAAAAATTAGACTTCCAGATTTAGCAGTCATTACATACAAATTCCATGTAAGCACATTTAAACACATCTTGTAGTAAAAGCAAATGATTTCCAATATTAAAAAGAGTATTTACCAGTATATCTTTTAATATTCTATAACTAGAAGCATAAGTTTTTGCATAGATACAGGTATGTATGTGAATTTGTATATATTTGGGCAAAGCAGCACTTTTTTCTCTCCTTTAGAAGCAACTGTATTGTCTGTACAGATATATGTGCACACACATGTTAATGATGTAAGTCTTTATCAGGTAATTGATGCTGTAGCCATAATTTTTCACTATATTGTTAGGGCTATATCTTAAAACATCTTACAGCAGAAATTTTTCAAAATATCACTGTATGTACAAATTCAGTATGACTTTAATTCACTTGCATACATTCGAGGAGGAATGTTGATATAAAATCATAACACTTTTATATATATTGCTATATTCCATGCAGCCAAACTAGACCATGTAATTGGAAGTGTGCTCTTAGTAGTTGACATACATCTTTTACACCAATTTTCAACCAAAATTCCTTTTAGTAACTATTTTAATAATGTAGATCCAATAAACCTATTCTTATATCAATGATGCTGATGACTTTTAGCTTCTTAGTTAGAGAAAACTATCATTAAGTAGGTGCTTTTGGCTTTTAATCTGTACATAACTGGAGCTGTTTTAATTTTCAAAATGGAATCACTTAGTACCGGCTAAAGGTAATATACTTTGTCTTCAGTTTTTCATTAGACTTGTTCTGTGAAGATACTACTTTTATAGAAAAATAAATCTAAATGTATTCAGTAACAACCCACTGTTGCAATTTGTCATTAGGCACTGTGGGACCGACCATGTTACAAATAAATATTTTAAATAGTAAATTACATAAGAAGAAATTCTATGGAGGTGGTTATTGTTGCTGTAGTGCCTTAGGTCCTCTAAAAATGATATCTCTGCACCACAGTCATCCATATACACTATATATATATATATATATATATATATATATATATATATATAAAATTTGGGGATATTCACCCTGAAAGAAAATCTCACTGAGAAACATTACTATTACAGGGTTCTTTGTCATCCTTGAGGTGGAACTATTATTCACCATGTTTTCTTGGCAGCCTGATTCACATGGGAGTTACACAAAGGCACTGTGTGTGTTCTGAGTAGTTCATTTGAATGGCATATTTAAGAACTAGTGGTTGCTCACTGCTAATTCTAATTTTCTTTTTATAAAAGCATGAAAAAACTCAGCAAAACAGAGTATTGCAAGCCACTTGATAAGGTAAGGCAGAGATATTTGTACTTCAGATTGTGGCCTGTCAATATTTATCAGTAGTAAGAACCTAACAACAGTTTTCTTCTATAAAGCTTATTAATACCCTAAGTGTCATTTGCCAGTAATTTTATGTTTAAAATTCTTGGAAAGGTAAGTTAGAAAACAGTGATATACTTACCAAACTAATATCAGTGCAGTTTAGAGAAATTAAAGTGATTATTTGAGGGGAAGTAATAAGATCACAGTTGTGGGATATTATTTTTTAGTTGATTATCACAACAAAACAGTGGTGGTTTAGAGATTTTAATTTTTTTTAGTTTTATTTTATTTTTTCAGTGTTCCAAGATTCATTGTTTATCCACCACACCCAGTGCTCCATGCAATACATGCCCTCCTTAATACCCACCACTAGGCTCACCCATCCCCCAATGTCCCTCCCTTCCAAAACCTTCAGTTTGTTTCTCAGAGTCCACAGTCTCTCATGGTTGAAGATGTAGGTAGTTGGTTCACAAAGTTCTTCAAGAAATGTCTCCCATTAAACTTTACTTAATCCTTAGATTATGCTAGCATAAATTCACTGGTAGTTTAGTCATAAGAGGAAATAATACTGCTCCTTTTACCATTCAACATTGTGATAATTGTTAGACTTATGCCCAGAGGCTTCATGCTAACATTTTTCAGAATGTTAATGAAATATATGGGCCTGAACTGACCTTTTAGGCATGTTGAAAAAATGATGCACAACATTTTCTCTTACCATTTGAGCATAACAGGGACACTGTCAACTTGAAATTCAGAAGGCTGGTTTATATTTTCTATTCTTTTTCTTTTCTTTACTTTTTCCTTTCTTTCTTTTTCTTATAGTTTTTATTTTTATTTTTATTTTCAGCATAACAGTATTCCCTGTTTTTGCACCACGCCCAGTGCTCCATGCAATCCGTGCCCTCTATAATACCCACCACCTGGTACCCCAACCTCCCACCCCACCCCGCTACTTCGAACTCCTCAGATTGTTTTTCAGAATACATAGTCTCTCATGATTCACCTCCCCTTCCAATTTCCCCCAACTCCCTTCTCCTCTCTAACTCCCCATGTCCTCCATGCTATTTGTTATGCTCCACAAATAAGTGAAACCATATGATAATTGACTCTCTCTGCTTGACTGATTTCACTCAGCATAATCTCTTCCAGTCCCATCCATGTTGCTACAAAAGTTGGGTATTCATCCTTTCTGATGGAGGCATAATACTCCATAGTGTCTATGGACCACATCTTCCTTATCCATTTATCCATTGAAGGACATCTTGGTTCTTTCCACAGTTTGGCGACTGTGGCCATTGCTGCTATAAACATTGGGGGTACAGATGGCCCTTCTTTTCACTACATCTGTTTCTTTGGGGTAAATACCCAGTAGTGCAATTGCAGGGTCATAGGGAAGTTATATTTTTAATTTCTTGAGGAATATCCACACTGTTCTCCAAAGAGGCTGCACCAACTTGCATTCCCACCAACAGTGTAATTGGGTTTCCCTTTCTCCACATCCCCTCCAACCCATGTTGTTTCCTATCTTCTAATTTTGGCCATTCTAACTGGTATAAGGTGATATCCCAATGTGAGAATTGATTTCATTTACTATAGCACCAAGAACCATAAGATACCTGGGAATATACCTAACCAAAGAGGTAAAGGATCTGTACTCAAGGAACTACAGAATGATCATGAAAGTAATTGAAGAAGACACAAAAAGATGGAAGACCATTCCATGCTCTTGGATTGGAAGAATAAACATTGTTAAAATGTCTATACTGTCTAGAGCAAACTATACTTTCAATGCCATTCTGATCAAAATTCCACTGGTATTTTTCAAAGAGCTGGAGAAAATAATCCAGAAATTTGTATGGAACCAGAAGAGACCCCAAATTGCTAAGGAAATGTTGAAAAACAAAAATAAAACTGGGGGCATCACGTTACCTGATTTCAAGCTTTACTACAAAGCTGTGATCACCAAGACAGCATGGTACTGGCATAAAAACAGAAACATAGACCAGTGGAACAGAGTAAAGATCCGAGATATGGACCCTCAACTCTATGGTCAAATAATCTTTGACAAAACAGGAAAAAATATACAGTGGAAAAAAGACAGTCTCTTCAATAAATGGTGCTGGGAAAACTGGACAGCTATAAGTAGAAGAATGAAACTCGACCATTCTCTTACATCGTACACAAAGATAAACTCAAAATGGATAAACGACCTCAACGTGAGACAGGAATCCATTCAGAATCCTAGAGGAGAACATAGGAAGTAATCTCTTCGATATCAGCCACAGCAACTTCTTTCAAGATATGTCTCCAAAGGCAAAGGAAACAAAAGTGAAAATGAACTTTTGGGACTTCATCAAAATCAAAAGCTTCTGCACAACAAAGGAAACAGTCAACAAAATAAAGAGGCAACTCACGGAATGGGAGAAGATATTTGCAAATGACAGTACAGATAAAAGGTTGATATCCAGAATCTATAAAGAACTCCTCAAACTCAACACACACAAAACAGATAATCATATCAAAAAAATGGGCAGAGGATATGAACAGACACTTCTCCAATGAAGACATACAAATGGCTATCAGACACATGAAAAAATGTTCATCATCACTAACCCTCAGGGAGATTCAAATTAAAACCGCATTGAGATATCTTTCTTTTTTTTTTTTTAATGCTGTTGAACTTAAAGCACTAGCATCAAGAAGAAGAAAAGACAATGTCATCCTTAGAACATCTTGCTCTATGGTGTTAAAAAAAAAAAATCTTGGCCCAAGTCAGAAATTCTTTTAAAATGACAGCATCTTCAACGTCTGGAACAGGAATGATTACAAACATTTGATAGAGACTCTTCTCAAAATTGGGGTATGAAGGAAAATTTTTTACTCTAAATCCCTCACCTACATCTCTTGGCTTCCTAATTTTGGCTACAACTGGGAACTCTGATTTTACCTAAATCTTTTTTTTTAAGATTTTATTTATTTGACAGGCAGAGATCACAAGTAGGCAGAGAGGCAGGCAGAGAGAGAGGAGGAAGCAGGCTCCCTGCTGAGCAGAGAGCCTGATGTGTGACTCGATCCCAGGACCCTGGGATCATGACCTGAGCCGAAGGCAGCGGCTTTAACCCACTGAGCCACCCAGGCGCCCCTGATTTTACCTAAATCTAAGAGGTAAATGACTATTTGCATGAGTTCCGGACAAAATTGTTTTGAGCAGAAGGAGACTCATTTGGAGTTTATTTTGTATTTGTGGAAGTCAAAATCAGCTTAAACTGGAATGTATGTTAAGGTGTTTAAGACATTCAATCATTCTTTCACACGTAATACAGTAAACATTAAAAGAATGGGCATTGCGTGTTAGGTGCAGTGCTAAGTGCTCAATAAAAGCATGAATTCAGGGTGCCTGGGAAGCTCAGTTTGTTAAGTGTCTGCCTTCCACTCAGGTCATGATCCCAGAGTCCTGGGATGGAGCTCCAAATTGGGCTTCCTGCTCAGCAGGGAGCCTGCTTCTCCCTCTCCCTCTGCTTTTTCTCCCAGCTTGTGCTCACTTTCTCTTATGCTCTCTGTCTCTTTCTCTCAAATAAATAAATAACATCTTAAAAACACAAACTGGGGTTTTGAAGGGGCTGGGGTTGGGAGGTTGGGGGAACCAGGTGGTGGGTATTAGATAGGGCACAGATTGCATGGAGCACTGGGTGTGGTGCAAAAACAATGAATACTGTTACGCTGAAAAGAAATAAAATTTTTTTTTAAATCTTAAAAATACACATAGTAAAACAATAAAAATTTATGCTAATAATTTGAATTTTTTCATAGAATAGCAAATGAGAAAAAAAAAACATGTCAGGATATGAGAGAGACCATGGAATGCAGGAAAATCCTTCATATGTACTTTATTGGCACCTCCTTCCTGCTTTTTGAACAAGAAGTTATGCATTTTTATCTTTCACTTGGCCCCCCAAATTATGTAGCTAGCTGTTGGTGTTGATTGTTTTAAACAGAGAGAACATAAGATGTAAGAAAATGGAGACATTAAATACTGTGTCTTGCTTAAGCTGCTGGGTGCATGTTTTGTATCTGAGGGAATGTAGTATGAATTGAGGAGGAAGAATAAACTTTTGTGTGCCATTCTCAATTAAGGAGGAGGCACTGAAGGATTAAGGCTAATAATAGCATGGCCCAAATAAAATCTTGGAAGGATCTCTCTAGGTTTATGATGGAATGGAGTCTAATACTTGAAAGACAAGTCAGAATCTGAAACCCTCCAAATAGGAGACAATAGGGGTCTGAACTAATATGGTGGCAATTTGGAAAGGAAATGACTTTGAAGGTTATTTCTGAAAGAGAACTGACTGTATTTGATGTCTGATTAGACGTTGGTAATAAAGAAAATGAAAGATTCAGGAGATCTCTGAAGTATCAGTTTTGAGACACCCATGATATTTATTTCTTTAAAAAAATGATTTTACTGAAAGGAGCATGTTTGAAAGAAAAGATGGAAGTTTTTGTTTTGAATATATTTCATGTCCTTTATATGTTATGATAAAATGGATATATCCAGAAGACACTTGGAAATATTTGTGCTCAGTAAGACAATATTTGCTACTTCAACAATAATTTTGAATTATCTGGTTCTCTAATTTTTGGACATTCATATTCTTCAGAAGTAGCCTCTAATTCTAGAAATAAGGCAGTCTGAGAACGTAAATGTTTATTCACAAACTCCCTGGACTAAAATCACAGAATGTATTCTTCTAAGTGCTGATGTAAAAACATTCTTACTAACATTTAACCAGCTTCGGTATCTTTCCTTGAGACCCATGTCACTCATGAAACATCTATTAGAGAGAGAGTTCTGAAATGCATCAAGGATATATAATGAAGAAAATACAGGAAAGTATATTCCCTTAGAAACATGTTGAGTAATTATTAAGTGAAATGATGTATGCAAAGACAATATCTAGATGGTTTAATCACTAGATGGTTTTAATTACTGAAGATAAAACTAGTCATTCCTAATAACCAAGAGAATAAAAAACATTTCTTCCCTTCTCATAGTTGCAAATGTCTTAAGAATTAAAGATGGGTGGCTTAACCTTGGTGAGATGTTTGAGCCCCTGAGGCACTGGACATTTTTAGGTGCTTCAAATACCCTCAAGCCCTATAGACTATGGAGAGAACATATTGTATGTGGGGCCATTTCTAATTTTTGAGAAATAGTGGATCACAGAAAAAGGAAAATAAATAATAAAGTAGAACCATTGGTGCTTTAGAAGTCCCAGCTATCAGGGTTTTGGTGGCTTAGTTGGTTAAACACCTGACTTCAGTTTAGGTTATGATCCCAGGGTCTTGAGACTGAGTTTCACACTGGGATCCCTGTTCAGTGGGGAGTCTGCTTCTCTCTCTACCCTTCCCCCTACTTGTGTTCTCTCTCTATTTATTTCTCTCTCTCGTAAATAAATAATCTTTAAAAATTTATAAAAAATAAAATTCCCTGCTACCTATCAAACCTAACAATCTTGTCCATGGGAAAAAAATGACCTCATTATGAGTTCCATAATAACCCTAAAGGATATACCAACCAGGGCATCCTTACAACCAGGATATGAAATTATTTCAATATATGGAATTATTTCATTTCCATTTCAGTGTATTGAGTATGCTTGATCTTATCCAAAAGGCCCAGAAGCAATCCATTTCAGTGTATTGAATGATGAGCATATAATAACCAGGGTATCCTTAGTAGCAAGATATGGAATTATTTCATCCCCATTTTAGTGTATTGAGTGATGAGAGCAAGGAGTTTCATGGGGCTGTGAATGTTGTAGAAGTTTTGACTTTGACATTAGCCTGGACAAGGAAGTGTATGTGGCAGAACATGGGTGAGGGTTCAGTGGGAGCAAGCCCTCTCAGGTAGCAGAAAAGCCTTCATCTAAAAGTAGCAAAAGGAGTGAAACTGGGTGGTAGGAAAGAAGTTGAGGCAAAGTTGAAACCATAGTTCATATATAAAGGATGATCCTTTGTTATGTCATTTAGCATTCAAGGATTACCTAAAGGTGAAATAATTAAGTTAACTGAGTCTTCAGTTGGAATGTTTTATTTCAAATGAAACTTTTTATGGCAAATAATTTTATTGATCTTTGTATAAGCCTCTCTCTCTCTCTCTATATATATATATATATAAACCTTGCTAAGAATATTTTCTTCATACTGATCAACCCACAGAATAACGCACATTTTCTTAAGATTTCAAATATCTATAAAAATTGGTGGCAAGTGTGCCATCCCTAATTATAAGAAAACTGCTTTTAAATTAGAGGAAAATGCAAAAGTGTTATTTTATGACATGTAACTATCTCTTTTCCTGTACCATCTCCATTAAATCCATCCCACACTCCTCTCAGATTAATTTCTCAAATTGGTTCCTGTTATGTGCTTATTGCTACATATTATATACTTTTTAGCATAAAATTAACTGTGAATATGATGGGCTTAATTTGTTTCAAAAAAAGCTATCCAAAGATGAAGAAATATCCTCCCGTCATAACATAATGAATTACCATGATGTGGTCTGAAAAGTTCTTTAGTTGTGTTTAACCACATTTGCATTATTGTAGTGCATCCTGTTCACCACAGCTCTCTCATTCAAATAGGTAAGGGAAGAGGCTCCTGGATGGCTCATTTTGTTGAGCATCTGATTTAGGCTTAAGTCATGATCTTGGGGTCCCCTTGGGGGAACTCCTTGTCCCTCTCCCTCTTCCTCCCCTCCCTCTCCTACTCTAAACCCCCTCCTTTATCCCTCCCCTGCCCCTCATGATTCTCCTGTGCACACTGTCTCTCAAATAAATAAATAAAATCTTTAAAAAAATAAAATTTTAAAAATAGGTAAGGCAAATTGCTGGTGGGGCATGAATCAATTCCAGATATTTTAATAAACATCCCTGGAAATCCTAGACAACCTTACTATTAGTAAATCAATACATTTGCTTTCCTGAAATTTCTGTCTCCCATATTTCTAATGTATCAGAACTTAAAATATGGTCTCAGGTCTGTATTCTCAGCTCTATTATCATTTAGTTTAAAACTAAAAATTTTAGAGAAAGATTGCAATGTCACTGAGATAAGACAAAAAAAAGGGAACTCTCACAAGGACAGTATGAGGTCAAGAGAGGGGACTTGGTTTAAAACGTTAAAGAGCTGAGCTTCAGAATTATCATCAACATCTAGGCATTTTATATATGAAATTACTTCCACCCTCTCCAATGATAGTTAATTACCTTTTACCTAGCTTTCTTTTATATCTCATAATTTAGCTATTCATATTATTCAAGATACAATTGAATCATGTGAAATTTTAAAACTGTTCCAATTGGATTTCAATAACTTATTGAGAAAGAAAAGCAGATGTGTTTTGTGTGTATATACAGTGTGTGTATATATGAATGAACATGAGTGCAAACAGGAATGAAACCATGTTGATTCATTTTACATTACCTGTAACACCTGATAGATTGCTACCATTTTTAATGAGGAATCACTTATCTGTGTGTATGATTGGGGCAAGTTTTTTTGTATAGAGTTCAAATTCAAGTGAACAAAATTTGGTTTACTATCAGTTTTACTTTCCTAATAATAAAAGCTGTCCAATAAAAGAAGTGGCTTCTTGGCATTATAATTGTTCAAATCCTAACTATGTGCCTAACTTTGAGATATCAGGTTATTGATGGTCTTCAAAGATCCCCCCACCTACCCATTAATCTAAGATTCTAAGTTATTTTTGGATCATCATCCACAAAGACAATTTCCCAGAGTAAGAAGGCACAATGTTGGTGTTTGTTGGTAGAAGGAAGCTTTCGTGACCAAATCGCTTAGCAATCATTTATACATGTATCATTTGGAAAGAGTGACAATTTGATCTCCAAAAATGTTAGGTAGTTTGAAAAATATGGGGAGACACTTAGACTAGAACTATAATTAGAGATGAAGGTCCTACAATTAAGTCTGGAGGTAGGAACAGTTGTGTTCCCCCACCACTACTACATAAGCAGTGAACTTGAGGTCAGAGTCCCTGAAGTTTGTATGCAGCTATTCCAGCTCCTCTCACCAGTCTAAGGATGAATGTAAATTACACAATCTCCAAAAAGAGGGGAATGATGTAACACTGATCCTCCCAACCCTAGAAGATAGGTTATACATAAGAAACAATTGATATACAATGAAACTACTGCCCTGCAATGAAGGAATTCCTGTCTTGTGCCAAATCTTTTATCAAGGCTAAGGTTCTTATTTTGTTGGAGGGGGGAAGTAGTGGTGAGGAGGAAGTTGTCGAAGGGTGGTCAAATGGCAAGCAATCCCATCCCCAGCAAGCAATCCTACTCTTCAACTCTGAAGGTGCAGAATAGGCTTCAATCCCAGTATTTTCCTCTCCCATTTTACCCAGATGGGCCAATGAGGTGAGTTTCAAACAATCAAAAGATTCCTAGTTTCTTCTACTTCCTAAGAAATCACAGATATCCACCAGTCTCAGAATCCAATTGTCCCAACAATGCTAAGCCAGTGTGCATAACTACTACCAGATGAAGTTAAACCATAGACAGTATTTGGCATCTGGAGTCCTGAGAGTTGGGCATCAAAAGGCACAGGCTTCCTCTGGTCATTACACTATGCTTTGAATAATTCAACACTGCATATCATGTAATTGGTTATTTGGTACACTTCTTATTGTGTTATGGTGTGAGGTCATACTACGAGAGCAGGCCTGCTTAGTTAACAAAAAAACCATAGGGATCGTTCTCCTCTAGGGCAGAGAAAGAGCTTAAAGTCTTCTCAGGACTCTTAAAACTTCTATAAATAAGGATGGTGAGGAGGTGATGGTGAGAGGAAATTTCTGGAAGTGAGCAACATGGTTCCAAATTAGAAGACCTAAAGTCTATGGTGAGCCAGCTGTGGAACACAACACACCTTGTATAAGACAGGGTGAGGCATAGAAGTGACAATGTGTAGGAATAAGTTAGAAGTTCTTTGGTGAACCAGATTTTAGATGGACTCAAGGATTTTAGTTGGAATAGATCAAAGAGAGAGTGAAGATATTTTAGATAAACTAGGGCAGAGCCATAGTTTTGGTTTTAGTTTCTCACTGGGCTTTTTTAAAAATCTGGCCTTGGGTTTTCATTAGCTTACAATGAATATCTGGATGTACAGAAATCTTTGGGCCAGAAAAGATGTCCTTTCAACTTTCTTGATCTCTACTAAAGGTGTTTCTCAAGAAGAAACTTTTTAGAAATAACAGATGTTCAGAAACAATTTTCTAGTTTTTGATTCACCACAATCTGTTTCCCAGTGCAACCCTTCCATTTAAAAGCAAGTTTGCTAAGCACACACAGCCAGGAAAAGGCAATCTGGTGTGATTTAATAGAATAACTGAGGGCAAGAATATTGGACTGTCTAAACAAGTAAACTGAAATAAGATATATGTTCATATTTGTTTGGAAATAACTAAACCAGAGGAAGCTTTGCAAATACTGGCCTAGTTCCTGAATTTTGATTTGTACTATGACTTTACTTCAATGACCACAGTTGGCAATTTGAAAATAAAAACTCAGTGACAAGTGACAAAGTCAAAATGCTTTTATTTATGCTGAAGTTTAGCAAGTACATATTTAACAAAGAGGGTGTACTTTAACTTAATATATGGCAGAACAGAGAAACAATACATATGTTTCCAGGCTCTAACACACTACTGCATTTTTTTTCCTTAAAAGACAAAAAGCCAAGCTGAGGTGAGCATAGAAGAGCATCACATATGGTAAGGTTACTTTACCCATTAGGATTGAGCTCATATTCTTAAACTGATCAATCAAATGCAAGGATAAAGTTTACATCATTGCATTTAAACTGTACACATGTTCCTATTTTAATGTAATATGGACTGCATAGATGATTCATTAAACAAAGCTTTGTTGATAAACACATTGAAATAATTCCATATTGAATAGTTTCAGAGATAAACTGGAATCTCAAGCATCTTCATTCATGTAAAGCCAGCGAGGACCTTTCAGGCTGAATAAGACTGTTGTGCCATTGCTAAACAGTAATAGTTATCTCCTTCAAAAAAAAGAAAACAAGATAGTTCTTTGAGGAATAATTCTGATATGTGCTTAAAAATATTGAACTTCATTTTTTTAAAGATTTATTTTATTTATTTGACAGAGAGAGAGATCACAAGTAGGCAGGCAGGCAGAGAGAGAGGCAGAAGCAGGCTCCCTGCTGAGCAGAGAGCCCAACATGGGGCTCGATCCCAGGACCCTGAGATCATGACCTGAGCTGAAGGCAGAGGCTTAACCCACCGAGTCACCCAGGCACCCGAACTTCTGTTTTCAAGAACCTAAATGATCTGATATAACGGGCTTGATTTAGTATTGGTAAAATTTAAGAATTTCTTAACACTTCTATAGTTATTGTGTCAGTTTTCAAAGATCTTTCCGGCTTTTTGCTGCAGCATATGTTCTTCCCACAGCACTGAAGACCTTGAAGACTGATAAGACTGATTTCATAAAATGTGATGTCTACAGTTATCCATATTACTTTTGCTTTTTGTACATATGATATGTTCAAGATCCCTATGACTTACCACAAAAAGAAGAAAAGAATGTCTGGTTATCATCTAAGGTAATGATAGCTTTGTGCATTTAGAATCCCCCCCTCAATTAACCCTGAGACTGTGTATACTGTGTGAAAGCATACTAGTTCTGAGTATCAGTTTAACCATGTGTTTGGTGAAGCTTAAATGTTGGCAATGAAAGGAATCCATACCATCCACATTTGATTGTGTGGATAAGATTTATATTTGGAAAAAATTTCAAAAAGAAATCCTACCTCTTTTTGTCTAACCTTGCTCTTTTCCATAGCCATGGCTTATGACCTGAGTCTCTATCCAGCTACCTTAAAAAATTTGCCTTTGGTCACAAAAGAAGAACTAGGAAAAAAAGTGTGGATATACAAATCTAACACCTATGCTCAAGAAACAAAGTCTGTGTTTGTGAGTCAAATGTATCAACTTCACACATAAAGGAGAGTACATTATCATTGCTGGACTGATATGCCTAGTTTAAAATATTAATTCAGTCTGGTCAAAATTTAGCATTGTCAAGAGGAAAATATACCTTTCTTAAGCCTTGTGTATAAAATCTTTAATATATTTATTCTTTCTCAGTAGAGGTATTATGCTGAGTCAATGGAATGTTCTTGATAACACTTTAGAATGAAAAATAAAGATATGGTAAAGTAATAGAAGAACAAAAGTCTGTGTTTTCAGATGACCTAGAGGGTCAAATTTCATTAGAGGGCAACCAGTTATTTTGCCAAAAAGCCTATGGATTCACTTGAAGTTTACCTAGGACTAGAAGAAAAAATGTTTGAATTTGGGGGGACTGTTTAGTAGTCTGTCACCCCAGCAAATTGCTCTGATTTCTTTGTGACGTCTAAGAATAGTCATTCTGATAAAATTCACCAGATAGTTGCTCACTTTTCCAGTCTATCTCATCTTCTGCATACACATCCAAAATGTCAATGGAAAACTCTTCAGCATCAAATGGAAAACAAGATTGAATTTTATACAATGTAGCTAACGATTAAATCATGCAATATAAATTGTGAACATTACAAACTTGAAAGAAATAGCAAAACAAAATAATATCTTATAAAAAAGGTCCACAAGCACAATAAGAAATGAAAAATACAGTCACCATTTGCCCTTTAGAAAAGTTGTTTCTGAAAAATCACCCTTCTTTATTATGTTTAATAACTGCCTTTAAAATAAAAAGTCAAACATATCTGCCCACACCCTTAATTAAATGTACTGGGTTACAAGACCTATCAGAAGGTGTTTCCATAGCAGCTCAAAAATCCAAAGAAAAACTAGGCTAACAAGAAGAAGACAGCATTAATATGAATCAATTTTTTCTACCCAGAATACAGTAAATTAAGATTTTACAGTAGTAAACATTTTTCTCCTAATTTAGAGGATAGTAGCAAAATAGACTCTTGTGCAGCATGCTCTATGATGTTGACATAGATTCTGTAACTGTTTTACATATACCAGTACTGAGTGATCATAAGGAAGGAGCCAATATTAACCTGCTAATTGACACTGATTCTTGGAGCAATCTCAATGTTTGCCACATTTCAATTTCAAAATGCATTTCAGCTGTAATATGAGTGATTTATCATTTAGTAGTAGCTGTCAAAGTAAACTCCTAGATAAAACAAAAACATCTGGAACCATAAATGGAGGAGAGCAGTAGCTGAATTTCAATCCAAACTAAGCATGCTCACTTCATTAGGAACAGAAAACAGCTAATTAGTAATTAAATGTTTCATGTTTTTAAGAGTGGTTGTACTTGCGTTCCAAAAGAGATGATCTAATATGCATTCTAGATATAAATAAGATTAAATATCAGGAAAAGCAACCAACAAAACCTCTCTAGAAGAATTTTAGGGAGTTTGGGAATTTATAAGGAGCAATAAACACTGACATTTGGGAAGAGCTGACATAGTTTATGGCTTTAAGATTAGCCAGATAAATAAAAGGGTGACTCAATATACACAGATGTTGTCCATTTAAAAAATAAAACGGAGGCCCATATAGTCTTCTCTTAACAAAGCACTGCCTGATATAGGAATACACCATGGCACAGAAGTATGGTGTGGTCCCCTTCATACAAAAGATGAGCCTCTGCTGATCAGTTGAGTTATCTTTTAAGAATCACACCTAGTTGTTCCGAACTCAAGAAAGTGTGAGAATTGCCTTCTGTGGTATACATCTGAAGCTTATGAAAGGAAAAAGCTTAAAAGAGGTGTCACAAAAAAGGCAGATATGTGGGAAAAGACCAGAAGAAAACAAATGTGGAATTCTTACAGTTTAATCAAAATCAATTAAACATATCTGTTTGTTAAATGACACTAGTTTTCTTTAAAGTGACTTAGTTAATTTGAATATGCTAATGTTAATTGGAATAATCTCTGCTATAGTTTAATACATGCTGTTTGACTATCAAATGATGGGACATTTCTGGATGCTATATTTTTAGTCACACCTCTCTGTTATTCAGTTCAGATATTTGATATTAGTATAATTTTTTAAAATTGAATTTGCCTCAATCCATGATTTATTTCTTCTTTATCCATGATTTATTTCTAATTTGGCATTACTCACTGAATTAGGTTAAAACAGCACACCTACTCTACACTAGTAGACCTTCTACAGTCTATCAAGAGCACAGGAAGCCAATTCCTGTACCTTAGAAGAAATTCCTTCAGAGAATGGAATGACTGGAATGTCACAATGATATGAATTAATGTAACATTTTAAAATGTATAGAGTATGTAACCATTCAAACAGAAATTTAATGTACTGTCACAGGGAACTGATTATTGGAGAATGGGTTAAAAATTTTGTTGGCCTTTTGCATAAGGTGAGCGATGGTTTTGCAATTAATTCTAGGGCAGATATAAAAATAACATTAGATTTTGCTTGGTGTAGGAAAGGCATATTAGGATGAGCCATTAAAAATATTTATTACTAGAGTGCCACTTAACACCTTGGAATACTGCTCTATTAAATTCTCAAGAGGTATGAAAATAATGATGACAGGTATTTGCCACCAGCCTTTGGCAAGGCCTCCAAAAAATAAACAGCTGAAGGTATTTGAGACCATTTCCTGGATAATTCAAGCCAAATGACCCATTTGGTTCTAATTACTGGAACATTTTAGGCATCTGGTCATGTTTATATCAGAAGGTGAACAATGGAAAATAACCATGATGTGACTGATCCGTCATATCTGACTTTCTTTCTTATGTCTATAGATTCTTCAGTCTATTTAGTTGTTGATAGTTTAATAAAGAGGAAGAAGAATTGGAGATGGGAGGAGAGAAAAAAACAATAAAAGGGGTTTATTTATAGTAGCTTGGGTATGTGTTTTTTTTGTTTTTTGTTTTTTTTATTAAGATTTTTTTTTTATTCGACAGAGAGAGATCACAAGTAGGCAGAGAGGCAGGCAGAGAGAGAGGAAAGAGGAAGCAGGCTCCCTGCCGAGCGGAGAGCCCGATGCGGGACTCAATCCCAGGACCCTGAGATCATGACCTGAGCCAAAGGCAGCGGCTTAACCCACTGAGCCACCCAGGCGCCCCGGGTATGTGTTTTTATCATTCACTTCTCTATAAATAAGGAATATGCTAGTAGAAAGGGATTAAATACTTGCTTTACCATCAACAGATCAAAGGGAGAACTATGTATGGTAAAATCTGCAAACTGGATCTGTCATTATTCCCTTAGAGAACACTACAGGCATGTTTTTGTTTGTTTGTTTGTTTGTTTGTTTTTTGTTTGTTTGTTTGTTTTTATTCTTGTTTTTGTTTTTTAAGAAAAGTGAGCTCTAAATGAGTGGTAACAAATACTGGTCATTTGCACAAATGAGTTACTTCCTCATATGTTCCCTGTTAAATCCCAGGTCAGCCAAATATAGAGCTATTTCATAGTAATCACAACTTAAAGTAGGTGTGCCTACATTTAAGTTTCTGTCACACCATTTAGAAATAACATTTTCTCTCTCAAAAGTTCTTGTACCTACTTACCCCATTAGGATGCTGTGTGATTAATGTGATAACATTTATGAAACACTATGAACTCCATGGAAGAAAGGGGTTATAGAAGTGTGAAGTATCATGCTCAATCATTATGATTATCCCCTAAAAACTGGTGAAACCTATTCTCTAGCACATTTTCCCTGTACGTGCAAGGTCCTATTTACCAGTAACAAACAAATAGTAATTGAAGTTTTCATATTTTAAGAATTTGAGTATTAATTCTAAAGAATTACAGCATTAAATAAAGCAAGTAAACTGCTACAGCACTCTATTCGTGCCTATGATCAGTTGGAGTTCGGCATCAGTGTTCAGGCTGCACAGAAAAAACAATAAGACCTGGTCAAAATTTCATTATGACAAAGAAAACCCAAAATCTACTCAATGTACTTCACTGGAAACCACAAAATAGCTTTATAGTATTTTGCTGTGCTACATATGTTCAATATTTTTTATTAAATTTTTTATTTTTTATAAACATATATTTTTATCCCCAGGGGTACAGGTCTGTGAATCACTAGGTTTACACACTTCACAGCACTCACCAAAGCACATACCCTCCCCAATGTCCATAATCCCACCCCCTTCTCCAAAAACCCCTCCCCCCAGCAACCCTCAGTTTGTTTTGTGAGATTAAGAGTCACTTATGGTTTGTCTCCCTCCCAATCCCATCTTGTTTCATTGATTCTTCTCCTACCCACTTAAGCCCCCATGTTGCATCACCACTTCCTCATATCAGGGAGATCATATGATAGTTGTCTTTCTCTGCTTGACTTATTTCGCTAAGCATGATACGCTCTAGTTCCATCCATGTTGTCGCAAATGGCAAGATTTCATTTCTTTTGATGGCTGCATAGTATTCCATTGTGTATATATACCACATCTTCTTGATCCATTCATCTGTTGATGGACATCTAGGTTCTTTAAGGCGAGGGAAGCAAGGGAAAAAATGAACTATTGGGATTTCATCAAGATCAAAAGCTTTTGCACAGCAAAGGAAACAGTTAACAAAATCAAAAGACAACTGACAGAATGGGAGAAGATATTTGCAAACGACATATCAGATAAAGGACTAGTGTCCAGAATCTATAAAGAACTTAGCAAACTCAACACCAAAAGAACAAATAATCCAATCAAGAAATGGGCAGAGGACATGAACAGACATTTCTGCAAAGAAGACATCCAGATGGCCGACAGACACATGAAAAAATGCCCCATATCACTCGGCATCAGGGAAATACAAATCAAAACCACAATGAGATATCACCTCACACCAGTCAGAATGGCTCAAATCAACAAGTCAGGAAATGACACATATGTTCAATATTTGAATGAATCTATGTGCAATAATTATATTATTTTATTCAGTTTATCCCTGAAAAATATATTCATTGGTGTGAGTTTCATTCTATTAAAAATGAAATTATACAAAGGTGAGCAGAACTGTAGGTTTACAGTAGTTTAAAGTTAAATCCTATTCTCTCAGGGTGATATTGACCATATAAAAATAGTGTAAATGATATTTCCTAACTCTAAAATATGCTTATGAGACCCTTGTGCATGTTCTACTGTTTTACAACCTGCAGCAAAATGCATGACTAGCTTAAAAGCAAGGTGTTAAGAAAGGTTTTCCCCCCCTTCATCATCTAAAATATGAGTAAAGATCCACACTATTTTCCCTGAGTCAAAATCTTTGTTAATGATTGCAATTTCCCCCTCAGGATGATATTTCTTTCCCTGACAAAATGGATATTTAAAAGTAACTTCTCACTGTGTATTTGTTTATCTGTTTATTTATTTATTTATTTATTTATTTATAGTAGTTGACACACAGTGTTATATTAGCTTCAGGTGTGCAACATAGTGACTCAACATCTATATATGTTATTTTATGCTTACCACAAATGTAGCTACCATCTATCACTATACAAGGCTATTACAGTATCATTGACTATATTCTCCATGCTGTGCCTTTTATTCCTGCGACTCTTTCATTCCATAACTGGAAGCCTGTGTTTTTTTTTAATTGCAAAGAAATAATTCTATTATGTTTTTGAAGGTTTAATTTGTGTTTAGAAAAAGTTATTTTTCCTCCTCGGAGCTCATGTATTCTTTCAAGTGTTTCCTCACCATTTACTCACTTATATAAACAAGTGGGATTAGGGAGTGCACTTGATATGATGAGCACTGGGTGTTGTTGATGATTCGCTAAATTCTACTCCTGAAACCAACATTGCACTGTATGTTAATGAACTAGAATTTAAATAAAAAATTGAAGAAAAAAAGGAGTGCACTTGTTTTGATAAGCACCAGGCACTGTATGTAACTCTTGAATCATTAAATTGTACACCTGAAACTAATATTACACCAATGCTAATACCTGGAATTTAAATAAAAACTTTAAAAAAGGCAAAGAGATTTCCTTAAGAACTGATCAGCTTCATCATAGTCATACATTGGGCTATCAAACCTTTCTTTTAGGGTAGCTAGCTCATTCATGAACTAATGGCAATATTTTATAAACAATTTCTCCTGCTAAGTAGTAAATTTGATGTTTTCTTTAAGTACTTTAACTAGTGATGTGTTTCTAATCTTCAAATGGGCACTATATTATTTGGCATTAAATGAGATCATATCTGAAAGACCATGTTTTTCTAACTTGAATAAGAGAGAGGTAAAACAATGGGCTGGTTAATGCTCTAATTCAGTCATAGGTTCAATCCAAATTAAATATTCAGTCAAGTGTATGAGCTCTACTTCATTGTGGAAACACGTTCAGAATATAGTATCCTCAAATCAATTAAGTGATAACAGTCTGGGATCCAGTTCGGTATTAGTACAGTAGTATAAATATGGAGCTAATAATTTGAAAATAGGAAAAGTAGAATAATGCAAGAAAGGGGCAGATAATAAAGTAGCAAAGCATTTGATTACTCTTCATCTAGGGAAAACATTGTTTTAGAGTCATTTTTTAACAGGGTCTGATGTTGATTTTATAATGTGGCACTTTAAAAAAATAGAAGTTTCTTGAAAATAATAACTACTTGACTTTTTTAGCCCCCCAAATTTATGATTTATATTTTAATCAAAACAAAAATCAGTACAGGTTGTCTTTCCTTTGCAAATGGTATCACAATGGAACATCAACCTCTCTTGCTCACTTTTAACTCACTTTTTTTGTGTGAACTAATTTTTAATATAGCCTTTCCCCCTTTATTTACTCTCTGGTCTTCGAAAGACCCACCCTAAAAAAGTGGCAAGGATACCCTTCTATTCCCATATGATGGTAAATTATAAAAAATATATTTGCCATGACTGTCTACTGAAAATAATATGTTTAAAGGAAGTTTTATACATCAATTATATGCCAAATATTTCATTCTTACTAAAACCTACACATGTGAACATAAATGCTAACTTCATATGTATTGTATTGGGCATAGTCATAATGAAATCTTATATCTGTCATACTTATCAGAAAGTATGGATCTAATGTATTGAGGGGGATGATTAGGCAAATATTATAATTACTATTTTACTAAAACTCAGGAAGGGATAGATTGAATTACTTCTCAAGCTTAGTAAATGAATTAGCCAATTAGTGACTGAAAAATTCTGACTACTAGACCAATGCTCTTCCTACATTGTGTCTCCCACAGACCAGATATAAAATGTCAATAAAAGTACATGTGTCCAGTACACAGACCTGCAATTTTTGAGCCACACTAAGAGCTCTAGATGTACTTGAGTTCTACTTTCCTGCAGAGAAAAGAAAGGAAAAGAAAGAAGTATAAATAAAAACTAGTATTTGTGGAACACTGACTATGTTAGGAGCCATACTAAGCCACTCTAAGCACTTGTATCACATATGGAATGTCATATTCTTGCAATACTTCTTATAGATAACACCAAGGTGAAAAGTGGTAAGTTGTTTATGCCATTTATTTAAAAGTCTAAAGTTGTATCACCCACTTTCCATAAGTATATAATCTAAAAATTATTTTGTGAATATTTATTCATTTGCACTTTAAGAAGCATACTGTAAATATTTTAATGTAATATTTAAAAGTACATTTAGTATATTTAAAGTTACTTTTTATAACTTTTAACTATTCCTTTTGAATATTAAACTAATAGAACAACACTATAATCCTGATGTGTGATCAAAATATGGAAGAAAATGAAAATGAAAGTAATGGGAAAATATTAAGTGTTTACTTGAACAACAATAAAAATGACCACATCCAACATTTCCCATAGAAGATTAAAATGCAGTTACCAGGAGATTGTAAAATTTGAGTTGCAGGTTATGCCTCACCCATTTTAAATGGATACTCACCAATGCTGAGATCAACGTGATATTCATCTGTATTTTTTTGAAGAAAGTACAATCACTTAAACTTTTATGGGACAGTAGGGAAATAGTGAAGAAATGTTTATAAAAATACTGCTTTCTTTAAAGTTAAAAGAGAAATAATTGAAAATGTCTAAATAACCATTTGCATTATTGAGGTAAAGTAGATTGCAGCTTGAGTAAACAGATTATTACTAATGTTAACTTCTAAACATTAAACAAGTAAATTATAAACTGTGGGGATCAACATATTAGGGGACTTCAAGGAGGTCTGGATAAAATCTGAAGAATGTTTTTCTTTAAATTCACTTTAATTTCCAAAATTGATTCTTATATGGTATTATAAATGAGGAAGAAGTTCCCTATAGCAAACTAGTAAGACTTTAAGCTAAAGGCCCACGGTAAAGAATCTTGACCTAAGTTACAATACTGAGGATCTGTTAAGGTCTAGTTCTGATAGATGATGTGAGTTTTGCCACAAATAGAAAAGTTTCTTTCTATTTTTATTTCAGTTTCTCTACACAGTTTTAAATAAAAAAGAGAGCTATATGTTATTTGTGTAGTTTTTATAAGTACTACCCCAATCTCTGCAAAGTTTCAAGGCAGAAGTAATTATTTAATTAGAGTTGGTTTTAGGCTCTTTTGGTTAATTAACTACAAGCTGGAGAAGGTTTCTTCACCTAGGTCCTGCTGGATCCTATTTTTCATAGGATAATATTATGATCTAGTTAAATATCCTAGCTAGATGACTAGTGATTTTAACAGTATAGATTGAAAGTGAAAATATCAACACAAATTGACAATGAGGATAATGTGTGAGGGAATTAAGATTCCTATGTTTTAGAGCCCGCTATTGACAGCAAGGCAATTAACTTCTCTTAGGCGATTTCCCTACTTATAAAGTGGAGGTTAATCATATCGTTCTTAATTATCATACAGAAGCAATCCTGGTAGAGGATGTGTGTTAAGAATGGCACAAAACCAAAATCCTCTTTCTGACGGAATTGTTACTAATAAGAGAACTAACAATAAACCTGGGCTTGCCACATTTTGCACAATGGAATAGGAAAACTTAGCCAAATATAAAACAAAAACAAAAACAAAAACAAACAAACAAAACAAAACAAAACAAAAAACCCAAAGCCTTCAAAGGGAAGGGAGACTAGAGGGAACTAGAAGGAGAGACATGTTACAGATTTATTATTTGAGTTCCTGGATGCATGCCTGAATCTATCCCTGGAAATTTCAGTTAAGTCACCCGATAAGTTACTTTTTTAAATTAAGCCCTCCCTTACCCTATCTCCTCAAAAGAAAAGAATGGCACAAAGTTCACCAGGCTATACAAACACTAGACCTTCCCTTTCTTTTTTTCACTCTTCCAGCTTTAGGATTATTCAATAAGCGTGTTGGCATAGAACTACAACATATTTATGTGGCTGCAACATCATTCTACCCTTTTTATTTTATTCTACTTATTTAAAAGAAGTGGTATGACAACAATAACATATTATTACAGTTTTCTATGAAAATGCTGTGTGCTGTACACTAAAACACAAATGTGAAACTGAGAGACTTTAAATCAGAGAAAGACTTTCCTTTTGCATTTTCCTCAAGCTTATCTGGGTTTGAGGAGGGAAAGAGTGAATTTTAAGCTTAAAAATGTGTTGTACACATACAGAGGATGGACCATAATGTAACTGGCTAAACAGTGATAAAGTTGAGTTAAACAACTCTTCCTGGATAAGAGTCAGAAAAATTTTTGATTGATGAATTAATCTATAGACTTACAAAATGCTAAGTAGCAGAGAAACCTATTTTGGCTTGCAAATCTCACTATCTTGCTATCACTAAGCTACAATTTCATCTATTGTGTAAGTGAGATATATAACTGGAGTTGTATGTCTTAGATCTGTAGATGGGACTTTATGTTATCTTCATTAATGTGGCAGCCTTTCAGTTATTGCAAATATTCTGTTAACAATGTAGTAGTAGTTGGTTCAAGCCACCTCTTGACAACCAAACTCAAAATTGCCAAGTAATGTAACCTCTTTAAATTCTCCTTAGAAAGAACTAAAAGCATAATATGCACTATAACCTGGTAGTTATTTCACAGAAAAAGGTATGATATAGTCTGTGAGGTACTATCAATCAAGATAAAAATCCCGTGAGGGATGAAGAAAATGAGAGAGAAATACTTCCTGGGGGAGAAAATAAAAAGATTAGGGCCATCTAATGAATCTTACAGGAAAAAAAAAAAAAACACTGTTGCCTTAAAGAAAGATGTTAAAATCTTCTCTGTGGGGTGTGTGCTACAGTCTTTTTTTCACTCTATGATGACAGTTGCAGCAATGTTTCTCTGAGTAGTAAAAGGCTCCTACTCTCAAAAGAAGCATTTAAGTGGGAAGAAGACCTACTTCCCACAATCTCTCTAATATCTGTCACACTATTAGAAAAGAACACTTTAGAAAAGAACACTTCTACTTTTCAGTGGGAATATTAATATGTCTATGAATACATTACACCATAGTATAAGACATAAAAGGGGAGGGTAATTGATGATTCATCAAGATAGAGCAGGAAGTAGTCTGTGGAGCCCCAAGAGAAAGATGTAGAGCACAATATCATGGGACTTAGAAAACCCTATAGAGAAATTCTACCTGCTCTCCTTTTTGTTTTTCTTTTCAAATCATATACATGGGAAGTAATCATATATGATTTAATTTTTCCAGTCTCCTTACTTGCTCCTACCATCCCTTTCATTGTTATTCTAGCAGATTCTGCAATGACAATTTTAGCTCAAGGGTAATTGTTTCCAATAAATACTAGCATGCCATCTGAAGCTCATTAGAGGAATGTTATTCTAGGTAACCAAGTGAGCAACAAAGACAGAATATAAGGAACTTTCAAAGGTTGAGGAAGGATAGATGTTGCTCAAATTCACTTTCAGAGAGTAGATGAGAATACACATATTCATATATACTTCATACTGTAAATGTATATTAAACTTTCTATATGTTAATTAAGCACATATTACATTGTAAGATGTAATAAGTGTGTTTTTAGCATAGAAGTGTTAAAATTGTGTCTGTTGCTTTTAGAATCAAATGACACTTTAGTCACCTTGCTTTTAATTCTTCAGTGGCATCTTTACAACGTGCTGCATGGATGAGATCATGCTTTTCATACTTTAGAAAGGTTAGTCTATATTCTATGAATAAGATTTTACATTTTTCTGAACTGAATTTTTCTTTTCCCCCTCAGCAGGAAAAAATTTTTAGTAGGTTTATCTTTTGCATCAAATTTTGGTTTACTTTTAACATGTAGGTTAGATTTAATATCTATTTCCTGTGTGTTAGTAGCAAAAGGAAGGAAAATAATTTAAGATTCCACCATATTTATGGAAAAATATATTCCAGTGTTAAATCATTCTGTGTCATGGTCAAACATGTAGGCAAAAAAAGCAAATGTAAGAATCATTTACACAGATTGACATTCCTCTTACAAAAACAGTTCCTAATTTGTTTGTTTTTTAAATTTTGTTTTGTTTTGTTTTCCCCAAACAAATACAATGGCAGGAAAGGGAGCATTGTGTCAGCCCTTACAATTTATGATGCTATCTCCCTTGAACTTTTCTTATTATTTTATTTTATTACTAGAAAGTCAGTTTTTGAAGGCTGTTGTGTTTTTTCTAAAACTTAAGAGCTTCGTGTCCTGGGCTTATTTTATCTGTTATTATTAAGATGATGATGTCAATTCTCAAAATTTTAAGAACATGCACTGTCAACTGTACCAGTAGCTCCTAACAATGAAATATAGTCATATAAGAGTTAACTAAGGTATAAACATGCAAAAGGAGAAGTCTCCCTGTGATCATAAAATGATGTTATTTTCTGTTCAGCAGTTCATGTTACTACTGTTTATGATAATTAATTAAAGGAGCTGTTGCTTTAATGTGCAAATAGGGAATCTGAGAAACTGAGAGGGCTTTTAGGTCTTCAAGTGAAGTTAAGTCAATCTGGGTGCGGGCAATCAAATGTAATGAAATCACTTGTCAGTGCTAAGCTTGCAAAAACTGTAGAGTCTGACTAGGGAGTAAAAGGATTATAATTAGATTTCCAATAGGATAATAACTAAATGGCAGAACACAGTAAAGAGAAAATACTACTTTGTTAGATAATGGTACTGCTGTTCAGTTTTGGTGTTTATCAGTGCTCTTGTAGTTGTGCTAATTTAATTTGCTTTTATCAGCAGAAAGGCACTACACAAATGGTACTTGAATGTCATTTGAAAAAAATCATTGATCTGAAGGTGCACTTAATGACACCCAGTATGTTTATTTAATGTGGAACAGAGATTGGTTGATAAGATGGTTAATGTGCTGTCTTGCAGGCCCTCAACTGAATTATGTGAATCTAGATGAGATAATATTAGTGTATATGTTCCACCGAATCCTTCACCTCCACCAACAGTGGACAGAGCCATCAGAATGAGTATGTATTCATTGTGTGATCACCTTAAAATATTCAGAAGGAGTTGCTATAATAGACCATTAAAATTAGGGTTACAAAAGGTGGTTCATGCATACCTTGTCTGTCAAACAACATTCAAAGCATAAAAGACATAAAATAACTAAGCTAAAGAGATTTAGAATACATGTATGAATCTTAGTACAAAGAATCTTTTTTTTTTAGTACAAAGAATCTTTGTACTAAAATCCATGTAACCATTAGCATAAAACTGTATATAACTTTATTAGTTTTAAAGATGACCAAACAACATTCTTCCAAGTCCTCTTTAAACTCTCCTAAGGATGGGCACCTGGGTGGCTCGGTGGGTTGAGCCGCTGCCTTCGGCTCAGGTCATGATCTCAGGGTTCTGGGATCCAGTCCCGCATCTGGCTCTCTGCTCAGTGGGGAGCCTGCTTCCTCCTCTCTCTCTCTCTGCCTGCCTCTCTGCCTGCCTCTCTGCCTACTTGTGATCTCTCTCTGTCAAATAAATAATAAAATAAATAAATAAATAAATAAATAAAAATAAAATATATTCTACCTTAATCCTTTCAAAGATGTACTAATTCCCTCATATTTAGCCAGCAAAAAATAGCAGAAATTACTAAAAGTATGCTCAATGAAAATAAATATTAAATGTGCCCTACCCCAACCACAAGTTAATATACAAAAGCCATTCTTTGCAGACTTTGTTAAAATAAGAAAATTTAAACCAAATCAAAGGCTTTTGATTTATATCATCTAACTAATTCCCAGGAATTAGATACCTGTTTTTAGTTGCATGGAAATGAAATAACTTTAGGACAGTAAAAATGTTTGTATATATTTCAGAGTAGGGAAAGATGTTACTACTGCAAATTAAAGACATCATATACATTAAACAAACAGCAATGGATTGAAAGTATAGGATTATAGGATAATAAATGTACAACCCACTGATGGTGTGTTTGCTTTAACCTCTCCAGTTCCAAAGCTGACCTTAAAGTCCATCAAAGGAGGAGCACAATCAAACTCAACGTTCCATAAAAGACTGGCTCTATATTTGTGTGTCACAAATTAAGAAGTCATCAAATGCTTCAAGCTTATTCAACCCTACCTTGTCCCAATATGTGACAGCAAACTCAACTACTGGTAGCCCACAACTAGTGGAGATTTTGCTCATAAATTTAACTGTGGTGACTTGATCAGACAGACAATGAGTCTTGTCCATATTGGCTTTGGGCGCATAGATGCAACTTTTAAACTGAGGGAAGAAAGCCAGCAAGCATAAGAGGGATTAAAAATATCAAAAGCTTCACTGAATGAACAAAGCACACTTAGCAAAATTAATGCATTAATTAGATCTACTCAACCGCAGCAGAAACAGGCATTATCAGAAGATCCATGAGCTCTGACAATCCTTGTTTTGTAAAAAATGATGCGCAAGTCTACATGAGTGAGGGTTTCTAAATTTTCTGAAACTACCACATAAGTGTGGACACACAAAAGAACCCAAATGGATCTTTTAGTCACATCTAGTTCCATTACCTTCATGTAGACCTAGTAATTACACAATGAAAAGGCATTGATTAGTTAATCCTCTAGCAAGTAACATCCATGATTGTCTTGCTTTCTGAAGTTAAGAAATCATTTTTTCATAGAGATTCCTTTTCTTTTTTATTAGAGTGAGACATTTTTCCATATTAAACATAAAAATAAAGGTAATCTGCATACAAAGAGCTAGAAAACTGCATTAAAATCAGACAAGAAAAATTCCAGTGGTTAAATTCAATTTCTCCTTTCAGATTGTTTTGCACTCCAGTGAAATTTTAAATTGACTTGTATCATCTATTCTACTACTACCAAGTATTTTTAAATATTTTAAAGGATCTAAGCACTTATGGGAATCTTGAAAATCATGAATTACAAGTCATGTTCTTATTTCCATATTTAGATGGCTTCTAAAGTTATCTAAACAGCATTGGAATTTAGAGTGTGATAAAAATGTTGTCTAGAACTCATCAAACATATTGATAGGTTATAATTATTCTACCTGTGGTTTTTACAAATTTTTAAAAGTATATTATTGTACACTTCAGAAAGGTAAATTATATTTACCATTATGCATTTTTAGAATATGCCTAAAATAAATATACATTCTTTTTAAAAAGCTAAGTGTACAAGAAATTTCCCACATTGTATATGTGAAATTGATGGGATTGGGAGGGAGACAAACTATAAGTGACTCTTAATCTCACGAAACAAACTGAAGGTTGCTGGGGGGAGGGGGGTTGGGAGAAGGGGGTGGGATTATGGACATTGGGGAGGGTATGTGCTTTGGTGAGTGCTGTGAAGTGTGTAAACCTGGTGATTCACAGACCTGTACCCCTGGGGATAAAAATATATGTTTATAAAAAATAAAAAATAAAAATAAATAAAAATAAATACTGAAGACTTCTTCCTCTGCCATAAAGTGAGAATAATTAAACTTATTTTTTTATTTATATAGAGAATACCAACATAGGAACTCATGCCCACCCCATATCAGGCAGTTATAGAGAGGAGCTGTTTACTGTACCTTGCATAGTAGTACTATTATGAGGAGTCCCATTGTTTTCTACTTCAGTGTCTGGAATTCCAGTATCTGAAAGAAGTGACATTCAAGATTAAGGTACAATTCTATTTTTTTCTGATTCCATTTAAAGTGAAACTAGTAATTTGGTCCTATGGATAGCACAAGATCTTGGATAGCATTCTTGTTATTATTTTCATATGTCTGTTTTTATTTTTTTATTTTTTATTTTTTTTTATTAAAAAAATTTTTAAAGATTTTATTTATTTATCTGACAGACAGAGATCACAAGTAGGCAGAGAGGCAGGCAGAGAGAGAGAGGAAGAAGCAGGCTCCCCACAGAGCAGAGAGACCGATGTAGGGCTCGATCCCAGGACCCTGGGATCATGACCTGAACTGAAGGCAGAGGCTTTAACCCACTGAGCCACCCAGGTGCCCCCATATGTCTGTTTTTAATGGTAGAAGGGAGAATTATAAACTATAGCTGAATTCTAAAATTTGGCATATATTTTCAAGTATATAGTAAACACTTCTTTATTTCATTCTCTAGAGATAATTCTCAGGAAAATAATCCTCTCAGACTATCAGGCAATATGACCTGAATGTAGAATAAGAAAAAGATGGATACAATTGCATAAATGGAAGGTCTCTATTCTTATGCTATATTTTTCATTGTAAAATGAATGAGAGATGATGATGAGATTATCTCTATGCTAAGCACACTGAAGACCAAAACACACGTTATGGTTTGTGGTCTTTATGCATTACTGGTTATAAGGGCAAAGGGATACATGAATTTTTTTTTATTATTTTTTATTTATTTTCAGCATAACAGTATTCATTATTTTTGCACCACACCCAGTGCTCCATGCAATCTGTGCCCTCTATAATACCCACCACCTGGTACCCTGATGTCCCACCCCCCCGCCCCTTCAAAACCCTCAGATTGCTTTTCAGAGTCCATAGTCTCTTATGGTTCACCTCCCCTTCCAATTTCCCCCAACTCCCTTCTCCTCTCCATCTCCCCATGTCCTCCATGCTATTTGTTATGCTCCACAGATAAGTGAAACCAAAAAAATTGAGAAAAAAAGAAATAAGTTGGGTTTTTCTTTTCAATTTTAAATATGAGATGTGATTATCTAAAAGCTATCTATATCCATGGAGCATAGATTTATATGAGCATTTATATATATATATATATATATATATATATATATATTCACTTGGTCATCCTTGGGTAATGGTATAACAGATGTTAGTGCATCACCCAATGCCATCAAAGATTAATATAAGAAAATGATTTGAATACAAGGTACCCATCATGCTGTAGAAAGAGCTGTTTTTCCCTTATGATAGAAAACCTAGACCAAGATAAGCTCAATTACAGGTGGATTTTAAATATGTAAAAAAAAAATAATGTCAAACCACTTCAGAATGACAAGCTCAGCGCCTCAAATAATAATAATAATAATAATGAGTACATAGAACATAAGCCCCATTGCTACTCAAGAAATGTTATTTTTAGAACATTTGATAAGCAAGGATTCTGGCTTTCACTAAGATGTCCCATTGTGTAAAATATTAATATATAATTATTTTTTTCTGCGTCTCAACAAGTCATGGTTAGGATGAGTTAATAATATATCACTGTATTTCTATTGATTGTGAGCATAATAATCCAAGACAGTCACAGTAAAAAAGGAATTTAACTTCTGGAAAGAAAGAATATGACCCATGTTTGTAAAAAATTATTTAGTCATTCTTGGTATAGGACACTGAAGCACACTTTTAGTTTTATGTGTGTGTCATACATGTGTATGGGGTATGCATACATGTGCATGTAAAATTCTTGGGCTTATACTTGCTATACACACATATTAGTTAATATACATATGTATATTTAACATATCAGTTAAAAATACAAGCTGTCAATGTGCTGTGAAAGAAGAATCTGAATATTCTATGAGAAGAAATGATGTTGTAGGGTTTCATAATTGAAAATGTAATAAGAAAAATTTGGAATTAAGAGATTTCATGACAGAAGCATCTCTTCTCACAGAATCTCCAGGAATGTACTTAAAACATACTTTTTTTTTCATCCAGGCCCTCCTTAAACCCTCAACACTGATGGAATCTACATTAAAGAAGCCAACATCCTATAATTCATTAAAAGAGAGTACAACAATCATCAGCATATTTTAATATGAATGGATATAAAATACTCATGTTTTAGGTGCAAGTAGGTTATCAGTATTACTGCTTCTACTGTAAAAGTCAGTGTGGTTTCCTATTATTCCTAGGCTATTTGTATCTCTCAGAATAGGGATTATTTTGACACATTTAGTTAATAACTAAAACAATTGGCCTCAAATTGATTTTCTTTATTCTTGAACAAAGCCTGCCCCTCCTGCTCTTCGTCTTTCCTTCCTTCCTCCTTCCTTCCCTTCCTTCCTTTCTCCCTTTCTTTCTTCTCTCCCTTCCTTCCACCCTCTCATCCTCATTCTAGATCTTCCTCCCTTCCTTTCTCCCTTCCCTTCCCTTCTTCCCCTCCTCACTTCCTTCCTTTCTTCCCTCTCTTTTTTAAAGATTTTATTTATTTATTTGACAGACAGAGATCACAAGTAGGCAGAGAGGCAGGCAGAGAGAGAGAGGAGGAAGCAGGCTCCCTGCTGAGCAGAGAACCCACATGGGGCTGGATCCCAGGACGCTGGGATCATGACCTGAGCCAAAGTCAGAGGCTTTAACCCACTGAGCCACCCAGGCGCCCCCCTCTCTTTTTTAAATTGGGTTTTTTTCTTTGTATACTTTGAGTGTGAAAGTCCAAATCTGACATTACCTTTCAACATCCTCAGGCCACTGTCACCAGTAGTGGCTTGCTTAAGTGCTTGTTCCACTTGTTCCCGGCGCTTTGATTCAAATTCCAAGGCTTCCTGCAGTTTTCTCTTGGCTTTTTTCTCCTTCTTTAGACGCTTTTGCATGGTAGCTATAACATGAAAAGGTAAATAGTTCCCAAAACTTTGGTCAATAAAATAGGTTTGCCAGTTTTTGTGGATTATAAATCATATACAGATACAGAGAAAGACACAAACAATATCATTAGCTTCTTTTGGTTCCAATTCTCATTAGATTCAACAGTGTTCAGTCATACAATTTACTTCTTTATGCTTTCACTTTTGCGGGGCATATGTTTTTTTAGATAAAATTATTGGGCACTTGCAATATATTGATTCATAGCAGGGTTTTAAGCATACCAATCTTCACAGTCTTTCTGAATCAGTTTTTAGAAATTGAGATATTTTCATTGTGACAATAGAAAAACATTCAAAAACCATGCAAAATTAAATTTTTATGACATTTAAAAGATGTTAGAAGTGTTCACATATAATTAAAATATTTTATTGAACTAATTATGATGGTAATTTAAGTTTCACTTGTATTTATTTCAGAGTTCAAGCTCTTTCACATAAATGACCTTCAGCTACTTCAAAATAATAATGTGCCCAGGTAAATTTATGTTTATGTGAAACAAAAATTCAGAGGTCTGAGGTAATAAAGTTGGAAAACTTGAAACAAAGAAACTGAGAATATATGGTTTCTGTTTTTTTAATTTTGTTTTAGATATTTATTTATTTTAAGAGGGGTAAGGGACAGAGGGAGAAAAAATTCAAGCAGACTCCCCACTGAGTGTGGAGCCCCAGTGCAGGATCTATCTCACAATCCACAAGATCATGACCTGAACCCAAACCAGGAATCTGGTGCTTAACTGACTGAGCCATCCAGGCACACCTGGGTTCTGTTATTTTTGGCAAAAAGTTTTAAATTAGGTTCAACATAAAAATATCTTAGTATTTTAATTATACTTATTTATCACCATTCATATAAAGCATTTAACAATTAATTAAATAAGAAATCTAGATTATTCAAATTATTGTATAACTTAGTGTTCATAATAATCCAAAATTTTGCTTCTAGTAAAATTATTGGCTCAAAAATATCCTATATGTTGATTTTCTTTAAATTTATGACTACATATATTACAAACAATATCACAGTGAAGAAAGAAGCAAAAAATGTGCACCTTTAGCTCAAAAGGCTGACCTATAGCCTGCATTGTTCTGATAAGGATGACATATGTGCTAATTGCTACATTCTTAAAGTGTCTCATGACTGCCTATAAATCTTGCTGACAGCTAATATGAATTGAATGATAAGCGCCAGAGAAATATTGTGAAACAATTTTATGAGTAGATATTTGAAAAAGACATTTATGATGTAATACTCCCTGCACATCCCCTCTCCTTTGAGTGTTAAGCATATAACCAACCAGCTTCATGGAGTAAAAAGTACAACTCTTTCTGCCCATGGGTCCTGTCCCTGTGCTACTTAAATAAACTTATTTAGTTGTATTGTAAAACACCTTAAGAATTCTCTCTTGAACATTGTGCTCAACAATTCCACAGCATCAGCATATTACATTTAAAATTACATAAATAAAAATAATAACTACTATTTATTTAGGAGTTACTATGTACCTAGCACTTTTTCTGGGACTATATCTCATTACTTTTTTGACTAGAAAAATAATAAGAATTCTAAATATATATACATATATAACTATGTTTTTATGGAATATTTACATATATATAATTATATTCTTTCTATATACTTGGACAGTTTTACTTTTGAGCACAAGATCAATTTCCCCCCTCTTTCCTTTCAATCATATGACTTCAGATAAAGAGTTCACACTTCGTCAAAAAAAAGTTGGTTATACTGGATATGAGATATTTAGGGAACTAGAAAGGAATTTAAGTGATTATCCAGTTCAACTATTATAATAGATGAGGATACTGAGGTTCATAGAGATGAAGTACATAATTTTATTCTTAATCAGTGAGGATGAAAGATTAACAGTTTCTTTTTTTTTTTAAGATTTTATTTATTTATTTATTTGACAGACAGAGATTATAAGTAGGCAGAGAATCAGGCAGAGAGAGAGAAAGGAGGAAGCAGGCTCCCTGTTGGGCAGAGCCCAATGTGGGGCTCGATCCCAGGACCCTGAGATCATGACCAGAGCCGAAGGCAGAGGCTTTAGGCCACTGAGCCACCCAGGTGCCCCCAGATTAACAGTTTCTTATAATTATGTTAGTCATTAGATGTAAGATGTTCACAGTAGTGCTTAGCACATAGCAGACAGTTGATAAGCATTAGCCAGTAGTAGTACTAGTAGAAGTACTAGTAGTATACTAGTAGTAGTGACAGTAATGATAGTAGTAATGATAATAAGATATGGTAGTAGCAGTGGTATTATTATTATATCATAATAATAATATGCTACATTTATTAAATACAAATATTTCAGAATAAGTTTGATAGTAGATATAATATTACATCTACCATATCAAGGCCTTTTTTATTTTTTATTTTTCTTAAATATTTTATTTATTTACTTGAGAGTGCAAGTGAGAGAGCATGAATGGAAAGGGGGTAGAGCATAAACAGGTGTGGGGAGAACATGAGGAGTGTTGTGGAGAGCATGGTGGGGAGGAGAGCTTAAGCGATGAGCCCATGAGCAGGATATGTGAGGGGGGATTATGAGCAGTGGGGAAGGGTAGAGGGAGAGTGATTAAAAGGGAGAAGCAGCCTCCCCACTGAATAGGGAGCCCAGCTCTGGGCTCGATCTCAGGACCCCAGGATCACAACCTGAGCCAATGGCAGATGCTCAACCAAGGGCCACCCAGGTGCCCCTATCATTTCTAGGTCTTTTTAAAATACAATAGATGTGATAGTAGTTAAAAGATAGACCTGAAGAGTCTATAAGAAGTTAATAAACAGAAATTGATATGAGTACAACCCTAAAAGTTAGAAGCCAATTTTAGTCTATGTAGTAGATATGCATAAGTCAATCTAAGACTGTTATTATATTTAACACATGATTATTAGATTCTTTAGTATAAAAAATTATCCTACTAAAATATGTGTCTTTATGACTGCTAGTCATAATAATATTTTGCATACCAAATACAAGAAATAAATGAATTTTTCTAAGTTTCAAAAAGTAAAGTTCTTGCTTAATAGTATTTAATGAGTTTGTCAAGATAATGAGCCAATGTATGCTGCTTCTTGCTTTCATGCCTATGCTCACTGATACCTCTATCTAGAATGTCTAAACCACTCAGATACTCTCACGCTATTTCTTAGCCTACTGATCTTCAAGACTCAGTTTCAAGTATCAGCATCAAGAAGCATTCCTCAACTATTCACTTCCCTACCAAGCTGCACTAACTACCTCTCTCTATATAAGCATATATACTGTACATCATTGCTCTTGCCACTTTGTCTTGAAATTAACTGGTTGGTTGTGCTAGCCTTCTAAAATACAAATCTCTCAAGGACAGGTACTGAGTTTTATTTATCTTAAATCCTCAGAATCCAGCACTATTCTTGACAAAGATTAAGCATTTCATCTACAGGAAATTATTAGATTATCTATATCCAGGAGTATTTTATGAAATTGTGGGAAAACTAAGAATATTCATATTTTACAAATTGGCAACTGGCCTGAAGTCCAGATCTAGTTCATTATCTTTTATAATAAATAGAAATGGTATAAATATCTTGCCATGTGGATTACACATAGTATTTGATTCTTTGCTTGTCATTTTTTTCAGTAGTTCCAAACTAAATCTGAGGATATTTCTACTACTCTTGAAAATATCTACAACAAAGTGTTTATTCTGTAATTGAACTTGTCAAACTTACTTCTGCTTTGAAGCTCAACTGCAAGTTGTTTTTCAAGGTTTTCTCTAATTTCTCTCTCTCTATAGAGCTCCGTTTGTAGTTCTTTTTTTTCTTGTTGAATCTGCTTCTCCTGGAAGTGAGCATTATCCAAAGCCACTTTCAGTAGACCCTGTCAAAGTGCAGCAAATGACATGCAGTTCATCTTATTTGTTTTAGTTTCTCAAGTATGAAATAATTTATGTAGATGCTAATGTCTTGTATTACGTTTATTTTGTTTATAGAAATATTGTTGACCTGAATGTTGGTCAACAGAGTCTCCACGGAGGACAGACTATCAGCAAAAATGAATGGTCCAGGGAATCCAGGAGACAATGCCTGCCCAGGAGTCAGTTGGATTTTGTCCAAGGGTGACTTCATCAGTGGGATTTGAAATGGTAATTCTTCTGGAAAAAAACAAAATTAATATCAGAATGTTCACAAATTAACAGGTCAAAATTTTCACTGTGTTTCCTTTACCTCTAAAAGTATCTATAAATATTTTGTTTCTAAAACTAGATAATGGAAAACTCTTAATTGGAAGTCATACCTATTCCCCAGTTGTATTTGTTTTTTTTTTTTTTTTCAAAATAAGTGTCAGGAAATAATCTGTGAAAATGAAACAACATATACTGGTAAAGATGTATGAGACTTGGAGAAACACATTTATGATATGTTTATGAATACCTATAAATTAAATAATTAGATCACCTCCTTATAAAGCATATACTGTTTTTATTCTTTTCAAATTTATCTGTCATCTATCTATCATCTATCATCTCCATTGTTTAATAGCTTTATTGAAGTATAATTCATACACAGTAAAATTCACCTATTTAAATGTATATTTCAATGATTTTGATTAAATATACAGAGTTGTGCAACCATCATCACAAATCTATCTTAGAACATCTTGATCACCCCCAAAATACCCATCATGCCCATTTACAGTTAATCTCCTTCCACACCCCCAGTGCTTGGCAATAACTAATCTACTTTCTGCCTCTATAGGACTGCCTTTTCTGGATATTTTACACAAATAGATACAATATGTGGTCTTTTATGTCTGGCTTCTTTTACTTAGCATAATGTTTTTGACAATCATCCATGAGGTAGCTTGTATCAGTGGTTTCTTCCTTTTTATTGCTGTAAACTATTCCATTACATGGATATATTGCTTTTCGTTTAATGATTCACTAACTGACAAGCATTTGGATTAATTCCAGTGTTATGTTTTATTTTGAAGAAAACTGCTGATGAAAAAATATTAGCTGTGATGTAAAAACACAAGTTATATCTTTTCTTCCCGTTTATTTTTATATTATCTTTTCTCACATTCTCATTACTTTAGCAAGATTCTCTCTTAGCTTCAGGTAAAGAGACACCAATAAAGTTATCGTTTAATAAGATGTTTTGAACCGATATACCTGATTACAAAAATAATCTTCTCTTACACTGAGAAGCTAACTACTTGACTATGTATTTGAATTCTGATTGAATATCTTTTAGGTGAGATGTACAAATCATCAGACAGCAAATTTACCCCTGAAATTAGAAATTGGGGCTTTTTTGACAGGGATAAAAATAATCTGCTACAAAGAAGTGATCTTCAAAAGTACCTAAACAAATCATGGCATTCTTTTTTTTAAAATTCATCTATTTATTTGAGAAAGAGAGCAAGAATGGAGGGAAGGGGCACAGGAAGAGGGAGAGAGAGAATCTTAAGCATATGCTCCACCTAGCACAGAGCCCGACATACACAGTTCCTGACCTTGCAACCTCGAGATCATGACCCGCCCTGAAGTTAATAGTTGGATGCTTAACCAACTGAGCTACCCAGGTATCCCCAAACCCTGGTATTTTTTTATTATTTAAATTCAATTAGCCAACACATAACACATCATTAGTTTCAGATGTAGTGATCAACAAATCATCGGTTGTGTATTACACCCAGTGTTCACCACATCATGTGCCCTCCTTAGTGCCCATCACCCAGTTACCCCATTCCTCCCCCACCTCCCCTTCAGCAACCATCTATTTCTTTCCTGTATTTAAGAGTATCTCATGGTTTTTATCCCTCTCTTATTTCTTCCCATTCAATTTTCCCTCCCTTCCCTTATGGTGCTCTGCACTGTTTCTTATATTCCACATATGAGTGAAACCATATGATAACTGCCTTTCTTCTATTGACTTATTTCACTTAGCATAATACCCTCCATGTCCATGCTGATGTAAATGGTAAGTATTCATCTTTTCTGATGATGGAATAATATTCTATTGTAGATATGGACCACATCTTCTTTATCCATTCATCTGTTAAAGGACATCTTGGCTCCTTCCACAGTTTAGCTATTGTGGATATTGCTGCTATGCATGTTGGGATGCAGGTGCCCCTTCTTTTTACTACATCTTTCAGAGCCTGGTATTCTTAAATGCCTTCAACAGCAATATAGGATGGCATGAATCATAGCACCTCAAACAAAATTATTCTACTTACTATATCTCTTCATTTCGGTAACTGGGCAAAAGCAAAGTGCAAAAATATGCATCTCCCTGGTCAGAAAAAAATTCAGTGACCCCATATATTATGAAAGTAATTTGAGGGGGAAATAAACACAACTAGTCTTGAATCTGGACCTAACCAATTTTCACAAAAATTTAGCTATTGGTTCTGGTTCCAGGAGGGATAAGAATATGGATTTATCATATAGATAGAGCTAGTTTTTCAATTGCAAGAAGCCTATACATGTAATTATGAACCACACAGATTTCATAGTCATCATGGTTTGCTCCACAGTAAATGGTATGCACCATTTACTGTATGGGAAGCTGTGACATAGAATTGTGGGAAACTTCTATGAGATTTTTAATGGTACAGCATTATCTCTGAATAAAATGCTTTTTCTTTTTTTGCTTTTAAAAAAATTACTTATTTTTTAAATTTCTTTTCAGTGTTCCAGAATTCATTGTTTATGCACCACACCAAGTGCTCCATGCAATACATGCCTTCCATAATACCCACCATCAGGCTCACCCAACCTCCCACCTCCCTCCCCTCCATAACCCTCAGATTGTTTCTCAGGGTCCACAGTCTCTCATGGTTCACCTCCCCTTCCAATTTCCCCCAACTCCCTTCTCCTCTCCATCTCCACATGTCCTCCATGTTATTCCTTATGCTCCACAAATAAGCAAAACCATATGATAATTGACTCCTCTGCTTGACTTATTTCACTCAGCATACTCTCCTCCAGTCCTGCCCATGTTGATACAAAGGTTGGGTATTCATCTTTCTAATTGAGGATGATACTCCAGTGTATATATGGACCATATCTTCTTTATCCATTCATCTGTTGAAAAGCATATTGGTTATTTCCACAGTTTGGTGACCGTGGCCATTGCTGCTATGAACATTGGGGTACAGATGGCCCTTCTTTTCACAACATCTATATCTTTGGGGTAAATACCCAGTAGTGCAATTGCAGGGTCACAGGGAAGCTCTATTTTCTGAGTAAAATGTTTTTAATAGAAATCACCATTTCCAATTTTTTTTTTATTTTTTATAAACATATATTTTTATCCCTAGGGGTACAGGTCTGTGAATCACCAGGTTTACACACTTCACAGCACTCACCAAAGCACATACCCTCCCCAATGTCCATAAACCCACCCCCTTCTCCTAAACCCCCTCCCCCCAGCAACCCTCAGTTTGTTTTGTGAGATTAAGAGTCACTTATGGTTTGTCTCCCTCCCAATCCCATCTTGTTTCATTGATTCTTCTCCTACCCACTTAAGCCCCCATGTTGCATCACCACTTCCTCATATCAGGGAGATCATATGATAGTTGTCTTTCTCTGCTTGACTTATTTCGCTAAGCATGATACGCTCTAGTTCCATCCATGTTGTCGCAAATGGCCTAGATGTCCATCAACAGATGAATGGACCATTTCCAATTTTTTAACAACTTCCATTTTTCTAAAATCTACATGGATAAAAAATGCTAAACAACTATTTTATAGAATTAACAGTTTCATATTATCTGGATCTAAAATGTTATAAAAATCATTTGTTTATTGGTCTTAAATAATTAAATAAAATATATAAATTTACCTGTTAATTTTCTCTAAGCACAAGAAGCAATAATGAACATATTCTCCAGAATTGTTTTTTATAAAACTTAAAAAATAATATTTTGACTATAAATGCATGATGGATGTGTTTTGCACAACTCCCTTAAGTCTAACTCCCTTAAGTCTAAACTCTTCCTCTCTCCCTCCCTCGCATCCTTCTTTCTTTCCTTCTTTCCTTTCCTGCCTCCTTCTCTCCTTCCCTCCTTCCCTCCTTCTTTGCCAGTGATAGTTTAGGAAGAGGTGGAATATTCCAAAGAGACTGAACACATTAGAAATTCTGTGATCTATTTCAACTACAAAGTATGAATATTTGAAATATGTAATTTGAAAACTAAATTCTAAAATGTTTTAAGCATCATCTCTAATGCTTTTAAAGTATATTTCTTAACACCTAACCAAGGAATATTATGTCTTATTTGTATAGCTTGAAGTCTGTATTCAGCAAGTATTTTGTTTTCCGCACATGACAAGTGGATAGAATAACTTCATAATGATTTATTGATAATAATTGGGAAGGTTTTACATCTTTGTATTGATGTTTTTAAATCTTAAAGTATGAATTAATTAGACTGGAAGATCTATTCTTACAAAAATGAACTGCTACAAAATTAGAACATTGACATCTTGCTGATTCAGAGATAATATAATGTTTCTCCTGAATAAACATTTTGTATCAGGGGCAGAGTTCTTAAAATTAATGGATTCTTCATTATGTCTCTCTCTCTACACAAGTAACTGTAGTGGTAAGAATCTGAGGGATATTCTGCAAACAATATATCCAAAAAGGAAAGCAATATATTCAGTATTCATAAAACAAAATTAAAACTACATCAAAATTGGGGCACCTGTGTGGCTCAGTGGGTTAAAGCCTCTGCCTTCGGCTCAGGTCATGATCTCAGAGTCCTGGGATCGAGCCCCACATTGGGCTCTCTGCTCAGCAGAGAGCCTGCTTTCTCCTCTCTCTCTGCCTGCCTCTCTGCCTACTTGTAGTCTCTATCAAATAAATAAATAAAATCTTTAAAAAATTAAAAAAAAAACTACATCAAAATTCCCAGAAATCTTCTATTTGGAGATGAAATAAATGCTTTTGAGTTGGCTTTAAGGAAGATTGACTATGAAGACAGGTTGCATGGTCTATGGTTTGTAATGTTGCTGTACAGTAGATTGAAGTTTCAAAATAACATTACTCTTCTTTAAAGAGATGGACACAGTGAATTAGGTGTTGCTTGCTGCAGTGAGGATCAAATGCAAAAAGAATCATACTTCATCGGACCTAGTCAGCACCAGGAAAATAAATAGAAATATAAGAGGTATGCAGGCAATGATTCATTTTGATAATCTGGCCCAAGAGAGACACATAGAGACAGCACACAGATCTAAGCTTCTACTGAAAGACAAATAGGACACAGAGGGTGGGAATTGGGATGACAGTATAGCAGAGGTCACATTGATTTTCAGCAGCAGTTTTCACACAGATGAGATGACCCTGGACTCTATTTGGCCCATTGTTCATATCCTACCTGTCTCACAAGCAATAAATTTCCTAGACCTAGAAAAGGGCAGTAAAGAAGAAGGATTCTACTTATGACTTCTTATGATTAAGTTTCCATGCTAACCAAACATGCTTTTTCAGACCAAGTCACATTTCATGTTAAAGTCCATAATAGCCAAAATCTAGTTGAAGTGTATTATGTTTTGGTGTAAATGAGTGAAAAGTGTCAAACCATTTTTCATTTTTTTCTGATTTTAAATTACATGCTACCAAAAATGTGTAATAAATGCATTAGAAATCTATTTCAATTTTGTAATAGTTCTTCACATCTGAATGACATTGACATTCTGCTTAGAGTTTAAAAACATTCATTGTTATGTAGGAACTTATTTGGGAGGCTTGAGAAATCCTACTCCACAATGAAATTAAATATGGACAAGTACTAGAACCACTGACTGTCAGTTAAACAAGAGCATCTCTTTGTAAGTCAGGGAGAAAGGGCTTTGACTGAGCACTTTGATTTAAAAGGCTAGTGTTCAAAATGTGTATATTAAAATCTTTATCAACACATATGATGCAATGGTATAAACTAAAAAATAAAGATAAGACAACTGCTATGTAGCTGAGGACATGAGTAACCTCTTCATTTACTGAAGCACAGTAGAAACTGATTTTACTGAGCCTGTTTGTTAAACTTACTATACTTTGTAATAGCACTTTGGAATCCATTTGCAGAACAAATTCTTATTTTTAATTTCTTCCTTAAGGCCCAGATGAATAGATGTAAAAGTTGACAAGAAATTTATTTGTATAAAAAGATAAACATATGGTAAATGCTCAGGATGAAAAAGTCCTCCTAAAAATTAATATCAGGACTGCTAGAGATTTTCTGTATTAATGTAATGCTTATTTTTCCACTTTTTCATGGAGTTTAGTCTTTCCTCTTTCCTCTGCGCTTTGAGGATTATAATACATGATTAGAAAGTGAACACCACTGACTCACTCAGCATTGAGAAAATGCAGCCACCTGTCATCAGGTCATCAGTTTTTATTCTTTAATGAATAAATTGTATTTCACTATTTAATTTGAGTGCTTTCCCCTAAATGCAGCTGCTCAAGAGTTTCTTTTCTTGGTGCCATCAGTATTACATTTGGCACAAGCATGACACCTGCTTCCATCTTCCAGATGAGGAACAATAACAATAACAAAAATGACCAACTGCTGTGTAATGATGTGACTTGCATGAATATAAGGAAGTATTCATGGTCTTAGTTGAACTATGATTCAAATATTACCCTTACCAAATGTTGAAAGGAAAAACTTGATCCCCAAATTGTTACATTTTTTTAGGGAGACGAAAAAATAAATAATGCTGACAAATGAAAACTGAAAACTGGTAGCAAAAGGATGAAGAGTCATCAACCTGAGAAGGTGAGATACAATACTTCTAAAACTAGTATGGCACTGTTTTATTCTGGATCCTTAGATTACCAATTTGGCATAACAGGTTCCTTTATATATTATGAATTAGAAAAAAGTCATCTTTCAGAAAAAATATTATGCTGATAACAAATATATCCAGTGAAGGGTTAGAAGTATGATACCCAGTCCTTGTTGTTAAGGAGCTGACACATCTTGAAGAAAAGGAAACAAGTTATAGAAGTGAACAATTAAGTGTGAAATCATGTGACAAATGTTAAGTGCTTCTCAAAAGAGAGATCACTGCAGTCTGGAGTAAGCATTTAAACTAATCCATTTACTCTAGCTGAAAAGTGTTCCTACTGTCATTAAATTAAATCCCATGGATTTTCTGCAAGATATCAGTATAGCAACAAGGTTCCTTTCTCATACTAGCATTGAAAAACCTGGGTTAAACAATGATAAACATTTTTAATTAAAACAAGGTTAAGCAGATAAATTATAAGGTATTTGAGTGAAATTTGAATTTCAGATAAACACTAAATTACTTTTCAATGTAAGTATGTCCAAAATACTCCATAGGACATAGTTATACTAAAAACATAATTTGTTGTTGGGGCTCCTGGGTGGCCCAGGCAGTTTCAGCTCAGACCACGATCTCAGGGTTGTGAGGTGGAGCCCCATGTCAGGTTGTTCATTCAGTTGGGAATCTGCTTCAGATTCTCTTTCTCCCTCTCCATCTGCCTCTAAACCCCCATGCATGTGCATGCTCTCTCTCTCAAATAAATAAATAAATATTTAAAATGATAATAATAATTTGTTGTTTATCTGATCCAAGTATCACTGGGAATGCTGTTTTATTTTTTATTTGTTAAATCTATTAAAGCAAGACAACTCAGAGCCTTTAAAAAGCTAGTGCTAAATGTAAGCATAGGTTACATATTAATTAAGGCAGCAGAGAGCATAGTGACAAAGAACAAAAGATCCCAAAGCTTGACTGTGTAGGTTTGAAACTCTGCTCTGTGATTTGCTCGCTCCTGAGAGAGTTACTTAATTTTTCTATGCCTCAATTTCCTCATCTTACAGATAATAATAATAATATATTATATATATTACATATTTTACAGATGATAATAATACCTATCTCATAAGGTTGTTTTAAAGATTAATGAGCTACTACTTGTAAAGTTTGTACAACAGTGCCTGACCCAAAGAAAATGTAAAATAATAACAAATTAAATGGCAATCGAAAACTCCCAGGAATGGAAGAGGAGACTATAATAAAATATTTGACCACCGAAGCATCCATTAACACCTCATAAAATATGTGGCAAGATTCTTTTTTAGGTGGTAATGGGATAAAGGCCTGGCTTCACCCTAAATGAATCCAATGTTATTTTTTCAGTTATCAAATGTCTGAGGAGACTTCTTAAGTCAAAGTCAGTGTTTCTTAACTGGGGGTAATTTTGCAGTCCAAAGGACATATGGAAATGGCTGAAAACATTTTTGGATGTCAAAATTGAGGGGATGGGAGTGTGTGCTACTGGCTTCTTTCTGCACTGAACTTCTACTAGAAAGCTTAATAAGCTTAATAAGATAACATGTTTATGAGTGATTTAGAATTAGCACAATACTCGACAAGGTATGTTTTATAGTTTTTATGCATTGAATTTCAGATCCCTAACTTCAGTTCTTTGCTCAAATGGCAGCTTATTATTGAAAATCTATACTGAACATCCTATTTAATATTGCAACCTGTACTCTTATTTTCACTCCCTTATAACATGTTTTCTTTTCCCCTAGAAAAAATTTCACCAATAATATACAATGTAATTCATATATTTACTGTTTTTGTTATGTATTTTATGTCACTACAATATACTCTTAGTGAAAGTGGGAACTTTCTGTTTTTAAAAATTTTCCCACTGATGTCCTCTCAGTATCTACAATTAAAACTATCCTGGGTCTTCAACATGTGTGATGACTTTGGATATGCAGACTGGTAACCTTAAAAGTTGAGGTAAGATTTCTAATAATCAGATTGATTCCATTATTTCTTTCTATTAAAAAAGATAAAAGTATACATGAATATGTGATTTTAAAATAAATTTATAAGTATATGGTCAGAGAAAGGAAGAAAGGGGTGGAGGTAAAGAGTTTCTGGTCAAACTTCAGCCTTTTTAGTAAAATCAATGATTATAGATAATGGGACAAACTGAAATTTTGCAATTTTAAAAAGTAGTTGATATAGTTGTCATAACATGCCTAGTTTATATTTATTGAACTTGTCTACACATCCTTTGAGCAAAAAAGAGTAAAATATAAATCTTTCTGGCTCACACACATACTTTCTCATCACCTTTGCATCAAAGATAAAGCAAACTACTCATTCTTTAAAAGTAGATCTATATTTACTAGAGCCTAGAAATTTAGAAGGAAAAAAAGGGCTGAGATCCAGAATGGAAAGAAATTTAATACATAGACCAGAGTTTGCTCTAAAAACTGCAAAAGAGACACAAATTTCTAATATAAAGAACCAAACAGTACCTGAGGCTTATGCAATTCCCTTCTCCAGAAAACCACCCTCCTACTTCTGTGAAAAAGACTACACAGATAACATTAACTGAATGGCTAATAATTTAACAGTCTTCATCAGAAACTGACAAACAAGAGGCAACAATGGGCACTGAGGTAAAGTGGGAAGGAAGCTGCTGTTTAAAGATGTATTCAGGAAAGATTGTGGGGAGGGCACACATTTCCATCATTTAACTGACTCTTCGAGGTGATTGGGTTTTATTATGCTGACTTATCTTTAAAGTGGCCACAGGGTTGCAATAGAACCCTGCTTTTACCCTTACTAGGGCTTCCGTCATCTGGCTGACTGCAAAGACTGCAAAGCAGATTTCTCATTTTGTTGCCCTGCCAGGAAATGTACAAGCCTTTTCACCAACTAGGGAATAAACCTCTCTTCTTAATCTGGCACAAATAAGGAAGAGAATAAAAAATTTTTTCTGACCTGGAAATTCAAGCGCTAAGTATAAAATCACTGTCGTTGTGTTGCTTTGGGTTCGTTAACATATCTGACTAGAGAGGTTTGGTGGAAGGTACAACGGAACATGATACTAATATCGAGCACTTTAACAGCCATAGTTCGTAAACCTTATCATCTGTCAGAATGTCCTGAAGGTGTTTTTTTTAAAAAGTTCCCAACTCCCAAAGTTTCTGATTCAGTAGGTCTAAGGTAGGGCCTGGCTACTGGAAATTCTAAGTGCCCAATTGATAGTTGATTTTGCTGGTTTGGGGACCACAGTTTGAGAAACCACTGGACTATGTAGAAAGGTCAAATTTTGCTACATTTAAAGATGATTAATATTGTCTCCTATCACAATATTTTTTTAAACTGGTCTGTACAATTTTAAGAAATAATTTCAAAATGATAACTAAATTTTGAGCATATATTTTCACAGTTTTGAGAATTATATAAAATTAAAGACATAACAACTAGCCTCTTCTATAGATTTAGAGATTCTAAAAATCAATTTACATTGCACTGAAAAGAAGTGTATAATGGAACCTATTTGTAAAGAGTCTATGCGGATGAAAGCAAAATTCTTTTCCAAGAATGAATTTAACATAAGCAATTGTTTAATAAGGAAATCCACAGTTCTATGCATTAATCCTTAGATGCTATTTCCCTGTATTCAAGAAAGGCAGAAAGTAGGTATTCTGGCAGGATTAAGATTAAAAAATAAAGATGATTCCAAATGAGAATGAAACTTGCACGGAAATCTTGGAAAGAATAGTCTATAGAACAGTTTATAATTTGTCACCTCCTATAAACTCTTCAATAAGAAATGAATAGATACACAGGTTTGATATTTATATATAGATATCCTCACTAATAACTGCAGTTATACCTATTTATAATCTGTGCATAGTTTTTTTTTTATTTTACCACCAAACCAATGATAGAAAATTAAGAACACTCTTTTATCGTTAGTTATCTCTTTCTTCTCTCCCACAGACACACAAACCTGCACATGCATGCATGGATGCCTACACACACACACACACTGGTGAGATTATATGCTGATTTCTTTGTTTTAGCTAAGAAATAAGAAACCGAAGCACCAAGGTACCGTATTCTTCTGATAAAAATTATGAAGTGTTTTCCTAATAGATGAGCAATCATAATAGCAACACTGTTATAAACCTAGCCAGTTCAAGATGACACCAGTCATTTAATTATTTTACAAAGCTGAATTTTTTAATATGTGTTAATTATTAAGGTAAAACACTGCAATTTTCACATTTTTCTTTCTTGTGTAATGGAGACATTAAGACATCAAAACAATTGTTTTTTCTCTGAAAATCTCTCAAGTTTTATCAAAGAAGTAGGCATCTATCAGTAATGCTCCAGTCAAGAACCTTTACCAAATGCACAATCCTACTTTGAGATGTTGTCTGTTGCCACGAGAACATACATTATCCAGTGAACAAGCTCTTTTTTGTTAAAATGATTATAATTTATAAGATACAGCTAAGGGGGAAAAAGGGATAAATATCATCAATAGAACATGCTAATGTGCCATTTTATTTCATGTTTTCTATTGGTTATTTTATTTTATTTACCTTAAATTATTTTTATTAACATATAATGTATTATTTGCCCCAGGGGTACAGGTGTGTGAATCATCAGGCATACACATTTCACAGCACTCACCATAGCATGTACTCTCCCCAAAACCCATAACCCAACCACCCTCTCTCTACCCCCCACCCCCCCCAGCAACCTTCAGTTTGTTTTGTGAGATAAAGAGTCTCTTATGGTTTGTCTCCCTCCTGATCCTATGTTGTTTCATTTTTTCCTTCCCTACTGCACACAACCCCCTACCCTGCCTCTCAAATTCCTCATATCAGAGAGGTCATATGAAAATTGTCTTTCTCTGATTGACTTATTTCCCTCAGCATAAAACCCTCTAGTTCCATCTTATTGGTTATTTTAAACAAAAGTTACTTAAGAGAAAAAAAAATAAGGACAGTCAGATCTTCCTCTGTTCCCCCGAAAGCAGGCAATAAATCTCCCCATGTGAAATGTACCCTCCCTGTAGCAGGGGTAAAGAGACACCATTGTCACCAGAGGTGGGAAATTTAGAATAGAGAAGACTGTATACTTTTTACTAATTTACCACCCCAGGTACAAACTCTGTTGAGAATCCCTTATTAAATAAACTCCCAAAGTTATGTTTTCCTTGTCTTGTGAATTCCTCACAGATTTTACTGTCTCTCTTTCTAAAAGTTATAAAAACTGCCTGTCTTGGTCATTTCTTTGGTTCTCAATTTCCTTATTGGGCTTCCATGTATGTGGAATAAAACTTTGTGGGTTTTTTTTTTTTCCTCCTGTTAATCTATCTCATCTATTTAATCTTTCCTTTTTTTTTTTTTTTAGCATAACAGTATTCATTATTTTTGCACCACACCCAGTGCTCCATGCAATCCATGCCCTCTCCAATACCCACCACCTGGCTCCCCCAATCTCCCAACCCCCACCCTTTCAAAACCCTCAGATTGTTTTCAGAGTCCATAGTCTCTCATGGTTCACCTCCTCTTCCAATTTCCCTCAACTCCCTTCTCCTCTCCATCTCCCCTTGTCCTCCATGCTTTTTGTTATGCTCCACAAATAAGTGAAACCATATGATAATTGACTCTCTCTGCTTGATTTATTTCACTCAGCATAATCTCTTCCAGTCCCGTCCATGCTGCTACAAAAGTTGGGTATTCGTCCTTTCTGACGGAGGCATAATACTCCATAGTGTATATAGACGACATCTTCCTTATCCATTCGTCCATTGAAGGGCATCTTGGTTCTTTCCACAGTTTGGTGACCGTGGCCATTGCTGCTATAAACATTGGGGTACAGATGGCCCTTCTTTTCACTATATCTGTATCTTTGGGGTAAATACCCAGTAGTGCAAAATATACAGTGGAAAAAAGACAGTCAATAAATGGTGCTGGGAAAACTGGACAGCTATATGTAGAAGAATGAAACTTGACCATTCTCTTACACCATACACAAAGATAAACTCAAAATGGATAAAAGACCTCAACGTGAGACAGGAATCCATCAGAATTCTAGAGGAGAACATGGGCAGTAATCTTTTTGATATCAGCCACAACAACTTCTTTCAAGATATGTCTCCAAAGGCAAAGGAAGCAAAAGCAAAAATAAACTTTTGGGACTTCATCAAAATCAAAAGCTTCTGCACAGCACAGGAAACAGTCAAGAAAACGAAGAGGCAACTCATGGAACGGGAGAAGATATTTACAAATGACAGCACAGACAAAAGGTTGATATCCAGGATCTATAAAGAACTTCTTAAACTCAACACACACAAAACAGACAATCATATAAAAAAAATAGGCAGAAGGTATGAACAGACACTTTTCCAATGAAGACATACAAATGGCTATCAGACACATGAAAAAATGTTCATCATCACTAGCCATCAAATTAAAACCACATTGAGAGGGGCGCCTGGGTGGCTCAGTGGGTTAAGCCTGTGCTTTCAGCTCAGGTCATGATCTCAGGGTCCTGGGATGGAGCCCCACATCAGGCTCTGCTCAGCAGGGAGCCTGTTTCCCCCTCTCCCTCTGCCTGCCTCTCTGTCTACTTGTGATCTTTTTCCCTGTCAAATAAATAAATAAAATCTTAAAAAAAAAAAAAAAAAGAAAACCCACATTGAGATATCACCTTACACCAGTTAGAATGGCCAAAATTGGCAAGACAGGAAACAACATGTGTTGGAGAGGATGTGGAGAAAGGGGAACCCTCTTACACTGTTGATGGGGATGCAAGTTGGTGCAGCCTCTTTGGAGAACAGTGTGGAGATTCCTCAAGAAATTATTTCATGTTTTTACATTGTTCTTTCTCAGGTGTATTTTTAGTTAATTTGGAGGTCTTGTTTCAATTTTACTCTCTTCTTTTTCAATATTCTTATCTAACTTAATGACTTTTTATTTTTGGAACTTTGTTTTATTTAGCAGTGTGTCATGGAAATACTTTTGTTCTAAAGGTACATTCATGGTACAGAGTATTCTTTTTAGTGACTTCATTGTATTCAATCCTATGATGTAACCTATAAATTCTTGATCCACTTGTCTTAATCTCTGAACATTCAAAATGCATTCTGGGTACTCTTTATGACATTTTCTACTTATTATATATTACTATGTACTTGGTTGTGCCTTTATTTCCCTAGTCTGCTGTGAGTTCCTATAGGGTAAAATCTGTGTTTCACTAATGATGGCTAATTGAATTTAAATTAAAAAAAAAACTGTTTCAATTTCTCATTGGTCTCCAGTAATTGCTACCAAATGCACAGGAGTGGTTTGGTAAAAATAGATATTATTTTTGCTAAATGTATAAATATTTCAAGCCAGAACAAAGAGTATCAACCAAACTAGTTATAATGTTGTTTCAAATTACCGGGTTTCTTGATACAATAACTTAATGACATTTTTAAAAGATTTTATTTATTTATTTATTTGACGGACAGAGATCACAAGTAGGCAGAGATGCAGGCAGAGAGAGAGAGAGAGAGAGAAGGAAACAGGCTCCCTCCTGAGCAGAGAGCCCGATACAGGGCTCTATCCAGGACTCCTGGATCAAGACCTGAGACGAAGGCTGAAGGCAAAAGCTTTAACCCACTGAGCCGCCCAGGTGCCCCCTTAATGATATTTTTAAAGATTTTTTAAAATGTTTTATTTATTCATTTGAGAGAGAGAGCCAGAGAGAGCATACAAGCAAGGGGAGAGGGAGGGGAAAAGGGAGAAGCAGGTTCCCAGCTGAGCCAGCCTGGTGTCTGATGGGGGACTCAATCCCAGGACTTGGAGATCATGACCTGAGCAGAAAGTAGATGCCTAACCATCTAAGCCACCCAGGTGCCCCTAACGTAATGACTTTTATCAGAAACATTAGGGAGTACCTGGTGTGCATGGTATTGTGCTGTAAATTAAAATGAGTTCAAGGACTTGCAAATTGAAGAGTGTGGTAGTGATTTCTTCTAATAACTACATTAGACAATTATAAGCTACCTGTATGACAAAGAGAAATAATTCCAAAATATCTCAATCAACTAAATAATCTTCACAGTGTATCATTCAGTGTAACTTCAGTGGTTATTCAAGGGTCAATCACCAAATATCCCCACTTTCTTGTTTTAAATTTTTCCCCCTAAAATGTATGAATCTTCTATTCTACTCATAATGCAATGAATATGACTGGTCTTTCTGTATCTTGGGTGGTTACATTTGTAAATTTCCATGTCCCTATTTTAGAATAGGAAGAACCACCTCAGAGTCTTTGTGGGAGGTTTAAATGAGAAAATTAAAGTGGAAGGACCTAGTATTGTACTTAGCATATGGTAGATCCTCAGTAAATATTGGTTGGATCTCAAGCTATGCTAACCTTCTAGAAATGGAATGTTTAAGAAAAAAAAAAAAGACTGAATTGAGTATACAGTGATCCCAAGATTGGCCCATGGCATTTCTTTTTCTTTAATTTCTTCTAGTAAATTGACTAAAGGACTTAGTTAATGTAGAAATCATTCATTAAGGTTTTATAGTATTTTTTCTCTTCCTAATAAACAGACAAAAACAAACATGAAATTTTGTAACTAAAATCTCTCATATTAGTTCCAAGGTAGTTGGAAGATTTCAGGCTCACATTATTTGAGTCACATTTTTTTTCCTTAAATTTAATTTATGTGACATTTTTACCCACGTGGATAAATGCAAATTTAAGGAGAGTATGCCTTCTATTGGAAAAAACAAAACAAAACAAAACAAAAAAACAGGAAAAATGTATCTTAAGTTTTCCTGGCAAATTCAGCCTTACTTTATTAATGTTGAAATTCCTTTACCCATTATTTGTTACAAATATTTATGGATGCATATGTAATGGCAGGTGTTGAAGCAAAATCACTGCAGATATTTTTCTCTTTTGCTAATAACTCTAGTATATGAGGATTTTATTTTCATCTTCTATCATAAGGGCTTTAGTTTGAATGGAGAATATCAAATGTTTACTGAATATAAAATTTAGAATTATTATAAGATTATGTCTGTGCTGACTGTGGGTCTATGCAGACAAAATAGAATTTGATGTTTTATTAGCTTGCAAGCAGTTACATATTTATATATTCCAAAGCTTGAAATATAAAGGGGAAGATTATTTGGGTAATCCAAATGACTCTAAAACCACAAACTAATCAGAACTGCACATGTAATTTTCCAGCTCACAACTTATAGTGACAGTTTAGGTTACTCTGATTTTCTCCTCTATTCTTCCCCTATCTGATCCCATCCTTATACATACTAATAGTCAATTATATTTCTTTCTTTTTTTAAGATTTTATTTATTTATTTGACAGAGAGAGATCACAAGCAGGCAGAGAAGCGGGCAGAGAGAGAGGAGGAAGCAGGCTCCCCACTGAGCAGAGAGCCTGACATGGGGCTGGATCCCAGGATCCTGGGATCATGACCTGAGCCCAAGGCAGAGGCTTTAACCCACTGAGCCACCCAGGTGCCCCTATTTCTTTCTTTAGAGGAAAAAATAGTTTTAAAATTTGCACAAAGCCCAACAAAAATCAACAATTAATATAAATGCAGTTATCTAGCATTTTCTATTTGTATGAATGTTTAAATATTGTGAACTCAGCCAGAGAAAACTTGTAATGTGAATAAAGGGAAATAAAGAGGAAATTAAGACCTAATATCTAATGTCTTATAATACTAATATATTGTAAACAGACTTGAACAAATCAAACTTCCTGTCTCAGATTCCAATTTTATGAAATTGTTCTTTTTTAATGATTCAGTTATTTGGATAATGGCTTTAAGGATCAATATTATAACTTTGATTCCAGCGATGTTATATTCAATTTAGTACCATATGTTATTAATTTCTACATTTGACTTGTACTCGTCTTCATGTTCACTTTGGATGACTTTAAGGAAAATGCCTCCACCCCCTGAACAGCTGTATCTCTCCAGTTCCCTTAGAGAGTTTCATTTTCCTAATCTGAATTGATCACTAGGGAAAATCACTTTGGTTACTGCCTCTGTGTCCACTGTCACCTCCTAACCATTATTCAGTTACTATTTGGCATTATTCCAGTGTGAAAATACCGTTTTTTTTAAATAATTTTTTATTTTTTATAAACATATATTTTTATCCCCAGGGGTACAGGTCTGTGAATCACCAGGTTTACACACTTCACAGCACTCACCAAAGCACATACCCTCCCCAATGTCCATAACCACCCCACCTTCTCCCAACCCCCCTCCCCCCCCCAGCAACCCTCAGTTTGTTTTGTGAGATTAAGAGTCACTTATGGTTTGTCTCCCTCCCAATCCCATCTTGTTTCATTTATTCTTCTCCTACCCACTTAAGACCCCGTGTTGCATCACCACTTCCTCATATCAGGGAGATCATATGATAGTTGTCTTTCTCTGCTTGACTTATTTTGCTAAGCATGATATGCTCTAGTTCCATCCACATTGTCACAAATGGCAAGATTTCATTTCTTTTGATGGCTGCATGGTATTCCATTGTGTATATATACCACATCTTCTTCATCCATTCATCTGTTGATGGACATCTAGGTTCTTTCCATAGTTTGGCTATTGTGGACATTGCTGCTATAAACATTCGGGTGCACGTGTCTCTTCGGATCACTACGTTTGTATCTTTAGGGTAAATACCCAAAAGTGCAATTCCTGGGTCAAAGGGCAGTTCTATTTTCAACATTTTGAGGAATCTCCATGCTGTTTTCCAGAGTGGTTGCACCAGCTTGCATTCCCACCAACAGTGTAGGAGGGTTCCCCTTTCTCCACATCCTTGCCAGCATCTGTCATTTCCTGACATGTTGATTTTAGCCATTCTGACTGGTGTGAGGTGATATCTCATTGTGGTTTTGATTTGTATTTCCCTGATGCCGAGTGATATGGAGCACTTTTTCATGTGTCTGTTGGCCATCTGGATGTCTTCTTTGCAGAAATGTCTGTTCATGTCCTCTGCCCATTTCTTGATTGGATTATTTGTTCTTTGGGTGTTGAGTTTGCAAAGTTCTTTATAGATTTTGGACACTAGTCCTTTATTTGAAATGTCGCTTGCAAATATCTTCTCCCATTCTGTCAGTTGTCTTTTGGTTTTGTGAGCTGTTTCCTTTGCTGTGCAAAAGCTTTTGATCTTGATAAAATCCCAATAGTTCATTTTTGCACTTGCTTCCTTTGCCTTTGGCAATGTTCCTAAGAAGATGTTGCTGTGGCTGAGGTCGACCTCAGCTGAAAATACCGTATTTTTTATACAAGATTGAATTTACCTCCTTTTCTAGTTTACTGACAATGGATTCTGTCTTACCTTCAGTTAAAATGCCCGTATTAACGGAGAGTGAAGTGTGCCATAGTTAGTTTATGATTGTCAAGTACAATATGTATCAAAGACTCTTGAGGGAATTTACCAATAAGCTAAGAGACCACCTAACTTTACCTAACACTGTCTCCGAAACAGTCTGATGTTTTAAGAAAAACTACCAGAGTGTAAAAGCAATGAAATAATGGTATTTGAATTTGAAGAATAGTGTATATTGCTTTATAGCCTCAGCCACAACATCCCAGAGGGTACTTTCTTGTCTGGATTCTTATAATACATGTTCTCTTCCCCCATTTGCTTAAAATGTGGGCTCCTTGATTAGCAAAATTCTATTAAGCATGTTTCACAGTTCTTGAACAATTCTGCTATTATGTTTTACCCTGCTTAAACTTCAGATATATTATATTCTCTACCACCCACTGAAGCCAAAAGGTCTAGACTCAATATTAGTATTTTCACAGATATAAAATACTCCTAATAAAATAAAGATATAAAACGGGAACAAATTACTCAGGTCCACTTTAATAAAAGAGTAGCATTTAAACTGTATCACTCTTATGATTTTGACATTCCCATTTGTATGTTGTGCATATGTTTCAAAGCTATATACCCTGTTCAAATAGCATGGTGACTTTTTGCAATACTGCTTGTATCCAAGCAGATACAAGGTTTGTAGAAAATGCATCTAGAGAACCATAAAACTATTGGAAAACATATTTTTCCACAGTATTTTAGTACCATGAAAAATTTAATCACAGGGAAAAATGTTTTGCTATCAACATCTTAGATGCCTTATAAAAGCAATGGCTTAGGAGACAAGATGGCAGGGAAGTAGGAGGAGGCGCCTTTGCAACCTGTACCCTAAAGTGAGCTGATTACCTACCAAAGAACTCCAATCACCCATGAAATCAGCCTGAGATCAGAATTAAACACGTCTGGATCTCTACAGGGACAGAAGAAGCTAGTGGGCAGGTAAAGTGGAGTGGGAATGTCGGACTAATATCGAAAGATAAACAAAAAGGGGAGGGAGCCACCAGAGGCGACCGATTGGAAAGTAATACCCCTAATACAAGAGTGCCCTGCATCTGGGGACTAGCATTAACTTGGAGACTGGTTGAAAGCACTAAAAAAGAGCAAAGGATCGTGGGGGGTAGATTGTGGGAATCAGGGCTGCTGGGGACAGGGGCTTAAGTCCCCAGACCCAGGACAGCCTCCCCTGGTGCTGAGCCAGAGAGAGTGCAGCTGAGAAACCAGGTCTTGGTCCCTGAGCCACCAGTGCGCCCGAGATTGCATGGGGTCCAGCTCCTGTGAGGAGGTGGGAGCCTCGCCAGTTGCCAGAACACCAAGCCATGCTACAGAGCCTGAGACACGCACGCCCCTCACCCTCCCCTGAGAGAGGTGCGTGGAGGCCCACCCAGGCACTCTTAGACCCGCACAATAGTTTCAGAGCCTGAGACACACATGTGCCCCAAAGTCTCCCCTGAGAGAGGTGCGCGAAGGCCCAGTCTGGTACTCTCAGACCCGCACCCTGCTCTCAGAGCCTGAGATGCGCGGACCCACAGCCTCCCCCCCTGAGAGAGGTGCGTGCAAGCCCGGTGCTCTTAGACCCAGAAAGACCAGGCACTCCCAGCCTGGGCCAGCGGGAAAATCTCAGTGTGCAATTGCTGCTTGGATCCTCTCTGGCGGTCTGGAGCTGCCCAGACAGCCGCCACTGTCACAGTTTTGGGTACAAGCAGAAGAACCTTAGTCCCCGTGACTCAGCACCTGCTCTGCCAGCGGCCAAGGGGGAATTTATATGGGCTCTGCAGACACAGGAGAGCAAACTGAGGCTTCTCGCTGAGAGGGAGGTCAAGGTGCAGTTTGCTTTCCTCTAAACCTACAAAAACCATCAAAAGCGAGAGAGAGAGAAAAAAAAAAGTGAACAAACAAAAAAACCACCGGAGAACAAAAGCCTGAAAAAAATGGTTTCCTCAGAGCCCACCCCCTTGAGGGGGACTGGAGGACTTAACTCAGGGAACATCATTGACTGAAAACCCACGTGGCAGGCCCTCCCCCAGAAAACCAACCAGGAAAAAAAAAAAAAAAAAAAAAAAAAAAAAAAAGACTACAAGAGAACAACCACCACTACTTCATAGGACAACTTTTTAAAAAATATTTTATTTATTTATTTGACACAGAGAGATCACAAGTAGGCAGAGAAAGAGAGGGGAAGCAGGCTCCCCGCTGAGCAGAGAGCCCGCTGCAGGACTCAATCCCAGGACCCCGAGATCATGACCTGAGATCATGACCTCAGATCACTGAGCCACCCAGGTGCCCCATAGGACAACTATTATTTTTAATTCATTCCCACTATTCTGGCTCATTTTTTAAAATATAGATAATTTTTTAACCTATTTACCATCACAGTGAGCTCTCCAGTACATCAAATACCATAATAACCTTCTAATCTGAACTTTTTGATACATACACCTGTGTTTTTCTTTTGCATTTCTATTTTTTAAATTTATTTTTTAAAATTTTAGTTTAGTTTAGTCTAGTTTATTCCTTTTTTATTTTTATTTTCTAATATTCTGTACATTGACTTTGTATCCTGCCACTGAAATCAAATCGTTGCTGAATTGCTGTATGAGTTCTACTAGTTTGGAGGAGGAGTCTATTGGGTTTTCCATATAAAGAATCATGTCATCTGCGAAGAGAGAGAGTTTGACTTCTTCATTGCCAATTTGGATACCTTTTATTTCTCTTTGTTGTCTGATTGCTGTTGCTAGGACTTCTAATACATGTTGAACAAGAGTGGTGACAGTGGGCATCTGGTGGTGTTCCTGATCTCAATGGGAAGGCTGCATGCTTTTTCCCATTGAGGATGATATTTGTTGTGGGTATTTCATAGTTAGATTTGATGAAGTTCAGGAATGTTCCCTCTATCCCTAAACTTTGAAGCGTTTTAATCAGGAACGGATGCTGGATTTTGTCAAATGCTTTTTCTGCATCGATTGAGAGGACCATGTGGTTCTTCTCTCTTCTCATATTAATTTGTTCTATCACACTGATTGATTTGCGAATGCTGAACGATCCTTGTAGCCCAGGGATGAATCCCACCTGGTCACGGTGGATAATCTTTTAAATGTGCTTTTGGATCCTGTTGCTAGGATCTTGTTGAGGATCTTAGCATCCATATTCATCAGTGATATTGGTCTGAAATTCTCCTTTTTGGTGGGGTCTTTGCCTGGTTTGGGGATCAGGGTAATGCTGTCTTCATAGAAAGAGTCTGAAAGTTTTCCTTCTGCTTCAATTTTTTGAAACAGCTTCAGGATAATGGGTGTTATTTCTTCTTTGAAAGTTTGGTAGAATTGCCCCGGGAATCCATCAGGTCCTGGGCTCTTGTTTTTTGGGAGGTTTTGCATCACTGCTTCAATCTTGTTACTAGATATTGGTCTATTCAGGTTGTCAGTTTCTTCCTGGTTCAATTTTGGGAGTTTATAGTTTTCCAGGAATGCATACATTTCATCTAGGTTGCTTAGCTTATTGGCATATAACTGTTGCTAATAACTACTGATGATTGTTTCTACTTCCTTGGTGTTAGTTGTGATCTCTCCCTTTTCATTCATAATTTTATTAATTTGGGCTTTCTCTCTTTTCTTTTGGATTAGTGTGGCCAATGGTTTATTGATCTTATTGATTCTTAAAAAAAAAAAACAACTTCTAGTTTCATTGATACATTCTACTGTAACTCTGGTTTCTACTTTATTGTTCTCAGCTCTAATCTTGATGATTTCCCTTCTTATGTGTGGAGTTGGTTTGATTTGTTGTTGATTCTTAAGTTCTTTAAGGTGTAGATACAGCTGCTTTGTTCTGGATTTTTCAATTTTTTTTGAGAGAGGCTTGGAGGGCTATGTATTTCCCCCTTAGGACCGCCTTTGCTGTATCCCATAGGTTTTGGACCGAAGCATCTTCATTCTCGTTGGTTTCCATGAATTGTTTAAGTTCTAATATTCATATAGAGTTAAACTTCAAAGTATTCCCCTTTCCCCAATCAATACTACCCCTATAAGTAAACCAATTTTTAATCCCCCTTTATCTTAGGAAAGTTTAGTCCTTTAACAAAGTTATCAAGATACATCCAGGAAGAATCAAAACAACATTCCTCGCCCATACTGAGAATTTATAACCACTCTCCCATCTTTTTCGTCCACCAGTGTTTCTGTGTTTTTGTGTTTGTCCTGATAGTATATAAATCTTATACTTATGGTTCTTTTTGATGAGGTTATTCCTTTATTTGCATATATATATGTGTGTGTGTATAGAGAGAGAGACAGAAAAGAATATATATATACATATATATGTATATATATATGTATATATATATATGGAACCAGCCTTCAAGTACTAGAGGCTGAACGGTCTCCACCCAAGATTATACATTCCAAAAAAAGATCAAGGCACCTGATAGTCAAATTGAGGAATCATAATTGTAGATATAATCTCTTGAAAGCTGCTAGGACAAAGAGACTCCTTACTTACAGAGGAAAGCCCATCAGAATAACGTCAGACCTGTCCACAGAGACCTGGCAAGCCAGAAAGGGCTGGCAAGATATATTCAGGGCACTAAATGAGGAGAGCATGCAGCCAAGAATACTTTAAAAGTAATGGCTTCCCACAGCACTTGTGTAAAATAAAATTAAGAGCTAGAATAGAATAGATCTTATATACTAAACTCAAATTCTTTCAACTTTCTTGATTTTTCACAGGGTTTGCTCTGAAATTTAGAAAGATTTTAAGTTCAGTGCAATCTGTATGCAAGTATGATAATTAATAATCTGACCACAAATTTGTAATATTACAATGTTTACCAAAATGAAACCAGAAAATGCATTTTTCCCTTCAACATAGGCTTTACTATTATGTACAAGATATTGTTTGATGACTGTAACTTAGCAAAGAAAAATGACATTATACATTCTTAACATGCTGTATATGTTTGGGTAAGTTCCAAATAAGCCAGAGTAAGGACAAATGCCCTATATGTTCCTCATGGTAGAGTAGATTAGAATTTAAATTAGAAGCAAAGACAGTAAAATCCTAAATTTAGGATTTCTGCAGTTGAATTCTGGAGATATTTGATTTTGTTTTTATGACTTTTTAAAATTTTTTTAGAAAATATTAGGAATTAAGTAAAAATGAAGTTCCTCACTGTTGTATCCTGCCTACTACTTAGTCCTCATAAATTTCATTTCCATATTATTGAATGAGAAGTTGTGTGTGTGTGTGTGTGTGTGTCTGTTTTCTCTCCAACAATTAAAGATAAAGGGTACTTTCCACCTCCTTGTTCTATACAAAGAGTTTATTCTCTTATATGCATTTCAGTAACCAATGTTATTAACTAGCACCTTTCCTCAAAATGTACTAGTGGTTCCCAATTGTTCCTCCAAATGAATACAGATATAATCATAAAATGTAGTACCTCCACCGATTACTTTTTTATCTATCCTTTTTTTTTTTCAATTATGTTATGTCTGGCAAAATATTGAAGCAACTTAAACATCTTGTGAACAATCATTCTTCCCTTCATCTTGAAGGGAGAAGGAAAAAGTCTTGAAGAAAGAAAAAGTATAGTACCATCTTTGGTACTATATTATTTTGTATACAATACTATACTGTAGTTACTATATATAGTATAGATGCAAAATAGTAGACTATACTATTGCAAAATAGTATATGAAAAATAGTATATTATACTATTTTGGTACTATAGCACCATTTTTGTTTTTCTTTGAAAGGGAAGAAATAACTAAAGTCTACTCCAATCTGTGTTTTTAGCAATTACTTTACACTTAGCTACTGTCTTCACTTTCTTCTTTCCATTGGACACTTCCACCAGGATATTTTATCAAGACATGAAACTATTCAGAAAGCAAACCCTCACTTCATTAAGATTACTTATCATCCATATCAACCAAATAGGACTTCATATCATGATTTTTTTTAATTTTTTCAATTTATTTATTTTCAGGAAAACAGTATTTATTATTTTTTCACCACACCCAGTGCTCCAGATATCATGATTCTTAATCATTTTCACCATCCCTTACCAAGGTTGGAATCCCCTTAGACTCTTCTCTCTATTTTGTCTCTCTCATCATATCTAACCTGTAAACATGTCTTCTTAATACTACCTTTAAAATATCTTCTATTCTAACTACCTCACACTTGGATAGTTAGCTGGAGTCTGTAGCTTTGTTATTTCCCTATTCTATGTCATTTTGGACACTAACACTAAATAAAAATGCCCAAAATAAATTTTATACTCTGTGAACAACCCAATAGGCCCTCAAGGACCTCCATAATTTTATCCTACTTTTGTACTTCATCCACAAATACTCTCTTACAAAAATTTCAGTTGTAACCAACCTGTTTGACTTCCTGTTGCCTACTACACATAAAGCTTTCTCATTTCTATAATTTTTCTTCAACAAACATATCTAGAATATTAGTCCATCCCCCATATTTTGAAATATTATCTGTCACTTAAGATTTTAAATTAATGTCCTCCATCAAAGCTTTTCCTGATTATCTCAGACCATATACAACTTCCCTTAAATCCTATAGGTAATTTTCTGAACTTAAGTAATTAATTATTAAAAATTAATATTAGTTAATTTTCTGAAGCTTTTCCTGATTATCTCAGACCATATTCTACTTCCCTTAAATCCTATAGTAAATTTTCTGAACTATATGTATAGAAGCATATTATCTACTAAAATGTGTCTCTCACAGTGTTATTTATAGCTTTTTAGTAAATATATATTATATATATTTGCTAAATATATATAATATATATTATTTATTATATCAATGTATTAATATTAATTGATTATAAATAATTAAATAATAAAACAATGACAAATATTTGTATATAAATAATATAAATCATTAAATAATTGATCAATATTTAATTAATACTGATTAATACATTGATGTAGTAAATAATATATTACATATAATTTATATATTTATATATTTAATTTTATAATCCTAAAATTTGTATGGAACCAGAAAAGACCCTGAATCACTAAGAAAATGTTCAAAAAGAAAAACAAAGCTTGGAGCATGACGTTGCCTGATTTCAAGCTTTACTAAACATTTATATATTAATGCCTAAGTTCCCTAATTAGACATTTACACATTAAATAATTTGAGAGTGAAGAATATTGTCTACTTATTGTTCTCTTTTTCTTCTGCAGAGACTACTATTTTGCCATTCTACACTGTCCATTTAATACATATTTGTAGTTTGATTTCTAAATTACATAGGACGGGAAACAACAAGAATGTTTTAAAGATGTTAGGGATATCTACAGAGCACTCAGGGAGACTTAGAACACGGAAGCATAAAAGTAAATAGATACCTAGACTCTGAATCTTTGGAAACTTCCCATGATCCCCAATTTAAGGAAAGAGCACTCAACAGGATAACATCTATTTTGTGGATGGAATGAGATTGTTACAACTTGTGGACATGTCTAGTGACCAGAAAGTCATTAATGAGGATAGGATTTTGAGATATTGATTCAGTCCTGAACAAATCTCAATTTCCTAGGTCCAAACTGAATCAGTTTTTATAGGTGGAAAATAAAATGTCTGAGTTTCTTAGCATTACTTAACATTTCTTTAAACAACATTCTATGTTTGATAGAAACTATTCTCTGACAATTGATTACATAAGGTTTTTCATACTTAATAACAGCATGCTATTTATAATTTAAGCTGGAGTTATTCTTCAGCTTTTAACATTTTGAAAAGGTGAAGTTTCAATTTGTGGTTTCTAAACTCTTGTGTACTTCTTCTTTATGACATACAAAAAGTATAATTTAATTTTGAATACTACACTTTTAAAAGAGACTAACCATAGTAGTATGAACTTAAGCTGTGTCTATGCATACTACTATTTTGATCCTTTTTACTGAACCAGTTTAGTATATAAAACATTTAGTAAACTGAGAGAAAAAGAAAATGATCAATTATCTGACAGTTGACATATTTTCAGATTGAATTGTCTTATTCAATTTTAATAACAAAACTGTGTGTGAGATGGAATCAAGCATAAAACTTAAAGCCATCTTCTTCATTTCTACCTAGAAATAAGGTACATGTGTGAAATATTCTTTCTACACAAATAAAGGAATTTCTGTAGCACTTAAATTTATTCTAAATTGAATTACAACTGAGTAAATTAGTTCAATTTTTATTTTCCTTCAGTTGATTTCACCCCTCTATTTTTGTCAAATTGTATATCATTTGTGAAATATGTGACATCTATTTCTAATACCTTAAGAAAAATGTAAGTTTATAAATCCTTTTGGCATTTAATCTTGTATGAGGAAGAAAACATTAATTCTATGCTGCAGTATTTTTGATACAAACAAGGCATTTCCACATAAACGTATAACATTTAATTTGCCTTTTGTCTCTTATCTCCAATCAGTGTTGTTTATATAGCAATATCTTAAACCTGTTCAAGCTCATTTATAAGAACCATGGTAGTGCAATTGCAGGGTCATAGGGAAGTTCTATTTTTAGTTTCTTGAGGAATCTCCACACTGTTCTCCAAAGAGGCTGCACCAACTTGCATTCCCACCAACAGTGGAAGAGGGTTCCCCTTTCTCCCCATCCTCTCCAACACATGTTGCTTCCTGTATTGTTAATTTTGGCCATTCTAACTGGTGTAAGGTGATACCTCAATGTGGTTTTAATTTGAATCTCCCTGAGGGCTAGTGTTGATGAACATTTTTTCATGTGTCTGATAGCCATCTGTATGTCTTGATTGGAGAAGTGTATGTTCATATCTTCTGCCCATTTTTTGATGTGTTTGCCTGTTTCGTGTGTGTTGAGTTTGAGGAGTTCATTATAGATCCTGGATATCAACCTTTTGTCTGTACTGTCATTTGTAAATATCTTCTCCCATTCCGTGGGTTGCCTCTTTGTTTATAAGAACCAGGGTAGATAGAATTGTACACTGTTATTTGGGGCTTAATAGGTATTAGACTTTTTTTTTTACACTTTCTGAATAAAAATAATAGTTTTCTTAAATTATAATTGAAGATAATTTAAAAACAGGGGTATGTTTTCCAAATAGTACATAGCATTTGGAATTGGCTCCATTGCTTTTGCAAATAAAAATTATTAATACCTGATATAAGATTTGGGGCTTCCATAGTTTTTAAAAGGTTGTTACTACCTAAAAATTAGGGGAAATGAGCCCATGTTAACCATGCAAACAAGACAAAATCAAAATTGTCAACCACCCTTTTAAGACCTAATGTACAATGTGGTCCTTGAATATGGAAAGCCTTGTAAAAATACCCATTAGAGGTAAGGATCTCCTTTTATGAGGAAGATAAAATTGTCTCATGGGAGCCACTGTCCTTTTCTATTACTCAAACCACAGAGAAAGCTAAAATTTAACCATAAGTAATAATAATAATAACAAATTTGTTCTTGTTTTGTAAATCATTAATCATGGTTATACATATTTTACATGCATAATAAAAATGATCTGGAGTTATATAAATTGAGAATAAAGATTTGGCCTAGAAAAAGGTAATATAAATATAAATCCTCAAATATAGATACCTGGAATCTTGAAGTTCTCAGAAGTTGGAAAGTTCGCCCCACATGAAGAGACAAATGAGAGAGGGGAAAGTGTAATTAGATGTACCTTAGAATAGAGTCAGCTTATGTTAAAAAAATAAGTAGCTCCTACATATTCTTTTTTTTTTTTTATCAGAGAGAGAGAGGGAAAGAGAGTGAGCACAGGTAGACAGAATGGCAGGTAGAGGCAGTGGAAGAAGCAGGCTCCCTGCTGAGCAAGGAGCCCGAAGCGGGACTCGATCCCAGGACGCCAGGATCATGACCCGAGCTGAAGGCAGCTGCTCAACCAACTGAGCCACCCAGGCGTCCCGCTCCTACATATTCTTAAAATATCATTCAACTTTAATTAAGTAGGTGCTTTATCAAGAGGGGATGAAAACAGAGGAAAAACTTAAAGTGATTCTCCAGTGACTTACAGGTGACTTCTGTGTGATACAGATATAAATATATTTCCTTTTGCTATCTGTTTCTGAGCTATTTTTCTCCCCTCTTCTCTGTAATACAGGCATTGGTCAAAGAGGGTAATCTCCGTTAAGTAAGGGAAAAGGGAAATCACAATTAGGTTGATACATGGGCATTACTAATTAAAATAAAGAAATCATCATGGAGAAAATGAAAATGGGAAAGTAGTATAATTTAAAAATTTGCATATCATTGTAGTTCAGCAATTGTGTCAAGACATATGACATGTATAAAAACAAATTCAATTCCATTGAGTAGGGTCTCAAATAACATATTCTATAATAGCTGGGTGTTTGAAAATCAACAAAACCCTCCAAATACTGTACATTATGTATCATATCCTAGCCAGTGTATCTATATTTATTTCACCTTATAAAATAAACTCTAACTCTTTTTCTAGCCCTGGCAGAAAAAAAATAAAACTTTCAATTTTCATTCAAAAGTTTCAAAGCAAAAAATTATTATTTTTTGTATATTTTTTTATTCATTTATTTATTTTCAGCATAACAGTATTCATTATTTTTTCACCACACCCAGTGCTCCATGCAATCCATGCCCTATATAATACCCACCACCTGGTACCCCAACCTCCCACAACCCTGCCACTTCAAACCCCTCAGATAGTTTTTTAGAGTCCATAGTCTCTCATGATTCACTTCCCCTTCCAATATCCCGCAACTCCCTTCTCTCTAACACCCCTTGTCCTCCATGCTATTTGTTATGCTCCACAAATAAGTGAAACCATATGATAATTGACTCTCTCTGCTTGACTTATTTCACTCAGCATAATCTCTTCCAGCCCCGTCCATGTTGCTACAAAAGTTGGGTATTCATCCTTTCTGATGGAGGCATAATACTCCATAGTGTATATGAACCACATTTTCCTTATCCATTCATCCATTGAAGGACATCTTGGTTCTTTCCATAGTTTGGCGACCGTGGCCATTGCTGCTATAAACATTGGGGTACAGATGGCCCTTCTTTTCATGACATCTGTATCTTTGGGGTAAATACATTTATTCTCCTGAAGCTGTTTCAAAAAATTGAAGCAGAAGGAAAACTTTCAGACTCTTTCTATGAAGACAGCATTACCCTGATCCCCAAACCAGGCAAAGACCCCACCAAAAAGGAGAATTTCAGACCAATACCATTGATGAATATGGATGCTAAGATTCTCAACAAGATCCTAGCAAACAGGATCCAACAGCACATTTAAAAGATTATCCACCATGACCAGGTGGGATTCATCCCTGGGCTACAAGGATGGTTCAACATTCGCAAATCAATCAATGTGATACAACAAATTAATATGAGAAAAGAGAAGAACCACATGGTCCTCTCAATTGATGCAGAAAAAGCATTTGACAAAATCCAGCATCCGTTCCTGATTAAAACGCTTCAAAGTATAGGGATAGAGGGAACATTCCTGAACCTCATCAAATCTATCTATGAAAGACCCACAGCAAGTATCATCCTCAATGGGCAAAAGCTTGCAGCCTTCCCGTTGAGATCAGGAACAAGACAAAAATGCCAACTTTCACCACTCTTGTTCAAAAAATTATTTTTTGCCATTTAAATCTCTAGAGACATGTTTCTACGTTGGCACTAGATTTTAGTGGTATTGTTTGAAGATTCATTTTTCAACCCCTCATTAAAGGCAATGATGATGAAAGAATATTATTTCTGCAGGAAAATATTGTTTACTACATTAGTATTAAATTTGTTCACAGTTCCTGTTCCTAATCCAATAGCCACAATGTTGTGTCATAATTGGCACATGAAATACTAATATAAAAATGTTACATGTATTTATTAGTAGTTTATAAACAATTAACTAAGACTACTGTGAACACTTGAGATGCCATCTTTTTATCAGATAATCAGTAAGAATTTTCATCACATTAATTTGGACATGCTGTGTCCATCCATATCCTCATCCATCATTTACAGTAATTAGTTTGGCTGCCTTCTTATCACAGTGATAACCACAACACCAACACTAACTGTTCCTGTCTTGGTCCCTGCAGTTTGCTGATGTATTAGCTGTGATATAATCATTACCAAGCACTCAAAACTTAATTGACAGCAACTTGCTCTTTAAGTCCATATGTTCATGTGCATCTCCACTCCCCTACTTACCACTCCAGAAATTTCTGGTACTGCTGTCTGCTCCAGTCTGAAGGGAAAGGAAAGAACCAAGATGCATATTTTGTTTACTTCAAATCTGTCACCTCACTTCCAAGTAATAATCTATATGCCTTTCTTTTTTTCTACCTCTTCTCTCCTACCCTTCCCCAAAACTCATGACCTAAGTGTATGTGGTAGCCCTGCACTAGGGAATAGTTAATGGTCTATTTTGGTTATAGAAAGGAGGAGGTTTGAACGTTTATCCATGGCTCCTTCTATATATTTCTATAAAGACATACTTCTTATGATACCACTTATCTTCTCAGCTTTTATTAAAAAAATCACTGAAAGAGATGTCTATGTTTGTGGTAGCCAGTTCTCTTACAAAATTACTTCAATTAAGCTTTTGCTCCCACCCGTCCACAGACACTACTCTTATAAAAAAGCGGCCAATTATTTACATTGCTATATCCAGGAGTCAATTATTAGGCCCAACCTTACTGGACTTAGCAACTACTGACACAATTAATCATGCCATTAAATTATGTATGTCATTTGAATTCTGAAACAGCCTTCTATGAGTTTCCTTCCTACCTCATTTACTGTTCCTTCCAAGTTTCCTCCACAAGTGCCTCTCATCTCCAAGACCTATTTTGGATGCCTGAAGTCTCAGTTCTTAGGTATCCTCTCTTTAATCACTCCTTTACATTCCTAGAACACTTAGAATGGTGTTTTGCAGACATCATAGATTCACAATGATTATTTGTTGATTATGTTTTATTCCATTCTGTCTTGCATATGGTAATAATATAAAAAGATTGTTTTCTCTAAATTCCATAAGCAAAAAAAAAAAAACAAAAACAAAAACACAAAAACACCCTGTCTCATGAGTTTATCATCATCATGGTACACAAATATATCTCATATCTCATTTGTGGGCATGTAAGCATGCACATACACACACTTATAAATAATAATTCCATTAATATAATTTTTTTCAATGAATTTCCCTGGAATAAATCTCAAGTAATGACTCCTACTTACCATTTTCTTTGAAATTACAATTTGTAGCTTGTTAGTGGGGAAGCACTATGTAACGGAGTCCAACCACTTCATTCAGAAATGCCACTGATTGTCTCTACTACTGGAATAACAAGCCTCCAAAATATAATAACATGCAGTATGAACATTGCCCTTGGCAACACCATTAAACTGGGCAGTGAACTACTTCAAATAGCTGTGAGTGTTAACTACTAGCTCAGAACTATGTAGGTTGATTATATTTTATTTTATTTATTTATTTTTTAATTTTTTATTTTTTATAAACATATATTTTTATCCCCAGAGGTACAGGTCTGTGAATCACCAGGTTTACACACTTCACAGCACTCACCAAAGCACATACCGTCCCCAATGTCCATAATCCCACCCCTTCTCCCAAAACCCCTCCCCCCAGCAACCCTCAGTTTGTTTTGTGAGATTAAGAGTCACTTATGGTTTGTCTCCCTCCCAATCCCATCTTGTTTCATTGATTCTTCTCCTACCCACTTAAGCCCCCATGTTGCATCACCACTTCCTCATATCAGGGAGATCATATGATAGTTGTCTTTCTCTGCTTGACTTATTTCGCTAAACATGATACACTCTAGTTCCATCCATGTTGTCGCAAATGGCAAGATTTCATTTCTTTTGATGGCTGCACTGCAGTCTATCTGAATATTCAAAACACCTTTAAAACTTAGTTTTACAGAAATATTAGTGACCAGAACAAACTATTGAGGATAGAAGAGTAATTATTGCAACAGATGAAAGGAAACAGTAAATGAAGGCTCATGTTTTGAAAGGGTAGCAAAAGCTTATCTCTTTTTAAGGAACTATCCTAAGCTCAAAGCACCACAGAGGTATTTAAGCCGTTATTTATATAGGAATTATTTTCATTTGCAAATACAATTCTCAGGGAAAATTTAACAGCTCTTCTAAGCTTGAGTTCTTAATTCAAATACCATAGAAATATTTATTTTCCAAGTAGAACTTAACTAGTAGATAAATGCCTAATTTAGACATTTTCTACAATGATGAAAAATGGGAATAAATCACAAAAAAGATAAATGGACATGATCAGAAATGGAATAGAAAATTACAAAAGCTGATGCTCAAAGGCTCTTATATGTGATGGTAGTGTGATGGTAAAGTCTATCTGACAGTGAGATGTAAGTCTAATGAGTTTCATTGCCTCTTCCCAGTGACACCAATAAGTGACTGAGAATGTGTTGAAATAGCAAACAAAAAGACAAAGATCATTAATAATGAAACAAACAAACAAACAAAAAAAAAAAAACCATGGTCCTGGAATTGTTCTTATTATTGCTATTTTGATATTTACAACTATGTAATAATAATAAGAACAATTCCAGGACCATGGTTACAACTATGTTGTAAATATCAAAATAGCTCAAGATAGTTTTAGACAGTTCAAGCTGTAAATTTCAATCATAAAAGCGTCAAAATAGTGAAATCATGATATTGAAAAATATTTTGAAAGAAAATGAGTAATTATTTATTAATAAAATATATTGATATAAAATGAGATTTGTGGGGGTGCCTGGGTGGCTCAGTGGGTTAAAGCCTCTGCCTTCCAATCCGGTCATGATTCCAGTGTCCTGGGATCAAGCCCCACATCAGGCTCTCTGCTCAGCAGGGAGCCTGCTTCCTCCTCCTCTCTCTCTCTGCCTGCCTCTCTGCCTACTTGTGATCTCTGTCTGTTAAATAAATAAATAAAATCTTTTTAAAAATAAAATAAAATGAGATTTGTGGTAAACCAAGCCTAAAGCATATTCATTATATACAAATGAAAATTTTCAGCACTTCATTCTATCCGTTTTTCTTTCAGGAGCAATGCAATTTTGCTTTACTAAAATGAGTACTTAAATTTTACTCTGAAAATTCCATAAAGAAATTCAAGCAATGAGAACTAAGTTAATGACCTAGATATTCTTGTATCCCAGGTATTTGTATTTCTATCCAAGATTCTTAAACACTATGATAAACTCTTTCAGGTCTTACTGAGTTAAAAATGGGAACCCTGGGGCTCCTGGGTGGCTCAGTCAATTAAGCAGCTGCCTTTAGGTTATGATCATATGGTCCTGGGATTGAGCCCTGCATCAGGCTCATTGTTCAGTGAGGCATCTGTTTTTCCCTCTACCCTCTACTCTTCCCCCTGTTTGTTTTCTCTCTCTCTCTTTCTATCAAATAAAATCTTAAACAAAACAAAAAAATAACTGGAACCCTTGCAGAGCATTAAATTTGTTCTTGAGGCTTAAAAAATAAAAATGAGGTGAGCTGGTTACCCCTATAAATTGGTCCTTTGCATTAAAAAGAATCATTACCATAAGTAGAAACATTTTAAGACTGGATTTTTTAGGGAAATTTCAATTTTATAATATTTTAAGACCCTGGACAGTAGGAGATAGCACTGTGTAGTTCTTATATTTTCACAGAAACATCTGATCAAATGCTCAATGTGTGTGGACTTATATGATGATTTCCTGAGGACAATAAGACTAGAAATACAACTGTTCCATACAGTGGTAAGAAAATCTGTTCTTAGGAATTCTTTTTTTTTTTTAATTAATTTTTTATTTTTTATAAACATATATTTTTATCCCCAGGGGTACAGGTCTGTGAATCACCAGGTTTACACACTTCACAGCACTCACCAAAGCACATACCGTCCCCAATGTCCATAATCCCACCCCCTTCTCCCAACCCCCCTCCCCCCAGCAACCCTCAGTTTCTTTTGTGAGATTAAGAGTCACTTATGGTTTGTCTCCCTCCCAATCCCATCTTGTTTCATTGATTCTTCTCCTACCCACTTAAGCCGCCATGTTGCATCACCACTTCCTCATATCAGGGAGATCATATGATAGTTGTCTTTCTCTGCTTGACTTATTTCGCTAAGCATGCCCTAAAGATACAAACGTAGTGATCCAAAGGGGCACGTGCACCCGAATGTTTATAGCAGCAATGTCCACAATAGCCAAACTATGGAAAGAACCTAGATGTCCATCAACAGATGAATGGATCAAGAAGATGTGGTATATATACACAATGGAATACTATGCAGCCATCAAAAGAAATGAAATCTTGCCATTTGCGACAACATGGATAGAACTAGAGAGTATCATGCTTAGCGAAATGTTCTTGGGAATTCTATAAATGTCTTTTACTCATGGTGATGTGACTACTTTAAGGTAATTCAGCCCAGGATTTTATCTCACAATGTGTGTTTAGTGAAGCCATATCAGAAGACTAGTTCTATGCAATAGGAGTAGAAATATAACCTGGTATATTTCTGGCAATCAAAAGGGGAACTAGAACTCTGGAAATGTCTTTTTTCCTCTGTATCTCCTACCCTTTCCAAATACAAAATTCTATCATCACTATTGCCAGATGAAGATAAAACAAAGCACATGTGCATCATCTTTATAATAATTTCACAATTTCATTTTAGATTTACAGTCTGCTTGTATAGCATTAATACTTCTCTAAGGCTGAAATTAGGATCAACAAAATAAAAACTGGTTTTGTAAACCTATAAAAGATAACTGAGACTGATTTCTAGTCAGTCATGTTAACAGGACAACTAAATACTCTAAGATGAATAGTTGTTCTACTAATTCAATCATCAAGCATTCTTGGTTGTTTTGGTGAGCCTAATATCATACTAAGCACTATGGTATTCATAATTATTATACCCATGCCAAATATTATCCTAAGCAATTCATTCATTCATTATCTCATTTATTCCTCATAACAGCATCATAATATTAGTACTATTATATCCTTATTTTCTAACTGAGGAAATAGACTTTGAGAGATTAAAAACATTTCCCCAAACTACATAGCAAAGCACAAAAGTAATTTCAGTTCTGTTTGATTCTGGATTCTGAGCTCTTAATAATTGTCTCTTAACTACACAGCATAATGCCTGACTTGTACACTGCACTAATATATCAACATTTAAAAAACCCATAAAGTGATATTCTGAAAAAGAACAGAAACTCTGACAATAAGTTTTTTTAATTTCCTTACAACAAAGATCCTCAGTCATGATGGCTAATAGGGATATACCTAAACTATGTGTTTAAGGAAGTAAATGGGATCCAGGAAGCCAAGATACAACAACAGCAACAACAAATAATATATAATATAAATAACATATAAATATTATAATATTATTCCAAATAATAATAAATATTATTTATATATTTATATGTGTATATATAAATAAATAAATGCATTTATTTATTTGTTTACATATAACATATATACTAAAGGAGAATACAGAGTATATACTTAGAACATACTTAGGAACTCAGTGACACCATCAAGCATAATAACATACATTACGAGGATCCCAGAAGAAGAGAGAAGGGGGACAGAAAATTTATTTGGAGAAATAATAGCATAAAATTTCCTAAACTTGGATGAGTAAATAGAAATTTAGATTGAGGAAGCACAGAGATTCCCCTAACAAAATCATTCCAAAGAGGTACATAACAAGACACATAGCAATTAAGATGGCAAAAAGCAATGATAAATAATTCTAAAATCAGCAAAAAAAAAAAGACAGTTATATACAAAGGAAACCCCTTGAGGCTATGAGTAGATTTTTCAACAGAAATATTAGAGGCCAGAAGGGAATGGCATGATATATTCAAAGCACTGAAAGGAAAAACAATCTGCAGCCAAGAGTGCTCTATCCTGCAAGGCTATCCTTCAGAACAGAAGGACATTAAAGAGTTTCCCAGACAAAGTTTACAGTTCATAAATACTAAACCAGCCTATAAGAAATGTTAAAGGGAATCTGTGCATGAAAAGGAAATAACATAAGAGTATGATAAGTACGAAGACAAAGCAGTAAAATAAGTGCATCTTTAAAAATCAGTCAAGGGACTCAGAAAAGAAAGAAATAAGTATGACTCCATATAACCTAAAATGTAAGGAGGAGAGGAGTACAGAATGGGTTCAAACTTAACCAACCATCAACAGAAGATAGACTACCATATGCAGAAGATGTTGTATACAAACCTAATGGTATTCCAAATAAAAAATCAAGAACAGATATGCAAAGAATAAAGAGAAAGAAATCAAAGTATATCACTAAAGAAAGTCAACTTATAGTAAGAGAAGAAAGTAAGGAAAGAATGGAACAGAGAAGTTCAACAAAAACAAAAACAAAAGAAATAACAAAATGCTAATGAATACATACTTATTAATAATTACTTTAAATGTAAATGGACCAAATGCTGACATCAAAAGACATAGGATGATGGAATGAATAAATTAAAACAACAACAACAATACAAGATCCATCTATATGCTGCCTACAAGGGACTCACTTAGTACTTAAAACACATGCAGATTGAAAATGAGGAGATGGAGAAACATTTATAATACAAATGGATGTGAAAAGAAATCCAGGGTAGAAATATTTATATCAGAAAAATTTACTTGAAAACAAAGACTATAACAAAAGATAAAGAAGAACACTATATTACCATTAACAGGACAATCCAACAAGACATACCATTCTAAATATACACCCAACATGGAAGTACCCAAATACTTAGAACAGTTAATAAAAAATATAAAAGAACTTATCCACAGTAACACAATAATAGTGGGGTACTTCAACACTCCTCTTACATCAGTGCATAGATAATCCAAATAGAAAATCAACAAAGAATGTACTTGTTGTAATGAGCATTGAGTGATGTATGGAATTGTTGAACCCATATACCGTACACCTGAAACTAATATAAAACTGTATGTTAACCGGATTAGAAGTTAAATGAAAACAAAGAAAGGAAAATCAAGAAAACAGAGGCTTTTATAACACACTGGATGAGATTGATTTAATAGATCTATTCAGAACATTCCACCCTCAATAGCAGAATATATGTGCTTTTCAAGTGCACATGGATCATTCTCCAGAATAGAAGACATGCTAGGTCACAAAACAATGAATGGGATAACCAAGAAATGAAAGAAAAAATACACAAAAACAAATGAAAATGAAAATATAAGGATCCTAAATCTTTGGGATGCAGCAAAAATGTTTCTAACAAAAAAGTTTATAGCAGCTTTGAGTTAAGATGATGAAGTAGTAAGAGGACCCAATGCTTGCCCTGTACCTCAAACACAACTAGATAAATATAAAATCATTCTGAACACCTAAGAAATCAATCTGAGGACTAAAAGTACAAACTTCACATCTAGAGGGAGATAAGATATTGTAGAAGGTAGAAACTGTGGAGAATTGATTGGGATAGAAAAGAAATGTGGGTTCTGTGGAGTGGAGGGGGCACTGATCATGGAAATAGGAAAGAGAGAAAGAGATAAAGAGAGAAAACAGCACACAGGGGTATTACACAAGAGAAACTTCCTCCATACCGTCAACTGGGGAAAGGAGAAGGGCTGATTATTGCAAGTTTTCACAAGAGGGGAGCTCAAATTCTGAAGTTATAAAGTCTGGGCCATTGATGCATAATGCCTGGTGAGCTTAGCAGTGCTCCTATGGGGAAGGAGGGCAGAGGCCTGGGAGCAGACAGCATGGTCTAAGGATTGCCTGGGTCACATTGGGAGAAACAGTTCCCCATCTTGGAGTGCATTTGGAAGAAGTGGCACTACCTCTCAGGGGATAAAAGAGAAAATGGGCACCATTGAGAAACCCCATTAATTAGCATAGCAGCAGAAGCAACTGCTGGAAGTAGCTAAATTGGAAGTCATATTTTGGCTGCTCTTTACTATAAACTCCCAGGCCCTGTGCAGTCATGTAACTACTTTTCTGGGACAAAGAAACAGCAGCCACAGCAGGGGAAGACCCTCCCTCAGGGGACGAGCACAGGCCTGTAACACACTAAGTCCATAAAATTCAGAGTATTTGAAACCTAGCTGCATCCTTGAAATAAAACACAACAGTACTGAACCACTAGGCAGGCACATGGCTTGGACACAGGGTTAAAAGCACGGTTCTGCAGGAAGCCTGTGACATGAGAGTGGAGATTGTTTGCTCCTCTGTGTTGGCTTTCTTAACAGTGGCAGGTGCGGGGTGCCTGGGTGGCTCAGTGGGTTAAAGCCTCTGCCTTTGGCTCAAGTCATGATCCCAGGGTCTTGGGATTGAGCCCTGAATCAGGCTCTCTGCCCAAATCAGGGAGCAGGGAGCCTGCTTCCTCCACTCTCTCTACCTGCCTCTCTGCCTACTTGTGATCTATGTCTGTCAAATAAATAAATAAAATATTTTAAAAAATAGTGGCAGGTGAGAACTCTACTTTCTAGGGACCAGAGAGTGGGGTGATCCCATTTTTCTACCCTGCCAATCAGCAAGGATAGACTTCAATGAGAAACACAGCACACCCCAGTGGAGGCTGGAGCCACTTACACTAACCCTCACCCCTATGTGCCCTATAAGTGTATTTTTACTATGGGAAGTTGGCATTAGAACCGGTATAGCAGACACCTCCCCCAGAAGAAAAGCACACACTAAGTCTACTGATCATAGAATAGTGCAAAGCCTCAACTCTAGTGCAAATAGGATCAAGTTTATTTTAAGACCACTAATTACACCACTAATTAAAAATTAACACTAATACCAAAGGACACCTAGTTAAATCCAAGCATTCCCCCATCAGGCAAGAAGAAACTCTGCAAAAGACAGACAAGAGGGAAAGAACAGCCAAAATACAACAGCAGAGCACAGACTCTGAAAAACTTTCTGAAGCACCAGGCTCAGGCTATGAGTCTTATACGACCTCTTCTTAATATATCTATTACTCTCAGGAACAGAAAATTTAGCATGCTTTCCTAACAAAAACAGTCACCTAGAAAAAATGCCAAGATGGAATATTTCCCCTCAAAAGAAAGAATTAGATGGCCATGGATCTAATCAAATCAGATATAAGTAATATGCATGAAACAAAATTTCAAATAATAATCACAAGGGTACTAGCTAGACTTTAGAAAAGCACAAAAGACAAGACATAAAAGCAGTCTTTTACTGTAAAGATAGAAGACAAAAAAAAAAACCTAGTCAGGCTGAAATTAAAAAAAAAAAACCTATAACAAGGATATAAAACTGACTATGTAATGCCAATGAGGTGAATGAAGCAGACAAGCTGTGATATAGAAAATAAAATTATGGGAAGTAATAAATCTATAAAGGAGAGGTAAAGTATTGGATCACAAATGTCAGCATAGGGAACTGAGTGACTACATAAAGCATAATAACATTCCTGTCATAGTAGTCCCAGAAAAATAAGAGAGAAAAGGGGGCAGGAGGTTTATTTGAGGACATTATAGCTGAAAAATTCCTTAATCTGGAGAAGGAAATAGACATCCAAATCCAGGAGACACAAAAAATTGCCTCCAAATTCAACAAAAACAGGCTAACATCAAGATGCATTATCGTAAAGTTTGCGAACTATGTCTATAAGGAAAAACTCCTAAAAGCACAATGGAAAAGAAGTCCCTAAATTACAGCAGAAGACAAAGAAAGTTAGTAGCAGATGTCTCCACAGAAACTTGGCAGCAAGCAGACAGTAGCATGGTATATTCAATATGCTGAATGGGGAAAATCTGTAACCAAGAATTCTTTATCCAACAAGGCTGTCACCCAGAATAAAAGGATAGATAGAGATTCCAAGACAAACAAAAAATAAAGCAGTTCATAACCATTAAACCAGCCCTACAAGAAATATTAAAGGGGATATTGTGAGTGGGAAAGAAATAAGAAAAGCAACAAAGGCAAGAAAAGAACAGAGAAAATACTCAGAATCACCAACTTTATAGGTCATCCAGTGGCACTAAATTCTTATCTATTAATAATTATTCTGAATGTAAATGGACTAAATGCTCCAATTAAATGGCATAGCATATCAGAACGGATTAAATAAAAATAAGACACATCTATACTCTACTTACAGAAGACCCATTTTAGACCTAAAGACACCTCCAGAATGAACGTGAGGAAATGGAGAAATATTTATCATGCTAATGGATGTCAAAAGAAAATCAGAGTAGTCACACTTGTATCAGACAAACTAGATTTTAAGCCAAAGACTGTAACAAGAGATGAAGAAGGGTATTATATCATAATGAAGAAGTCCATCTAACAAGAATATCTAACAAATGTAAATAGTTATGCTGCAACTTGGGAACACCCAAATATATAAATCAATTAATAAAAAATAAAGTCACTGATAACAATATAATAATAGTAGGGAACTTTAACACCCCACTCATAGCAATAGACAGATCATCTAAGACAAACAATTAACAAGGAAACAGTGGTTTTGAATGACACACTGGACCAGGAGGACTTGGCAGATATAATAAAAAAATTTTCATCCTAAAGCAGCAGAATACACATTCTTTTTGAAGAATGGAAAATTCTCCAGAATAGACCACATACTAGGTCATAAATCAGCCCTCAATAGGTACAAAAAGATTGAGATCATACCATGTATATTTTCAGACCACAATGCTATGAAACAGAAAGCCAACAAGAAAAAAAAAATTGTAAAGACCATGAATACATGGAGGTTAAAGAACACCCTACTAAGGGATGAGTGGGTTAACTGGGAAATTAAAGAATATATTTATAAAAGTACATGGAAGCCAATGAAAATGAAAACACGATAGTCCAGTACCTTTCAGGTGCAGCAAAGGTGGTTGCAAGAAAGAAGTATATAGAAATATAGGCCTACCATAAGAAACAGCAAAAGTCTCAAACACACAACTTAACCACACACTTAAAAGGGCTAGGAAAGTAATAGGAAATAAAGCCTAAAGTCAGCAGAAGAAGGGAAAGAATAAAGATTAGAGCAGAAATAAATGATATAGAACAAGAAAAATCCCCAAAGTAGAACAGATCAATGAAACATAGAGCTGATTATTTGAAGGAATTAATAAAATTGATAAACCACTAGCCAAATGTATCAAAAAGAAAAGAGGAAGGACCTTAATAAACAAAATCACAAATGAGAGAAAAGAGATCAAATTGGGCCACCTAGGGATAAATTCCTAGAAACATACCAAATACCAAAACTGAAACAAGAAGAAATAGAAAATATGAACATATCCATAACTAGCCAAAAATTGAATGAGCGATCAAAAATTTTCCAACAGACAAAAGTACAGGGCCAGATCGCTTTCCAGTGGAATTCTACTAGACCTTTAAAGAATAGTTAACATGTATTCTCCCCAAACTGTCCCAAAAAGTAGAAATCGAAGGAAAACTTCCAAACTCATTCTAAGAGGACATAATTACCTTGATTAAAAAACCAAAGGCCTCACTAAAAAGGAGAATTACAGGCCAATATGTCTGATGAACATGGATACAAAAATTCTCAACAAGATAGTAGTAAATTGAATTTAATAATATATTAAAAGAATCATTCACCACAATCAAGTGGGATGTATTCCTGGGCTTTAGGGGTGGTTTAATATTCATAAATCAATCAATGTGATAAATCACATTAATAAGAGAAAGGATAAGAATCATATGATTCTCTCAATAGATGCAGAAAAAGCATTTGACAAAGTATAGCATCCCTTCTTGACAAAAACCCTCAACAAGGGCTCCTGGATGACCCAGTTGGTTGAGTTACCACCTTCAATTCAGGTCATTAACCTGGAGTCCTTGGATTGAGTTCTGCATCAGGTTTCCTGCTCATCAGGTGGTCTTCTTCTCCCTCTGACCTTCCCCTCTCATGCTCACTCTCTCTCATTCTCTCTCTCAAATAAATAAAATCTTAAAAAAAAATTCTCAACAAAGTAGGCATGGATGGAACAAACCTCAACATTATAAAGGCCATATAAAAAAGACTCACAGCTGAAGTGTGCAAACCTGGTGATTCACAGACCTGTACCCCTGGGGATAAAAATATATGTTTATAAAAAAAAAGACTCACTTATTCTTCTAAAGTGAAGAATAAGACAAGGATATCCACTCTCACTATTATTATTATACTGGAAGTCCTAGCCTCAGCAGACAACAAAAAGAAATGAAAGGCATCCAAATCATCCAAATCTTCAATCCAAAAGAAAGACGTCCAACATACACTATATGCAGACTACATGATACTCTATGTAGAAAGTCCAAAAGACTGCACCAAGAAATTACTGGAAGTGATATATGAATTCAACAAGTCACAGGATAGAAAGTCGATGTACAGAACTCTGTTGCATTTTTTTATACACCAACAATGAAGCAGCTAAGAGAACTCAAGGAATCAATCCCATTTATGATTGCACCAAAAAATATGATACACCTAGACATAAACCTAACCAAATAGGTAAAATATCTGTACTCTGAAAACTCTAAAAATAGAAAGGACACAAAGAAATGGAAAACATTCCATGCTCATTAATCAGAAGAACAAATATCATTAAAATATTCATACTACCCAAAGAAATCTACATGTTTAATCCAATCCCTGTCAAAATACCAACATTTGTCACAGAGCTACAACAAACAATCCCAAAATTTGTTTGGAACCACAAAAGAACCTGAATAGCCAAAGAAATCTTAATAAAGGAGAGCATAGTTGGAAGAATCATAATTACTGACTTCAAGTTATATTACAAAGCTGTAGTAATCAAATGAGTGCAGTACTGACACAAAAAATAGACACATATGTCTGTAAAACAAAATAAAGTTCCTGGAAGTAAACCCACAATTTTATGGTTAATTAATACTCAACAAAAGAGCAAGAATATATAATGTGAAAAAGTCTTTCCAACAAATGGTGTGGGGAATACTGATCAGCTACATGCAAAAGAATGAAATAGAACCACTTTTTTTTACACCAAACACAAAAATAAACTCAAAATGGATTTAATATTTAAATATATTACTTGAAACCACAAAAATCCTAGAAGAGAGCACAGGCAGTAATTTCTCAGACATCAACCCTTGCAATATCTTTCTAAATATGTCCCTTAGACATGGGAAACAAAATCAAAATAAATTATTTGGACTACATGAGAATAAGTAAAGTAAACAATCAACAAAATGAAAATAAGTTCTACTGAATGAGAGAAAATATTTGCAAATGGCATATCCAATAAAGAGTTAGTATGCAAAGTATATAAGGAACTTACATAATAATACCCCAAAAATAAATAATCCATTAAAAATAGCAGAACACATAAACAGACATCTTTCCAAGAAGACATACAGATGGTCAACAGACAAATGAAAAGATGTTCAACCTCATTCATCATCAGGGTAATGCAAATCAAAACAACAATAAGATACCACCTCACACCTCTCAGAATGGCTAAAATCAACAACACAGGAAGCAACAGGTGTTGACTAGGATGTAGAGGAAGGTGAAACCTCTTGCATTGTTGGTGGAAGATAGATACTTGTAGGCAGATAGATATCTAGATAGATATTATTCAGTTGTAAAAAATAACATCTTTCCATTTCCATTGACATGGATTGATCTAAAGAGTATAATGCAAAGTGAAGTTAGCCAATCAGAGAAAGACAAATACTGTATGACCTCACTCATGTGGAATTTAAGAAAGAAAACAAATGATCAAGTGGAGAGAGAGAGAGAGAGAGAGAGAAAGAAAGAGAGAGAAACCAAAAAATAGATTCTTAAGTATAGAGAACAAAGAGATGGTTACCAGAGGGGAGAGGGGTAGGGCCATGTGTGAAATAGGTTAAGGGGGTTAAATATAGACTTATCTTTTTTTCTTTTTTAATAGTGAACAAGAAGACCTTGCCTTTTTTTTTCCAAAGATTTTATTTATTTATTTGACACACACAGAGAGAGAGTACAAGCAGGGGAAGCAGCAGGCAAAGGGAAAGGGAGAAACAGGCTCCCTCCTGAGCATGGAGCTTGATGTGGGGCTTGATCCCCGGACCCTGGCATCATGACCTAAGCCAAAGGCAGACGCTCAACCAACTGAGCCACCCAGGTGACCCTAAATGTAGACTTATCTTTATGAGCAGTCAGTAATATAAGGAATTTTTAAATCACTGTATTGCACACCTGAAATCCATATAACACTGTATGGCAAATACACTGGAATTAAAAAAAAGAAAGATACCTGTGGCCTAGACCACCTGTGTGGTCTCAGATTTAAATTTGCCAAAGAGAATTCACAGAATGGCAAGTAACAGAAAAGGTTAAATTAGGATTTAACATCAATATGCTACCCTATATTTCAATTAATAGTACCTGAAGGGAGAACTGTAAAATCCTGCACTCTAATTATTTATATAGATAGATTCTCAGAGTCTGCAATCTCCCACATTTCTGGCAAGTGCCTTTCTTCTTTGAGGTGTTCTAGGGTAAGTGCAAATATCATTTGAATACTTAAGGAACATTCCTTTCTTTATGGTATTTTGTTTAATCTACGGAGGGGGAGAGAAATACACGTTTAAACAATAGCACAAGTAAAATACAAATTAGCGTCTTCCTAGGAAATAAATATTGCTTGTGAGATTCTAGCCAATGAATTAACTCTTGTTCACATCTTACATAACCCCAAATTAGAGGTTTGGGGAGTTTGGTGGTATTAATTTCCCTACAATAGTGACTTTCTATAGTCAATTAAATCCTTAAAGTTAAGGTAATTATTAAAGATAATTGTCTACAGTAATGTTTCATTGGATATATATCAAGTCTATACAAGATTAAACTGTTTTTTATTGGGGGGTATGAATGATATGTTTCAGGAAACTTGTTTCTGCTACTTTAACAATGAAAGTTTAAATGTAACACTAGAATACTTTAAGTCATATTGACCAGCTGTGATTGAACATTTGATCTGTCCATCAGCCATTAATGTATTTCATGTTTACGAATTAAGGGCAACCAATACTTTGGGAGAAAGAACTATTTGGAGAAAGAACAAATCCCTGGATTCAAGGTATTTAGAATCTTGGTGGTAAAAACAAAGATACAGAAGTTCACAAATAGCTAATAGAACTCACAGAATATAACACAGAGTAAATTCATATGAATACCAGGAAAATCTTCAAGGAATTGGGCCTAGAAAAGCTTATTAGCATTTCAGTAGATAAAAGCAGAGTGTCAGGTTTTTCTAAATTTAGCCAATAACATGAACAAAATAACAATGTGTAATTTATACAGGTAGAAATATGTGGCACACATTTAGCAAATAATTTTAATCTAATTTGGTGTAAAAATACAAGATAAGTCTGGAGATACAATTTGAGGACAGGTGGTAAAGGCACTGGTATATTGGAACTGGCTTCACAAGAGGTTCAGAAGGTAACTATTAACATCTCTTTTCATGTCTGTATTCAGTGGCATCATGTTGTTAGCTTGAAACTGTCCAGAGTAGGATAATTTTTTAAAAAAATATTTTATTTATCTATTTGATGGAGAGAGAGAAACAACTAGAGAGGGAATTAAAGCAGGGGGAGTGGGAAAGGAAGAATCAGGCTTCCTGCTGGGCACGGAGCCCGATGTGGGGCTCAATCCCAGGACCCTGGGAGCATGACCTGAGCCAAAGGCAGACACTTAAAGACTGAGCCACCCAAGCACCCGCATAGTAGGAGAATTTACATGATTTTGTCAAATACCACAAATCAGGGCTATTAATTGATTTGCTGATCACCATTTTCAGGGTACTACTATATTTAAGAACCTGAATGCTAGGTTCAGGGAATATCTTAGAAGGTGTGTATAAGGTATTGAAGAATTTTAGTAGAAAATGGTATAATTTGAAAGTCGTTTCACTCAGCATAATCTCTTCCAGTCCCGTCCATGTTGTTACAAAAGTTGGGTATTCATCTTTTCTGATGGAGGCATAGTACTCCATAGTATATACGGACCACATCTTCCTTATCCATTCATCTGTAGAGATTATGCTGAGTGAAATAAGTAAAGCAGAGAGAGTGAATTATCATAAGGTTTCACTTATTTGTGGAGCATAGCAAATAGCAGGGAGGACAAGGGGAGATGGAGAGGAGAAGAGAGTTGAGGGAAATTGGAAGGGGAGGTGAACCATGAGAGACTATGTACTCTGAAAAACAATCTGAGGGTTTTGAAGGGGTGGGGGTGGGAGGTTGGGGGAACCAGGTGGTGGGTGTTAGAGAGGGCACATATTTCATGGAGCACTGGGTGTGGTGCAAAAACAATGAATACTGTTATGCTGAAAAGAAATAAAAAATTTTAAAAAAAAGAAAGTCATTTCACTAGAGCTGTAAGTTAAAGCCACCATCATAGACAGGCTTTCCAAGAGAGTGTTTAGAGAAAGAAGGGTTTTGAGCAAAGAATGTTTGGAAATATCTAAAATTAAAGGAGGAAAAGGAGTTTACCAATGAAATTCATAAAAAGATTAGCCAGAAATGAAACAGAAAGATCAAAATAAAGCCAATTCACAAAAGAAATGTTTCAAGAATGAAAAGACATTAACTTGTAAAATACATTAACTTTCAAGCATCCTTAAGACTTAGAAAAGATATTAGGAAAAAGAGGAGAAGAAAAATGACATGCTAGGGGTCACATAGAGTATTACTGTACATAGACTACATCACACATAGTTATACAAGCATATTACACCAGATGAAACAGAAGATCACTGTGGATCAAGTGTAAAAGATGTTTTCCTAGAATGTGATTAAGGTCTAGAATAATCTTATTATAAATAGCAATCCATATATAAAAGAAAGAGGAGAGAATAAAAACTTCAATATTTAGCACCATCATGTTAATAGTATGCATTAAATGTGGTGTTGCTATGGTTTTACCCCGGAACAATTCTTACTATCACATGTTTTATTATTGACAATGAGCCCTCATCAAGCTTTTTAAAGATGTAAAATTGCTATTTAACATGTGTATAGTACAAAGCACTTTTTAAAAAAAGATTTTATTTATTTATTTGACAGAGAGAGACAGAGCTAGAGAAGGAACACAAGCAAGGGAGTGGGAGAGGGAAAAGCAGGCTCCCTGCCGAGCAGGGAGCCCAATGCAGGGCTCAATCCCAGGACCCTGGGATCGTGACCTGAGCCAATGACAGATGCAAAACACTTTCATGTACATTTAACCTTCCTACCAACACAGTGAATTAAGTATAACTCCCATTTTACCTATGTTGTAACCAAGGCTGAGAAATATTAAATGATTTATCCAACATCAAACATCTGACAAGGAAGAGTGTGAAAACATAACTCATGCTTCTTCTTTCTCTCTCTCTCTCCCTTTCTTTCTTCTTCTTCTTCTTTTTCTTCTCCTCCTCCTCCTTTGTCTTCCTTCCTTCCTTCTTTCCTTCCTTCCTTCCTTCCCTCCCTCCCTCTCTCCCCTCCCTCCCTCTCTCCCTCCTTTCTTTCTTTTCTTTCTTTCTTTCTTTCTTTCTTTCTTTCTTTCTTTCTTTTCTTTTCTTTCTTTCTTTCTCCCTTTCTCCCTTTCTTCTTTCTTTTGCAAGAACATGAGTAGGTGGGTGGGGTGGGGCAGAGGAAGATGAAGAATCTTAAGCAGGCTCCACACCCAATGTGGAGCCCAAAGCCAGGCTCAGTCTCAAGACCCTGAGATCATGACCTGAACCAAAATTAAGAGATGGATGCTTTAACCTACTGAGCTACCCAGGCATCTGCCAGGCCTTATCATTCCAAGCACAGAATAAATCCTCCTGCAATATTCCATGTCATATCTTCCCTTAGTCTTAGTACTTATTTAACTGCAAGGCCATGGTCTTTAATATAATTAAACCAAAAATTAATGACTTTATAAACTTTCTTAAAATGTGAAGAGTGACTGAGACTGACTTGATAAGAATGTGATAAGGGGATAAAACCTATCCTTTTATTTTATTTTATTTATTTTATTTCATTTTTATTATGTTGAATTAGCCAACATGTAATACACCATTATTTATTGATGTAGTGTTCAAAGACTGATTAGTTGCATATAACCCCCAGTGCTCATCACCACACGTGACTTTCTTTACTTTTTAAGAAAAAAATTTCAATTTTTTAAAATTTATTTATTTTCAGAAAAAACAGTATTCATTATTTTTTCACCACACCCAGTGCTCCATGCAATTCGTGCCCTCTATAATACCCACCACCTGGCACCCTAACCTCCCACCCCCCCGCCACTTCAAACCCCTCAGATTGCTTTTCAGAGTCCATAGTCTCTCATGATTCACCTCCCCTTCCAATTTCCCCCAACTCCCTTCTCCTCTCTAACACCACTTGTCCTCCATGCTATTTGTTATGCTCCACAAATAAGTGAAACCATATGATAGTTGACTCTCTCTGCTTGACTTATTTCACTCAGCATAATCTCTTCGAGTCCAGTCCATGTTGCTACAGAAGTTGGGTATTCATCCTTTCTGATGGAGGCATAATACTCCATAGTGTATATGGACTACATCTTCCTTATCCATTCGTCCGTTGAAGGGCATCTTGGTTCTTTCCATAGTTTGGCGACCATGGCCATTGCTGCTATAAACATTGGGGTACAGATGACCCTTCTTTTCACGACATCTGTATCTTTGGGGTAAATACCCAGGAGTGCAATGGCAGGGTCGTAGGGAAGTTCTATTTTTAATTTCTTGAGGAATTTTCACACTGTTCTCCAAAGAGGCTGCACCAACTTGCATTCCCACCAACAGTGGAAGAGGGTTCCCCTTTCTCCACATTCTCTCCAACACATGTTGTTTCCTGTTTTGTTAATTTTGGCCATTCTAAATGGTGTAAGGTGATATCTCAATGTGGTTTTAATTTGAATCTCCCTGAGGGCTAGTGATGATGAACATTTTTTCATGTGTCTGATAGCCATTTGTATGTCTTGATTGGAGAAGTGTCTGTTCATATCTTTTGCCCATTTTTTGATATGATTGTCTGTTTCATGTGTGTTGAGTTTGAGGAGTTCATTACAGATCCTGGATATCAATCTTTTGTCTGTACTGTCATTTGCAAATATCTTCTCCCATTTCATGGGTTACCTCTTTGTTTTCTTGACTGTTTCCTTTGCTGTGCAGAAGCTTTTGATTTTGATGAAAGACCCAAAGCAAGTATCATCCTCAATGGGAAAAAGCTTACAGCCGTCCCGTTGATATCAGGAACAAGACAAGGATGCCCACTTTCGCCACTCTTGTTCAACATAGTATTAGAAGTCCTAGCAACAGGAATCAGACAACAAAAAGAAATAAAAGGTATCCAAACTGGCAATGAAGAAGTCAAACTCTCTCTCTTCGCAGATGACATGATTCTTTATATGGAAAACCCAAAAGACTCCACCCCCAAACTACTAGAACTCATACAGCAATTCAGCAACGTGACAGGATACAAAGTCAATGTGCAGAAATCAGTGGCTTTCTTATACACTAACAATGAAAATACAGAAAGGGAAATTAGAGAATCGATTCCATTTACTATAGCACCAAGAACCATAAGATACCTGGGAATAAACCTAACCAAAGAGGTAAAGGATCTGTACTGGAGGAACTACAGAACACTCATGAAAGAAATTGAAGAAGACACAAAAAGGTGGAAGACCATTCCATGCTCTTGGATTGGAAGAATAAACATTGTTAAAATGTCTATACTGCCTAGAACAATCTATACTTTTAATGCCATTCCTATCAAAATTCCACCGGTATTCTTCAAAGAGCTGGAGCAAATAATCATAAAATTTGTATGGAATCAGAAGAGACCCTGAATCGCTAAGGAAATGTTGAAAAACAAAAATAAAATGAGGGGCATCATGTTACCTGATTTTAAGCTTTATTACAAAGCTGTGATCACCAAGACAGCATGGTACTGGCATAAAAACAGACACATAGACTAGTGGAACAGAGTAGAGAGCCCCTATATAGACCCTCAACTCTATGGTCAATTAATCCTCGACAAAACAGGAAAAAATATACAGTGGAAAAAAGACAGTATCTTCAATAAATGGTGCTGGAAAAACTGGACAGCTATAAGTAGAAGAATGAAACTCGACCATTCTCTTACACCGTACACAAAGATAAACTCAAAATGGATAAAAGACCTCAACATGAGACAGGAATCAATCAGAATCCTAGAGGAGAACATAGGCAGTAATCTCTTTGATATCAGCCACAGCAACTTCTTTCAAGATATGTCTCCAAAGGCAAAGGAAACAAAAGCGAAAATAAACTTTTGGGACTTCATCAAAATATTTCAATTTTAGTTACATTATCTTCAGGTGTACAGCAAACTGATTAGATAAACTCTGAGTTTTGGTATGCTCACCACAAATGTAGCTAGCACCTGTTACTATGCAACACTAACATAATACCATTGACTATATGCCCTATGCTGTACTTTTTATCCCAATGATTTATTCACTCCATAATTGGAAGCCTGTATCTCCAATTACCCTTCACCCATTTTGCATGCTCCCTCACAGCCCTATCCTCTGACAACCATCAGTTTATTCTTTATATTTATGCTTTTATATATGCTTTTTATTTGTTTTGTGTTTTAGATTCCACATGTAAATTGAGTTGCTATTGTAGATATTGATTCAATAAACATTGGGGTGCACATGTCATTTCAAAGTGGTCTTTTCATTTTCTGTGGGTAAATACCCAAAAGTAGAAATATTGGATCATGTGATACTTTTAATCTTCTGAGGAACCTCCATACTGTTTTCCACTGTGGTTGCACAAATTTACATTCCCACTAACAGTGCACAAGTATTCCTTTTTGTACACATCCTAACACTTGTTATTTTTTCTCTTTTTAATTCTAGGCATTCTGAATGCTGTAAGATGATATCTCATTGTGATTTGATCTCATTTCCCTGATGACTATTGATGTTGAGCATCTTGTCCTGTGTCTCTTGGCTATCTACATGTCTTATTTAAAAAGATGAAAAGATTTCTCTTTATGTCCTTGGTCCATCTTTCTTTTTTTTTTTTTTAAAGATTTTATTTATTTATTTGACAGAGAGAGAGATCACAAGTAGGCAGAGGCAGGCAGAGAGAGAGAGGAGGAAGCAGGCTCCCTGCCAAGCAGAGAGCCCAATGCGGGACTCGATCCCAGGACCCTGAGATCATGACCTGAGCCGAAGGCAGCGGCTTAACCCACTGAGCCACCCAGGTGCCCCCTTGGTCCATCTTTTAATTGGATTATTTTGGTTTATTTTTTGTTTTGTTTTCTTGGTTTTTTTTTTTTTTTTTGGTGTTGAGTTGTGCAACTTCTTTATATATATTGAATATTAACCCCTTACTAAATATATCATTTGCAAATGTCTCCTTCCATTCATTATGTTTCCTTTTTGTTTTGCTGGTGGTTTCCTTCACTGTGAGAAATCTTTCCATTTTGATGTAGTTCCAATAGTTCATTTTTGCTTTTGTTTCCCTTTCTTCAGGAGAAATATCCAGAAATGTGTCTCTAAGGCCAATGTCAAAGAGATTACTGCCTATGTTTTGTTCCAGGAATTTTATGGTTTCAGGTCTCACATTGAGATTTTTAACTGATTTTAAGTTTAGATTTGTATATGGTTAGGTGGTCCAGTTTTATTATTTTGCATATAGCTGTCCAGCACCTTGTATTAAAGATACTGTCTTTTGTATTGTATATTCTTGCTTCCTTTGTCACAGATTAATTGACCATATAAGAATAGGTTTATTTCTAGGCTCCTTATTCTGTTTTATTGATCTATGTGCCTATTTTTGTGCCAGTAACATATTGTTTTGATTACTACAGCTTTATAGTATATCTTGAAATCTGGAATTGTGATACCTCCAGATTTGACTCTCTTTCTCAAGAATGATTGAGCTATTTGTAGTGATTTGGGGTTCTATGCAAATTTTAGTATCATTTGTCTATTAAATGATCATTGTTCTGTTAAAAATGCTACTGGTATTTTTGACAAGGATTACATGATCTGTAGATTTCTTTGAGCAGTATGAACATTTTAACTATTAATTCTTCCAAACTATTTGTTTGTGTTGTTTTCAATTTATTTCATCAAAGTTTGGTCATTTTCAGAGTACAGGTCTTTCACCTCTTTGGTTAAGTTTATTCCCAGATATTTTATTAATTTTGGTGCAATATATAAATGTCATTATAAATGTGATTTACTTCTTAATTTATCTTTCTGCTACTTTGGCATGAGCATACACAAATACAACTGATTTTTGTATACTAATTTTATATCCTGAAATTTTACCATTTATTATTTCTAATACTTTTTTTGGTGGAGTATTTAGGCTTTTCTCTATATACTAAAATGTTATCTGCAAATAGTGGCAGTTTTATGTCTTCTTAACAAATTTGGATGAATTTTATTTCTTTGTCTACTCTGATTGCTGTGGTTAGGACGTCCAATACTATGTTGAATAAAAAATGATAAGAGTGGTCAATGTTGTCTTTTACCTGATCTTACATAAAAAGTTCTCATTTTATCAACATTGAGGATGATGTTGGCTATGGGTTATTCATACATGGACTATGTTATGTTCAGGCATGTACACTCTAAGCCCACTTCATTGAGAGTTTTTATTATAAGTGGATATTGAATATTGTCAAATACTTTTTCTGCATTTATTGAGGTGCTCCTATGATTTTTATTCTTCATTTTGATAACATGGTGTATTATGTTGATTGCTTTGTGAATATTGAACTATCCTTGTATCCCTGGAATAAATCCCACTTGATCATGGTGAATGATATTTTTAATCTATTGCTGAATATTTTGCTGATATTTTTTGAAGATTTTTTTTAATGGAGAATATTCCTATTATTTTTTTGAATTTATTATTTTTTCCATTTATTTATTTTCAGCATAACAGTATCATTATTTTTTCACCACACCCAGTGCTCCAGGCAATCCGTGCCCTCTATAATACCCACCACCTGGTACCCCAACCTCCCACCCCCCCGCCACTTCAAACCCTCAGATTGTTTTTCAGAGTCCATAGTCTCTCATGATTCACTTCCCCTTCCAATTTACCCCAAACCCTTCTAACTCCCCATGTCCTCCATGCTTTTTGTTATGCGCCACAAATAAGTGAAACTATATGATAATTGACTCTTTCTGCTTGACTTCTTTCACTCACCATAATCTCTTCCAGTCCCGTCCATATTGCTACAGAAGTTAGGTATTCATCCTTTCTGATGGAGGCATAATACTCCATAGTGTATATGGACCACATCTACCTTATCCTTCATCTGTTGAAGGGCATCTTGGTTCTTTCCATAGTTTGGTGACCGTGGCCATTGCTGCTATAAACATTGGGGTACAGATGTCCCTTCTTTTCACTACATCTGTATCTTTGGGGTAAATACCCAGGAGTGCAATGGCAGGGTCGTAGGGAAGTTCTATTTTTAATTTCTTGAGGAATCTCCACACTGTTCTCCAAAGAGGCCGCACCGACTTGCATTCCCATCAACAGTGGAAGAGGGTTCCCCTTTTGCCACATCCTCTCCAACACATGTTGTTTCCTGTCTTGCTAATTTTAGCCATTCTAACTGGTGTAAGGTGATATCTCAATGTAGTTTTAATTTGAATCTCCCTGATGGCTAGTGATGATGAACATTTTTTCATGTGTCTAATAGACATATGTATGTCTTTATTGGAGAAGTGTCTTTCCATATCTTCTGCCCATTTTTTAATATGATTGTCTGTTTTGTGTGTGTTGAGTTTGAGGAGTTCATTACAGATCCTGGATATCAACCTTTTGTCTGTACTTTCATTTGCAAATATCTTCTCCCATTCCCTGGGTTGCCTCTTTGTTTTGTTGACTGTTTCCTTTGCTGTGCAGAGGTTTTGATTTTGATTTTTGCATGTATATTCACCAGGGATATTGGCCTGTAGTTTTCTTTCCTTTCTTTTTCTTTTTTTTTTTTTTTTGTGGTGTCTTTGTCTCATTTTTGAATCAGGGTCATGGTCACCTTGTAGAATGTATTTGGAAGCTTTCTTTCCTCTTCTATTTTTTGGAATAGTTTGAGGATAATAGGTATTAAGTCTTTAAATGTTAGGTAGAATTCATCTGTGAAGCTATGTGGTCCTGTATTTTTATTTGTTGAGGGCTTTTTGATTACCAACTTAATCTTATTATAAGTTAATTTTCTATTCAGATCTTTAGATTTTTTCCTGACTCAGTTTTGGAAGATTTAATGTTTCCAGATATTTATCCGTTTCTTCTAGGTTTTCCAATTTGCTACCATGTAACTTTTAATAGTACTCTCTTATAATCATTTGTATTTCTTTGGGTTTTTTGTTAATTCTCTTTCATTTATAATTTTGTTTTTGTGTGTCCTTTCTCTTTTTTGAGTATAGCAGAGTTTATCAATTTTGTTGATTTCATCAAAAAGCCAACTCTCAGTTTCACAGATCTTTTTCTTCCTTTTCGAAATTTTTATTTTTATATTAGTTAACATATATGTAATATTGGTTCCAGGGGTAGAATTTAGTGATCCATCACTTACATAAAACACCCAGTGCTCATTGTAACAAGTGCCCTCCATAACACCCATCATCCATTTACCCTATCCCCCACCCACAACCTTCCATCAACCCTCATTTTATTCTCCATAGTGAAGTCTCTTCTGGTTTGCTTCCTTCTCTCTTTCTTCCCCTTCCTATCTGCTCCTCTGGTTTGTTTTCTAAATTCCACATATGAGAGAAATCATACAGTATTCATCTTTCTCTTATTGACTGATTTTGCTTATACTCTTATTGACTGACTATACTCTACCGATGATGTTACTAATGGCAAGATTTTATTGTCTTTGATGGCTGAGTAATATCTCATCATACATATGATTCCATTATATATAAGATGGATATATATATATATATACATATACATATGTATATGTATATGTATATACATATACATATGTATATATATATATATTCAAATTCATCAGTCAAGGAATACTTGAGTTTTTCTTTTTTTTTAAATTTAATTTTTTCAGTATTCCAAGATTCATTGTTTATATACAACATCCAGTGTTCCATGCAATTTGTGCCCTCCTTAATACCACAACAAGGCTCACCCAATCCCCCACTACCCTCCCCTCCAAAACCCTCAGTTTGTTTCTCAGAGTCCACAGTCCTTCATGCTTTGTTTCTCCCTCCGATATCCCCCAACTCACTTCTCTCCTTCACTCAATGTCTTCTGTGTTATTACTTATGCTCCACAATTAAGTGAAAGCATATGATAATTGACTATCTCTGCTTGACTTATTTCACTCAGCATAATCTCCTCCAGTTCCATCCATGTTGATACAAAAATTGGGTATTCATCCTTTCTGATGGAGGCATAATACTCCATTGTATATATAGACCATATATTCTTTAAAAAAAAACATTTTATTTATTTATTTGACAGAGAGAGATCACAAGTAGGCAGAGAGGCAGGTAGAGAGAGAGAGAGAGAGGGAAGCAGGCTCCCTGCTGAGCAGAGAGCCCAATGCAGGACTTGATCCCAGGACCCTGAGACCATAACCTGAGCCGAAGGCAGCGGCTTAACCCACTGAGCCACCCAGGTGTCCCTAGACCATATATTCTTTATCCATTCTTCTGTTGAAGGGCATCTTGGCTCTTTCAACAGTTTGGTGAGGGTGGCCATTGCTGCTATAAACATTGGGGTACAGATGGCCCTTCTTTTCACTACATCTGTATCTTTGGGGTAAATACCCAGGAGTGCAATGGAAGGGTCATAGGGAAGTTCTATTTTTAATTTCTTGAGGAATCTCCACACTGTTCTCCAAAGAGGCTGCACCAACTTGCATTCCCACCAACAGTGGAAGAGGGTTCCCCTTTCTCCACATCCCCTCCAACACATGTTGTTTTCTGTCTTGCTAATTTTGGCTGTATGGGTTCTAATAGTTTGGGGGTGGAGTCTTATTTGGGTTTTCCATATAAGGTATCTTGTCATCTGCGGCAAAAGAGAGTTTGAGGTCTTCTTTTCCAATTTGAATATCTTTTATTTCTTTTTGTTGTCTGATTGCTGTTGCTAGTACTTCTAGACTTGGGCTCTTTCTATAGTTTGACTATTGTTATTAATGCTGTTATAAACATTAGGGTGCATGTACTCTTTCAAATCTGTATTGTACTATATTTTGGAGAAATACCTATAGTGCAGTTGCTGGGTCAAAGCATAGTTCTATTTTTAACTTTTTGAGGAACCTCCATACTGTTTTCCAGAGTGGCTGGTGGATTGCATTCCCACTAACAGTTCCCATTTCTCTGCATTCTTGCCAACATCTTTTGTTTCCTGTTTGTTAATTTAGCCCTTCTGACTGATGTGAGGTGGTATCTTGTTTTGATTTATTTTCCCTAATTATGAGTAATTTTGAGCATCTTTTTATGTGTCTGTTAGCTGTCTGGATTTTTTCCTTGGGAAAAAAAAAAGTGTCCATTCATATCTTCTGTCCATTTCTTATCTGGATTATTTGTTTCCTGGGTGTTGAATTTCATAAGTTCATTATAGGTTTTGGATACTAAGCCTTTATTAGATGTATTATTTGCATATATCTTCTCCCATTCCATAGGCTGGCTTTTAGTTTTATTGATTTTTTTTTCACTGTGCAGAGATTTTGTGTTCTTTTTGTTTTTGTTTTGTTTCTGTTTTTAATCTTGATGAGGTCCCAGGAGTTCATCATTTTTTAAGTATCTATTTCATTTATTTCTGCTTTGATCTTTATGATGTCCTTCTATTAAACTTGGCCTTTGTTTTTTCCTCTTCTTTATTTCCTTCAGGCGTATTTTAGACTATATGAGATATTTTGTATTTCTGGAGGAAGGCCTTTATTGCTATAAGCTTACCTTGTGATTTCACTGCATCTCAAATATTTTTATTGTTCTCTTTTCATTTTCATTTTTCTCCATGTATTTTTTATTTCCACTTTGATTGCTTCTTTAACCCATTGTTTGTTTACTCTCGTGTTGTTTAGCCTCCATGTGTTTATGTTTTTCTAAGGACTTGTATGTGTGTTTGTGTGTGTGTGTGTGTGTGTGTCTGTTTGCTTTCCAGTTTGATAGAGTAGTCAGAAATTATGCATGGCATGACTTCAATCTTCTTAAATTTATTGAAACTTATTTTGTGTTCATACATGTGTTCTGTCCTGTATAGTGTTATATGTTTACTTGAAAAAATTCATATTCTGGTGTTTTTAGATGGAATTTTATGCACATATTAAGTCAATCTGGTCTAATGCTTTGTTGAAATACTCTGTTTCCTTATTGATTTTTCTGCCTGGATGATCTAGTCACTGACATAAGTCAGGTATTAAAGCCTTCTACTTTTATTATAATACCATCAATTTCTCTCTTTATCTCTGTTAATATTTATGTATTTAAATATTCCAAAGTTGGGTGCATAGATATTGACAATTATTATGTTCTCCTATTGGAATTATCCCTTTTTCATCTTGTAATGTCCTTCCTTGTCACTTGTTACAGTCTTTGTTTTAAAGTCTATTTTTTCTGTAGTAAGTATTTCTCCTCTGACTTTTTTCCTGCTCCTATTTGAATGGAATATCTCTTTCCATCCTTTCACGTTTATTGTGTACATTTTTAGGTCTGAAGTTAGTCCTATAAATGGGTCTCTCTCTCTCTCTCTCTTTTTAAAATCCATTTCACCACCCTATGTCTTTTCATTGAAGCATTTATACCATTTACATTAAAGCATTTATTTTTTATTGTTTTCTGGTTGTTTTTGTAGTTTTTCTGAACTTGCACTTCGTCTTGTCCTCTTTCCTTGTGATTGATGACTTTCTTTACTATTATTCTTGGCTTTCTTTCTCCTTATTTTTTTTTGTTTATTTATTATAGGTCATGGGTTTGTTGTTACCATGAGATTCATATATAATATCTTAAGTACATAGAATTCTATATTACATTGATGGTTATTTAATTTCAAACACATTCTATAAGAATTTCTGTTACTCTCCCCTTCTATAATTTTGTACACATTGTCATCATCTCTTTATTCAGAATCTTCTTGCTTCTATTTATGACAACTATTTTTTTCACTTCAAGAAGTCCCTTTAGGGGTTCCTGGGTGATTAAGTGGTTAATTGGTTGACTCTTGATTTTGGCTCAGGTCATGATCTCAGGGTCCTGGGAGCAAGCCCCATGTCAGTCTCCACGCTTGGCATAGTGTCTGCTTGATCTTCTCTCTCCCTCCCCTCTGCTCCTTCCCTTGCTCATGCTCTCTCTCTAAAATAAATAAATAAACAAATAAATAAATAAATAAAGTGATTTTTAGAAGTCCCATTAACAGTTCTTATAAGGCTGATTTAATAGTGATAAACTCTTTTGACTTCTTGTCTGAGAAACTCTTTATCTGTCCTTCAGATCTTAATAATAACCTTGACAGGTAAAGTATTCTTGGTAATAGGTGCTTTTGCTTTTGTTTTTGTTTTTTCTTTCAGTGCCTTGAATATATCATGCCACTGCTTTCTGGTATACACAGTTTCTGTTGAAAAATCAGCTGATAGCCTATAAGCTGTCCTTTACTTACCTTTTTGCTTTTCTTTTGGTGATTTTAAAATTCTCTCTTTATCTTTAACCTTGACATTTTAATTATGAAGTGCTTCTATTATCTTATGTTATTATGACTTCTTTGGGTTCATCTTCTTTGGAACTATCTGTGGTACTTCAACCTGGATGTTTTTTTCCCTCTCCAGATTAAGGAAATTTTTAGCTATTATTTCTTCAAGTAAATCTCTGCCCTTTTCTCTCTTTTTTCTCCTTCTGGGAACCTTATAATGCAAAATTTTGGTGGCTTGATTTTGTCCAAGAGATCCTTTAACCTATCCTAATTTATTAAAAATTCTTTTTTTCTTTTTGATCTTCAGTTTGTGTGCTTTTCATTACCCTGTCTTCCATATCACTTATCCATTCTTCTGTATCTGCTAATCTACTGTTGATTTTCTCTAGTGGATTTTTCATTTCAGTTACTGTATTCTTTAACTCTGTTTCCTTTCTATATTTTCCACCTCTTTGGTGAAGGTCTCACTATGTCCTTTCACTCTTTTCTTCAGCCTGTGACATCTTTATGGTTATTATTTTAAAGTCTTTATAGGCATACTGTTTACTTCCATTTCACTTAGTTCTTTTTCTGAGGTTTTGTCTTTTTCTTGTGTTCGGAGCATGTTTCTCTATCTTCTCAGTTTTCTTGACTTTCTCTGTTTCTGTGAATTATCTGGAACAGCTACTTCTCCTAAACCTGAAACAAATCTTCTTATGTATGGTAATCTCCTCTGTAGACTGTGCCTGTTTACCTTGCCTGGCTGTTTGGATCTGTGTCTGGTATGGGTTGGGTGTCTCCCATCACTCTATGCTGGGGTTGCTGGGGTTGGATGTGTGGAGATTAAGTGGGCATAGGCTGGGTGGTTCGTGGGGCTTTCTGTGAAGACTGTCCTGGCAGAACAACTGAAGATGAAGTTAGTGCAACCTGGGGAGTGGAGAGTTCCAGGGTTGTCTGTGTAGATGACATCCTAGCATGTTACCTGAATCTGAAGTGGATGCAAACTAGGGGATCTTGGAGTTTCACACAGAGGGCATCCTGGCAGGAGAGCTGCATCCAAAGTGGACATAGGCTGAGGCATTCCCTAAGCTCATTGTACAGACAGTGACATAGCAGGATAACTGAAGCTGGAGTGAGTGAAAGTCAAAGGGTCCCAGGTCTCTACATGCAGAGTGCACACTGACAGGAAGGCTGAAGCTGAAGTGGTTGCAGTCCATGATGTCTTGTGGTGCTCAGTACAAGGGGTGCCCTAGTGGGGCAGCTGGAGCCACAGCAGGTGTGAGCCAGGTGGTCCTAGAGCTCTCTTTACATGAGGTACCCTAAGAAGTCAGTTGCAGTTGAAGTTATGTGGACTTGAATTATTCTGGGGTGCTTTGCTCCTGTGTCTCCTTGACAAGATAGCTGGAGCTGTAGTGAGAACTGACCAAGGGTATTGCAATATGCATTACATTAAGACTACCTTGTTAGACTAGCTGAGGGTCCCCAAACCTTGCTCCTGTACATGCTATCAAGGCAGAGGGGGTACATAAATTGTGGAGCTTGCCAGCCCCTCCAATATGGAGAGAGTTCTAGCAGCTCCCCAGTATTTAGTAGGGTTCTAGAGTTGCTTCTTTTATATTCTAGTTGTCTTTTTCTGTTGCAGCAGGGTTTTGTTTGTTTGTTTTGTTTTGTTTTTTTTTCTTGTGCCTCAGGGCAGACAAATCTGGTCACAGCCCCTCAGTACTATCTTTCCACACTGCAGTTCACAGCATTGGATGTGATGATTTCCTTTTTACTGTATCTTCATTCCTTTTGCTTTTCTCTGTGTGGTCTCTCTATATTTTGTTGTGCAGAAGCTATTCAATCAGCTCTCAGTTCTTCTTCAGGGGGAACTGTTCTATAAACAGCTGTAGATTTGATATGCCCATAAGGAGATGAGTTCAGGGTCCTCTTACACCGTCATCTTAGGCTAGAAGATACCTAGTTCTTGTTGTTGTTGTTGTTTTTCTTCTTCTTCTTCTTCTTCTTCTTCTTCTTCTTCCTCTTCTTCAAGATTTTATTTATTTATTTGACAGACAGAGATCACAAGAAGGCAGAGAGGCAGGCAGAGAGAGAGAGAAAGGGAGAGAGGAGAAAGCAGGCTCCCTGCTGAGTGGAGGGCATGACACGGGGCTCAATCCCAAGACCCTGAGATCATGACCTGAGCCAAATGCAGAGGCTTTAACCCACTGAGCCACCCCAGGCACCCTGATACCTAGTTCTTCTTGTGTATGACTTTGGGCAAGACATTTTACCTCTCTGGGCCTGTTTTTTTCATATCTAAAAGAGAAATTTAATAAGAGGATTTAATGAGATAATCCATGCAAAGCACTTAGAACAATGCATGGCACACAGTAAGTTTTTAATAAATACTATACTTTGTTTATTGCACTGTGGAAAGAAAAGGTCATTTACTGATACTCAACAGTTATTAAATGAGTTTGTAGTGCAGCGTGCAGATCTTTCTGGATTGATGGTACTTTGATAAATAACTGCTGGAATTTACCAAAACTGTTCCATGTAATGTAAATCAGTGTGTTTTATGAATAACTCAGTGATCTGCACTCATTACATACAGTTTCCTTTTAACTAAATGTAAATAACCCCTCCTTATAAAGTCTTAATTTTTAGAGATTATTTTGTTCATGTATGAATTTTTCATGCTTGCATTTTTAAAATTTTATTATATTATGTTAGTAACATATTCACAAGTTTTTGAAATAGCTACTAAAGTCAAAATTACAATTAGAAGCCATAATGACAGGAAACAAAATTTCAAATAAAATTAGAAACTTTTTGTGGATGTCAATACTTTAAAATGATTAAAAAATTTGTTTTACAGGGGTGCCTGGGTGGCTCAGTTGGTTAACCATCTGTCTTCAGCTCAGATCATGATCTTCAGGGTCCTGGGATTAAGCCCTGCATCAGGCACCTTGCTCAGCAGGGAGCCTGCTTCTCCCTCTCCCACTTACCCTGCTTGTGCTCTCTCTCTCTCTCTCTCTCTCTCTCAAATAAATAAATAAATCTTTAAAAAATAAAATCTATTTTATAGATGTAAGCAGAGTTATTTTCAATAAATTGAATCTAGCCATAATAAGAAAAAAAATATATTCTTTTAAAAATTAGTTTTAGCAAACTTGTTCCCATAACAAACATCACTATATGTCAGTTTTGAAAACAGGCCAACTACTAATAGTGAAGATACACTAATCTTGGAACACAATATAGAGACTGTCAATACATCTTCTTTTTGAAAGCAGTTTTGCATCACTTTTATACATTTCCAAGTTCTTATCTCAAAGCCCAAGCAGTTAAACATATCTTTCAGAAATCATTATACATTACTTCTAATCATTTTCTAATAGATGGTTTTATAAGAGAAATGTAAATATTAGTTACTACCAGATGCTGTTACTTAGACATACCTGTTCATAAATACAAAAAATGTATTCAAGGGCTAGAAAAAAAAATAGCAGCTACTTCATTTTTTTCCATTTTGTACTTCCTTATTTTGTAGGTACCCTCATCATTTGTCCTTGTTTTTTCAGATGTCCAATTTAATTTCAGAGAGTGGTCGTTCATTTTGACCATTCTTCAGAGCTAAGAATCTTTTTCTCTACTTCTGTGATAAACAGAATAATCCTCCTAGTCAAAAGATGCCCAGATCCTAATTCCTGAAACCCAAGAATATGTGACCTTACATGGGAAAATATAATTTTCCAGATGTGACTAAGCTTACAGACATGAATGAGATCAGGAGACTATTCTAGATTATCAGAATGGGCCCAGTGTAATCACTTGAGTCATATATGAAGATCAGAAAGATGCAACATGGGAGAATCTAAATCTACCGGTGCTGGTTTTGAAGATGAAGGAAAAAGGACATGAGACAAGAAACATAGATGGTCTGTAGAAACTGGAAACAGCCCTTAGGGATGGCCAGTAAAAATGCAGGAACCTGAGTCCTACAACCAAACACAAGGAACAGATTCTCCCAGCAATCTAAAAAACTAGGAATAGATTATCCTCTAGAGCTACTAGAAAGTAAAACAGACTGTCAACACCTTGATTTTGGTCTAGTGGCGACCATATCAGAGTTTTGACCTACAAAAATGTATGATAATAAATTTGCATTGTTTGAGCCACTAAGTTTGAGGTAATTTGTTATGATAACAATAGAAACCTAATATACTCCTTATCATTTCATATAGGAAATAACCTCTAAAGATTTTGCTTTAATTTTCACTGAAAAGATGTATAAAGATAAAAAAAAATTGGACCTCTTAAAGATCATCTCTCTGTTATCTGTGACTATAAAAAATGCAGCCATAAAAAAATGTGGCCATTCTCATTTGTTATATACCTCATGGAGGAAATTAAAACATAATCACCTGAGTTGAATCAATTAAAATATAAGAAACTGCAGGTATTTTATAATAAGTAGGAGTGTGATACATATGCCTAAATATAAAGGTTTTCTTTTTTTTCTAAATACCAAATTCAGGCTATATACCTGGAAAGGGAATTTTAGCTAAATATCTTGAAGTAGAAAGAGGTACACTGACAAAACTTTGAAGATATTTAATTATAATGTATGGCACATGAAAGATTGAGACAATTGTGCATCTGTTTCTATTTTTTTTTTAGTTCAAAATCTGATTTTAATGGTTTATTTTTACTAATAATTATGAAAGAATTCCAATAATAATAATAATAGTGGAGAAATCAGGGGTACCTGGGTGCTTCAGTTGGTTAAGCATCTGCCTTTCATCTCAGGTCATGATCCCCTGCTCAGTGGGGATTCAGTTTCTCCCTCTCCCTCTGCCCCTTCCCATTGCTTGTGCTTTCTCTCAGTCTCTCTCTCTCTCTGTCAAATTAATAAATAAAATATTTATAAAATAATGAAGAAATCATATCTTTAGAATTTATCTTTACTTTTGTCAAGATTATTTATTTGAGAAACAGAGAGAGAGGCGAGGAGGGGAGGGGAGAGGGAGAATCGCAAACAGACTCTGTTCTGAGTGTAGAGCAGGGCTCAATCCTATAACCTATGAGAGCGAGATGTGAGCTGACATGAAAAGTTGAGTGTTTAAGTGACTGAGCCACCCAGCTGACCTTAGAACTCATTTTTAAAACAAACAAACAAACAAAATAGTGGTATTTTCCATATAAATAATTCTAAGTTGAAAATATAAAAAAAAAGTCTCAAATTCATGAATACCAATGCTGAGCTCAACACAACACTGAGACTCCATATATTCCCATTTTACAGATAAGGAGACTAAGGGTTAGAGAGATTAATTTGTCTAGTATATTATTGGTTAACTATTTCACCACTTAACTCAATATTATCAAGGGCCAATTATGACTAGATACAATGGCTTGTACGAAGGAAAGCTGCAACAAGTACTTAGACGTAAACTTCCCACCCCACTAGTTTGCTTCCAATAATATTTTTTTTAAGAGGGAGGTTAAGAAAGATGTGTCTTTCTTACTCTGAAATAGCCACATGCAGATAGATCCCTAATCTTTCTAACCATCATAGAGAATAGAAAATACTCAGTTTTCCCAATTACCTGAGAGATGGCTTCCCAATTTCAGTGACTAGCAAAGGACCTTATGAATGAAAAGCATTCAAAGAAAGTATATGAAGGGATGGGGAACAAAGTTGACTCTCTCTTATTTCAGCACCCACTGAGTAACAATATTCCCAAGGATTTGTGAATATAACAACTTGTAGATACTGATTTAGAGATATAAGGTATTTTAGTTATTATTTGCACTGAACTAAGTTACAGCTTTCAGGTTATAGTTGTTTAAGGGAGATTTGGCGAGTTCATGAGGTGGCATAGTCACTTTCTTTTATCCATTTGTGGTTAAATTATGGCTTGAATTCATGATGGTTGGAATCTTTCATTTGTGTGTTCATCTGTTTTTGCTTTGAACCAAGAGTTTTATTAACTCCTTCATTTTTAAAAGAATTTTTTAAAATAAAAAAAATTAAAAATAATTTTTAAAAATCTTGAAGTACCTGGATGGCTCAGTTGTTAGGCGTCTGACTTTGGCTGGGCTTATGATCCCAGGGTCCTAGGATCAAAACCCATGTCATGCTCCTTGATCAGCTGGAAGTCTGCTTCTCCTTGTCCCAACCCCTTGGTTGTGTTCTCTCTCTCACTGTCTTTCTGTCAAATAAACTTTAAAAAAAATATTTTTAAAAAATGAATTTAAAAATCTTTTGAAAACACTTTCTTTTATTTCCCTTCCATTTAAATTCCTCAATCTCAAATGCTTGAGGCATCATGACAAAATTGTCAAAAGATGAATAGCAACTTGCATTTATCCTTGAATATGTATTCCCGTTCATTTCTTTGGAGGGCAGTATATTAGACATATGGGTATAGATATAGATAGAATGATATCAGGCTTTACACTTATCATATATATCTCTCAAAATGTATCTATATGAGCATTTGTTCTAATAATATGCTACATTTTAAAATAGATAGCTAAATGGAGTCCATGTTTAAAGCTGTTCCTGTCTCTATTGACTTTTTATTAAACTACCAATTTATTTCCTTGAGAGAAAATGCACTTTGCCTCTCAAAAAATTGTTGTTAAAATCCTGTATATATTAAAACAGAAAGAAAAGCAAACAAATTAGGTAATTTTTCAAAGCAGTATGCTGAATACAAATTTAATCAAATGAGTGTACTAAAGATTAAAGTAGTTGAAATAATAATTGGCACTATAGTTTCTGTCTTCAGTGTTTCTCAATTCTACATCTTTTTTGAAACAATAAATATTAGATTTTCATATCCTTTTTCATTTTACATCTCTCTCTGTATTGCCTGGATTTCAACAAATCTATCCAAGAGAACACATGTTTAACCTGAATTCTGTATTCACAGAAGTGAACCGTTAGTAAACAGGTATATAAAAATATGGTCAACATTACTAATCATCAATTTATTACTGAAATCAGCCAAGATAAAGATTCCAAATGTAGAGGACAGTTAAGGCACTGATGGAAAAATACTGCATCCTCACTTGATAGAACCCAATCCAGCTAGGCTCTTAATGAAATGTGGAATTTCTTTTGTACCCAGGATTTGAGTTCCATAAACATTTACTGGGCACACTTACATTAGCTAGATGATTTGATAGAGGATTTCTTCAGAGTGGTTTCTAACCCTCAATCAAGAAACATATTTTGAGGGTGCCTGGGTGGCTCAGTGGGTTAAGCCTCTGTCTTCAGCTCAGGTCATGATCTCAGGGTCCTGGGATCAAGGCCCGCATCAGGCTCTTTGCTCAGCATGGGGAGCCTACTTCCCCACTCTGCTTCTGCCTGCATTTCTGCCTACTTGTGCTCTCTCTCTATTTGTCAAATAAATAAATAAAATATTTTTTAAAAAGAAACATATATTGAGCAATTTTGGATAATCTCTAGTTTCTTGCTCATTAATTTAATCTCAGTTTTTCCTTTCTTAGGGAGTTCATAAAAAGTGTAACTATATATCTGAAGTCCTTAGGGATATAATTTTTTTTTTTTTTTTTTTTTTTTTTTTTTTTTTTTTTTGCTTCTGTGACTCTATTACGGTGACTTGATTCTTTGGGTATTTTAAGGCTTTTGTCTCTTGTGAGCTCATATCTGGTTAAATTTAATTGTGAGAATCCCAAGGGCCTAAAATAGAAGATGCTTTTCTTCAGAGAAAAACTGTTTGCTCATGTTAAGAGTTGGGTGGTGCTACTGATATGCGGAACCTGGCTTAATGCAGGAGTCTCCAGTTCAGCATTCTCACCTTAGTTTATCTTGATGTCAACCCAGCTTTCCTTTAAATCTATTACTGCTTAGAGAAACTTTCTTGAACTCTTGGTTTAAATTCCACATATATTTTCTTTTTTCCTTTCATTATTTTTTTCTCCCTTCCTCTTCCCCTTTCTCTGTCTTTCTCTCTCCTTTTTTTCTGGTTCACTAGGAATTACCCCTTGTGAGTCCAACAATGCATTAAAAAGGATGTTCTTTTAATAAAGATTCAATTATATTGTAGCAGGGAGAGCTGTAATGTATCTAACTTGATACTGCTGAAAGCTGAACTTTCAATATATGTTTAAATGAATGAATAAATTTGTGTCACTGTGAACTTAAGCTCCCTGTATAACACATTTATGCAAAATGTTTCTTTAGAAGACACCTACCAATATACTAGAAAAAGTTTTAAATATTTTCAAAACACATAACATTAAGTACATCTGTTAGAAATATTCATGTAACTCATGTAAATATGGAGACTTATGCTAAATACTAAACTCACAGAAAACAATCTCTATTTAAAGAATATATCACTTGTTTCAGTAGAATTATACAGTATCTGTGAGCTACTTGAGGACAAGAATACCCTTCATCATAACATTTCCAACACCTGAATTAATGTGAGACACAGAAAACATTTACAAAAATTATTAATTGGAATCACAGTAAGGACTCAATTTATAACCCTGAGAAAAGTATTTATATGTAAACTATTTTACTTATTTTAACATTGTCATACCAAATGCTAATTAGATTTCTATAATATTCAATATTACAGTATTTTAACAAGATGAGCTCTGATCTTTTGTGACCATTAAAATCATCAAGATTTTCCTTTTTATGAAAATCTACACAGTAACTAATATATCTAACTATACTTTCATTCATAAAAAATAAAAACATTTTAAATATTTAAAAACTTTATCTGGAGACTTGTAAAATATGATTATGTAAACAAATGTACCCATAAAGAATAAATAAAAAATTTGACAAAAATATTATTAGAAGATTAAACCTAAAAAATTGAAGTTTTTAGTTTTAAAAATATGCATGATTATCCCATGATTACAATAATCAACATGTGGTGCTCTTATCTCAACATGAAATTCTTGTCTAAAGGACAAGAATAGCTAAGTTAGAATAAATAAAAATACGTTGCAATGACTACTTGGTTTGTCACTGAAATTATAAATAAATTCTGTTGGGTCAGAATATACTAATTTTATAAATATTAACAGCAGTTATTATCCTTACATAACAAATATTGCTAGAAAGGTAAGTAATTATGGAAGTCTTTTATTTTTAAGATTTTATTTATTTATTTGAGAGAGAGAAAGAGCATGAGTGGTGAGCAGGGGCAGGAGAGGAAGAAGCTGACTCTCTACTGAGCAGGGAGCCCAACTTGGGGTTTGATCTCAGGACTCCAGCATGAAAATAGTCTCTAGCTCATAGGTCACAACTAATCTAAAATGATAATAAGACTAACATGCTGTCTAAATATAATCTAAAATGATAATAAGACAAACATTACATTTTAAATTCACACTATCTGGAGGTTTCCAGTTTAATACTTTAAAAAAAAAAAACCTTCTAGAGAATTAATCTTCATATCACTTTTGCCTGTTGATGTTTCGGGTGTTGTGTTCCTGTTTTATCTATCTTACCTTCATAACTGTAAAAAAATTGTTTTCTCAAAGAAGTACCTCAAATTGTATGATATATTTTTCCACTAATGAAATCTGTGAGATTAAAATGAAGGTAGAGAACACTTCCAACTAATTATATAAGATTAGCTTTCCAACTCATTCCATGAGACAATATATCTTAATACCAAAGCTGAAGGCATTATAAGAAAAAAAAGCTGTACAAAAACCCAATTATGAATATTAGTGCAAAAATGATTAACAAAATATAATCAATTGAAATTCAACAGCATGTAAAAATGATTATACACCATAGCCAAGAATGTTTTATCTGAAAACAAAGAGTTCAACATACAAAAAATAGTGAAATTTCTTTTTGCAGATGACATGATCCAATGTGTAGAATACCCTAAAAACGTCACAAAACCCTGTAAGAACTAATAAAAATATTCATTAAATTTGCAAGATAGAAAATCAATATACAAAAATTCACTGTGTTTCTATATACTAATAAAGAACAATCACACAGAGAAATTAAGAAAACAATCCCAATTACAATTGTGTCAAAAAGAATAAAATATCTAGGAATAAATTTAACCAAGATGCTTAAAAAAAAGAACTTGTACACTGAAAACTATACAATGTTGTTGAAAGAAGTTAAGAAAGACACAAATAAATGGAAAGACAACTCCACGTCATGAATTGGAGGATGTGACATTTTAAAATGTTTATACTTCCCAAAGTGATCTATAAATTCAATGCAGTCTCTATCAAAGCCCTAATTGCAGTTTTTACAGAAATAGGAAAAAAGAAAAAAAACTCTAAAATTCATATGGAACCAAAAAAGTTCCCAAATGTATACAGCAATCTTGAGGCATGAAAAAAAAAAAAAACTTAAAGAATAATTTCTGTCTTAAAATCATATTACAAAGCTGCAATAATCAGAGCTGTATTGTACTGGCATAAAAACAGACACATAGATGAATGGAACACAATAGAGAGCCTGAAATAAATCCACTCATATATGGTCAACTTATCTTTGACAAAGGTTCCAAGAATACATAATAGGCAAAGAATAATCTCTTCAACAAATGGTGCTATGAAAACTGGATATCCACATGAAAAATAATGATATTAGACCCTTATTTTACATCATACATACATTCAAGATGGATTAAATGCTTTAACATAAAACCTGAGTGTGTAAAATTCTTAGATGAAAACATAGGGGGAAAGCTTCATGACAGTGGTCTAGGCAATGATTTCTTGGATCTGCCACCAGAAGTACATGAAACAAAAGGAAAAAAAAGACAATTGTGAATACATCAAACTAAAAAGCTTATGTACCATAAAATGAAATCTCAACATAGTAGAACCACAACCCATAGAAATGAAGAAAATATTTGCAAACTATATACCTGATAAGGAGTATATTCAAAATATAAAAGGAAATCCCACAACTCAATAAAAAGTAAAACAAATAGCCTGTTTTGTTTAAGTATAAGTTATTTAAATAGATATCTCTCCAAAAGAGACATACAAATGGCCTACAGGTATATAGAAACATGGTCAACACTACATAGTCAAGAAAATTCAAATCAAACCCACAATGAGATATAACCTCATACCTTTTGGATAGTTTTTAAAAACATAACAAGTGTTTATATGGTAAAAGGTTAGTATCCAAAATACAGAAATAACTTATAGGAGAGGAGAGGCAAGATGGTGGAGGTATAGGGTACCTCGTTTCAATCAGTTCCCCAAATTTAGCTGGATATCCACCAAATCATCCTGAACACCCACAAAATCAGCCTGAGATGTAAGAATATATATCTGGATCTCTACAAGCAGAAAACAATCCCTGTCCCAAGGTAGGAAGGGTGGAGTCATGAATCTGCAGGCAGATATCAGAAGATAAGAAGAAATGGGAGGGAGTCTCCATAACTTGCTCCTAGGAAGTGACATAACACCAGAACACAAAAGTGTCTTGCACCAGAACTGGTCAAAAAACCTCACAGAGCAGGGGTAAGGAAAGGGCTTTAGAGCAGTGCTCAAACAAGACCCAGGAGCTGTGGCTGCATGTGCACACACACACACAGACACACACACACAGACACACACACACACTCTCTCTCTCTCTCTCTCTCTCTCTATCTTAACTCTGGGACAGCTCACAGTTTTAGAAGCACAAAGGGTCGAGACAAGTCCAAGCCCCTGGGTCCATACTTGAGAATGTCACTGTGGGTGTGCACGACTGCAGAGCTCCATGGTTTTCAGTGGCACATACAGAAACACTGTGTGTTCTGGAGGGTTAAAAGAAGAGCAGACTGCAATTTCTCTGCTCTGGAAAGAGGTTTGGGTGCAGCCATTTTTGCTCTGACCCTTGGAAGAGGTACAGAAAGCCCTCAAAGAGCAAAAATTAAAAAAACAAAACACAAAACAAAACAAAACAAAAAACATTTTCCATTGTGACCAGGTTCCCAAGAGAGGGCGCGGCAACTCTGCTCAAGCAAGGTTTCCTGAGAAACAGCCCAGCAGGCCCCTCCCCAAGAAGATAAGCTGGAAGAACGAGGATGACAACCATAAGACTAAAATCCCAACACCAGGGGAAAATAGTATATTGAGCTCTAGTCATTGCCTCACAGCTTGTTTATTATACATATACAACTCTCTTTTTCTTTTTATTCTTTCTCATATGCTTCTTCTCTATTTTTCTTTTTACCTTTTTCTCATTTCAACTAGATTTTTAATATATCATATTTCACAGTGGCTTTTTAACTTGTATTTTTATGACTGTATTTTATAGATATATGCTTCAGTGTAGTCCCTTTCCCCATATTCAATATTACCTTTATGTATATACCACTTTTACTTTCCTTATAATTTTTTAAATTGTATATATATATATTTTTCTCTAAAAATACACCCAGGAAAAACTGAAATACCCTACTTTGCCTACACTGAGAGATCATAGTCCCCTTCTCCTAAACTCCCTTTTTTAATTTTAATTTTTTTTATTTTTAAAATTTTATTAATTTTATTCTTGGGTTTAATTCTGCCTTTGTTTTTTTGGTGGAGGCTTCCAACCACTCCAGACTTTCCTAGGGTGCATCTTCGTGGGTCATGGTTGATATTTTGGATTCTGTACATTCCCTCAACCATCTATCAACAGAATGACTAGGAGGAGAAACTTCAACAAAGAAAAGAAACAGAGACAATGGCCTCTACCACAGATCTAATGGATATGGATATAAGCATGATGTCTTTTATCTTTAGGGTAGCAATTATGAAGTCAATAGCTAGGCTTGAGAAAACCATTAGCAACAATATAGAATCTCTAAGGGCAGAAATGAGATCTAATTAGGCTGAACAAAAATGCTATGAATGAGATGCAGTCTAAACTGGATATTCCAACAGCTAGGGTAAATGAGAAAAAACTAGTGATCTAGAAGATAAGATGATAGAAAGAAAGGACATAAATGAGGATAGGGATAAACAACTAAAAGCCCATGAGATCAGATTTAGATTAATGGTGCTATGAAACATCCCAATGTCAGAATTATTGGGATCCCCAATGGGGTGGAGAGAGAGAGAGGTCGAGAAGATATATTTGAGCAAATCATAGCTGATAACTTCTCTAATATGGGGAAGGAAACAAGCATTCATGTCCAAGAGGCAGAAAGGACCACTCCCAAGATCAATAAAATATACTAATACCCTGGCATATAATAGCAAAAGTTGCTAATCGTAGAGCCAAGGAAGCTATCTTGAGAACATCTGGGGGAAGAGGTTATTTACATACAGAGGGAGAAACTTCAGAATAACTTCAGACCTGTCTACAGAGAACTGGCAAGCCAGACAGGGCTGGCAAGACAAATTAAGTGTACTAAATAGGAAGAACATGCAGCCAAGCACTTTATCCAGTAAGGCTGTCATTCAGAGCTGACAGAGAGACAAAGAGCTTCCAGGACTGGCAGAAACTGAAAGAATATGTGACCACCAAGCCATCCCTGCAGAAATATTAAGTGGGATTCTATAAAGGAAGAAAGACCCCAAAAGTAATATAGACCAGAAATTTACAATCTATAAAAACAATTACCTTATAGGTAGTATGATGATACTAAATACATATCTTCCAATAGTTACTCTCAATATGAATGGCCTAAATACTCCATGAGATGGCACAGGGTTGCAGATTTGATACAAAGACAGGAACCATCCATGTGCTGTCTTGAAGCGACTCATTTTGAACATAAAGACACCACCAGATAGAAAGTGAGGGGATGAAGAACCATTTATCATGACAATAGACCTAAAAACCACAACAACAACAATGCTGGAGTAGCAATTCTTGTATCAGACAAATAAGATTTTAAACCAAAGACTGCAGTAAGAGATGTAAAGGGATACTATATCATACTTAAAGGGTTCATCCAATAAGAAGATCTAACAATTTTAAATATCTATGTCCCCAACATGGGAGAAGGTAATTACATAAACCAAAAAATAACCAAAATAAAGAAACATATTGAAAATACATTAATAGTATGAGAATCCAATATTCCACTCACAATAGACAGATCATCTAAGCAGAAGATCAACAAAGAAACTAGAGTTTTGAAGGACACATTGGACTGATGGAATTCATAGATATATACAGAACATTCCACCCTAAAGCAACAGAATACACATTCTTCTTGAATACACATGGAACTTTTTCCAAAACAGATCACATGCTGGATAAAAAATCCAGTCTTAGCCAATATCAAAAGATTGAGATTATTCCCTGCATGTATTATGACCACAATGCCTTGAAACTGGAACTCAATAACAAGAAAAATTTGGAAGGAATTCAAACACGTGGAAGTTAAAGGGCATCTTGCTAAAGAATGATTGTGTCAACCAGGAAATTAAAGAAGAACGAAAACAATCCATGGAAACTAATGAGAATGATCACATATTTGGTCCAAAACCTATGGATACTGCAAAGACAGTCCTAAGAGGGACATACATAGCCACCCAAGCCTCTCAGAAAATTAGAAAAATCCAAAATGCACAAGCTAATATTACACCTAAAGGAGTTGGAGAAGGAATAGCAAGTAAAACCAAAACCAAGCAGGAGAAGAGAAATAATGAAGATTAGAGCAGAGAACAATGAAACAGATACCAGAAAAACAGTAGGAGAGATGGACCAAAAAAAAAAAAAAATCCAGTCAAAAAAATGGGCAGAAACATGAACAGGCACTCTCGAAAGAAGACATACAAATGGTAATAGAGACATGAAAAAAAATGCTCAACATCACTAGCTGTCAGGGAAATACAATCAAAACCACAAGCAATACCACTTTACAACAGTTAGAAAGCCCAAAATGAACAAAACAGAAAACAACAAATATTGGCATGGATGTGGAGAAAGGGGAACCCTCTTACACTGTTGGATAGAATGCAAGCTGGTACAGGAATAAGACAAGAATTTCCACTCTCACCACTACTGTTTAACATTATAATAAAGATCCTAGCCAGGGGAATTAGGTAAGGAAAAAGAAAAGACATATATTTAGAAAAGAAGTAAATTGACATTTTTAGATGTCATGGTTTTATAATCAGAAAATCTTAAGGAATCTACAGAAAAACCATTATAACTAATAACCAAGATCAGCAAGGTTGAAGAATACAAAATCAATAGAAAAAAATCGATTGCATTTCTATACATTAACAGTGAACAATTCAAAATTGAAATTAAGAAAGCAATCCCATTTACAATTGAATAAAAATATTGAAAAAATAAAATATTTGGGAATGAACCTTAAAAAATAAGTGTAAGACATATATTTTCTGAAAACTATAAAATACTGTTGTAAGAAATTATAGAGATCCTAAGTGGAAAGACATTTCATGTTCATGGATCAAAATATTTGGTACTGTTAAGCAGCAATGGCCACAGTCGCCAAACTGTGGAAAGAGCCAAGATGCCCTTCAACAGATGAATGGATAAAGAAGATATGGTCTATATATACTATGGAATATTATGCCTCCATCTCCAACTTTTGTATCAACATGGACGGGCCTGGAAGAGATTATGCTGAGTCAAGCAGAGAGAGTCAATTATCATATGGTTTCACTTACATGTGGAGTATAAGGAATAACATGGATGACATTGGGAGTTGGAGAGGAGAAGTGAGTTGGGGGAAATCAGAGGGGAAGATGAACCACGAGAGACTGTCAACTCTGAGAAACAAACTGAGGGTTTTGGAGGGGAGGTCGGTCGGGGGTTGGGTGAGCCTGGTGATGGGTATTATGGAGAGTATGTATTGCATGGAGCACTGGGTGTGATGCATAAACAATGACTCTTGGAACACTGAAAAAAGTTAAATTAAATTTAAAAAAAAGATGGCAATATTCCCCAAATATGATCTACAGATTCAGTATAATTTCTAATGAATTCCAGTTGCTTTTTTAGTAGAAATTGATTGTGAAGTTCTTATGGAAATGTAAATGATCCAGAATGTCCAGATAATACTGGAAAAGAAATAAAAGAACGAGACTTTGGGACTCATATTCTGAAATATCAAAACCTACTATAAGCTTCCAGTAATCCAGCCATTGCAATACTGGCATAAAGATAGACATATTTGTCATGGAATATAATTGACAGTCCAGAAATCAGCCCTTATTTTATAGTTCAGTGATTTTTTTTAAATGGGTGCAAACATAATCCATTTAGGAAATAAGTGTTTCCTATAAATTGTGCAGTTGGATATCCATATGCAAACGAATGAAATCTGTTCCCTATATAACACCAAACACAAAAATTAACTCAAAGTGATAATAGATTTATGTATAAGAGCTAAAATTATAACATTCTTAAATCAAAGAATAGGAGTCTATCTTCAGGTAGTGTGTTTTTTTCCTTCAAAAATCAAAGAACATATCTTCAAGGAGTGCCCTTTGGCTTTTGCAAAAGATTCATAGATATGACAACAAAAACATATGTGGTAAAAGAAAAAATAAGCTGAACTTAGTTAAAACCTCTTGTTCACTGACAAATACTATAAAGTAAATGAAAGGATAATCCATAAATTGAGATAAAATATTTGCAAATCATTTGTCTGATAAGGACCTTATATATATTCAGAATATATAAAGAATTTTTTAAAGCTGGAAACATGGGGTGCCTGGGTGTCTCAGCCTTTAACGTTTGCCTTCAGCTCACATCATGACCCTGGGGCCCTGATGCTGGGCTCCCTCAGTCTGCTTCTCCCTCTCACACTCCCCTTGCTTGTGTTGCTCTCTTGCTGTCTCTCTCTCTGTCAAATAAATGGATAAAATCTTTTTTAAAAAGTTGAAAACAAAAAAGGCAAACATTTCCATTTAAAAAAGGAAAAAAGGATTAAATAGATATTTCTCCAGAAAAGATATGTAAATAGATAATAAATTCCTCAAAAATGACCTAAGTCATTATTCATCAAGGAATAAAAATGAAAGCCATGAGTTAACACTTCATACCCACTAGAATGGCTATAATCAAAAAGGAAAATAATAGTAAGTATTGGAAAAGATAGGGAAATACTGGGATCCTTACATGGCTGGTAAGACTATAAAATTCTGTAGCCACTTTGGAAAACAGTGTGGCAGTTTCTGAAGGGGTTCAATATAAGGTTACCACATAATCCAGCAATTCTACTCTTAGGTATATACACAAGAGAAATAAATATATAAATGAATACAAAAAATTATACAAACATTTATAGTAGTATTATATATAGTAGCAACAAAGTAGAAACATTCCAAATGTCCATCTACTGATGGATGGATTAACAAAAAATAGTATATCCATAGAATAGAATAATAGTAAGACATAAAAAAGAAATAAAGTAGGAATGCAAGTTGGTGTAGCCACTTTGGAAAACAGTGGGGAGTTTCCTCAAAAAAATAAAAATTAAAAATAGAACTACCATATGACCCAGCAATTGTTACTGGGTATTTACCCCAAAGATAGAGATGTAGTGAAAAGGAGGGCCATATGCACCCCAATGTTCTTAACACCAATGTCCACAATAGCCAAACTGTGGAAAGAGCCAAGATGTCCTTCAACAAATGGATGGATAAAGAAGATGTGGTCCATATACCTAATGGAATATTATTCAGCCATCAAATTTTGCATCAAAATGGATGGGACCAGAGGAGATTATGCTAAGTGATATAAGTCAAACAGAGAAAGTTAACTATCCTATGATTTCACTTATTTGTGGAACATAAAGAATAGCATGGATGGCATTAAGAGAAGAAAGGGGAAAATATAGGGAGAGAAATCAGAGTGGGAGATGAACCATGAGAGACTATGGACTCTGGGAATCAAACTGAGGGTTTTAGAAGGGAAGGGGGTAGGTGGATGGGTGAGTCTGGCAGTGGGTATTAAGGAGGGCACAGATTGCATGGAGCACTGGGTGGTATACACAAACAATGAATCATGGAACACTACATCAAAAACTAATGTACTGTACAGTGATTAACACAATGTAATTTTTTTAATGGGAAAAAATTGAAAAAAAAAAGAAATAAAGCAATGATTAATTCTACGTCAGGGATAGTACCTTGAAATCATATAAGTGTAGAAGCAAGACACAAAAGGACACATACTGTATCATTCTATTTTAAATATGAGATTAGGCAAATCCATAGAGATAAAGTCAGATTAGTGGTTTTCAGAGGCTGAGGTAAAGGGAATGGGCAGTGAAAACTAATAGGTACAGAATTGGTTTGTTTGTCTGTTTGTTTGTTTGGTTTGGTTTATGATTATGTTCTTGAGTTAGACGGTAAGGATGTTTACACAACCTTAATCATATAATAAAAAGAAAAACACTAAATTTCACATGTTAAATGGTGACCTCTCTTATATATGGGGTACATCTCAACTTTGTTTAAAAAAATAAAGGAAAGGTAGAGAGACTTATGACTCTAAAAGATGGAGTCGATATATACTTTTTTTCCTATTCCTCCCTCTAAGTACCACTAAAAGCTCTGGGCATTTTCTATTAAAACATAAGAGCACTCTGAAAATGTACAGAGAAAGATCAGTTAGTGACACGGGTACATAGAGAATAACACAGAAGTGATGTCCCTGGCCTTTCCTTTTGCCTCCTATATCCCTGACTGAATAATAGAAAATATAGCAACTCAGAAATACCAATTAGCATGCACATGCACATGTGCATGCAAATACACACGTGCGTGTGCACACACACACACTCCCCAAGAAAAACATGCTCTCTAGCCAAAAGATCAGGAATGGGTAGTTCAGCAAATACTAAAAACTTTTATATAACTACTCTACTGCAAACAAATATCCCAGAACAATTTACAGTCCCATCCCCACCATACCTGCAATGGCCAAGTGTAAAACCTAATCTTCAGGCTTGCCATGTTGTAATGAAGTATGCCAATGACTTTCAAACTCTTTCCCCCCTCCACCCAGCAAGGATGCTGTCAGAGAAGAAGGCTCAGTGGAGATTCAGGCATGCTTAGCAGTAATGAGACCACCCAGCCTCCCCAAACACATAGTGTCAGTGGAGAATACATGGAAAGCTTAGACTTCCATCTTCTAACCAGTAATTTTCACCTTCCTACCTGAGGTGGTATCAGATGAAAAATACTGGAAAATCAAGACTGTCACCACTGCCAAGTGAAAATGAGGCTACCTGCTCTAGCAGTGTGAGGCAAGGCCATGTGGGAGAGTGGTAACCCCTTCCAGACAGAGTGGTAACAACAGAATGAAGAGGCTGAACTGCTACTCCCACCCAACACTAACTTAGTACCACTTTACTCCAGGATATCAATTGAAACAGTGGAAAATCTGGGCTTCCATCCACACTTGGTAAAAATTAGGCAGTCTTGCCTCCATTACTCCACTGGAGCTATGTCAATAAAGGTAAAATAAAATGCAAGATTTTAATAAGATCCAGAACCTTGTAATACTTAAATTTTCCAGGTGACAATTAAAGAAAATAACTTGTCACACCAAGAAACCCAGAATAACTCAACCTGAATGACAAAAGACAATGAACACCAACACTAAGATTTCACAGGTATTATAACTATCTGAAAAGAATTTTAAAGCAGTCATTATAAAAAATGTTTCAATAAGCAAGTACAAAGATATATGAACCAAATGAAAGAATAGAAAATATCAGCAAAGAAACAGAAAGTTACAACAAAAAAAATTTTTAAAAATCAAAGGGCAGCAAATGAATATTTCACTACTATAAACACAATAACCAAAACTCAATGGGTAGGCTCAATGGAAAGAATGGAAAGAATGGAGAGTTTAGAGAAAATAATTAGTGGGTTTCAAGAGAGAAAAATAGAATTTATTACCTAATCTGAAAAAGAGGGAGAAAATACACTTAAAAACAAGACAAAACAAACAACAACAACAACAACACACACACACACACACACACACACACACACAAAACAGCGAAACAAGCTACAAAAGTATGTGGGACTATATTAAAAATTCCACGTTTGTCTCATTGGGGTCTCAGGAAAGAAGAAAAAATGCAAGGCTAAAGAAGTAACATCTGAAATTTCCCAAATTTCTCAGAAGATAAACCAAAAGATTCAAGACTCTGAGTAAATTCCCAAAAGAATGTATATCCAAAGAAATCTTCACCAGAACCATCATAGTCAAACTTTAAAACTAATGACAAAGAAAATCCTGAAAGTAGCCAGAAGATTATAATCCATTACTTATTGGAGGAAAAGCAGTTTATGCATTGAGTGTTTCAAGTTCTTATTTAAATTCTAGTTAACATGTAGTGTAATATTAGTTTCAGGAGTAGAATTAGTGGTTCATCATTTACATATAACACCTAGTGATCATCACAAGTACCCTCCTTAATACCCATCATCAATTTAGCCCATCCTCCACCTACTTCCCCTCCAGAAACCCTCAGTTTCTTCTCTATAATTAAGAGTCTATTATGGTTTGCTTATCTCTCTCTCTATCTCTCTATCTCTATCTCCCTCTCTCTCTTTTTACTTTCCCTATGTTCATCTGTTTTGTTTCTTAACTTCTACACTTCCACATATGAGTGAAATAAAATGGTATTTGTCTTTCTCTGACTGACTTATTTCACTTAGCATAATCATCCTAGCTCCATTGATGTTATTGTACATGGCAAGATCTCATTCCTTTTTATGGTTGAGTAATATCCCACCAAACACACACACACACACAGTGTGAATGTATGCAGTACATCAGGGTGCATATGCCCCTTTGAATCAGTATTTGTATCCTTTGGGTAAAAATATAGCAGTGCAATTGCTGAGTCTTAGGGTAGTTCTGTTTTCAACTTTATAAGGAACCTCATACTGTTTCCCAGAGTGACTGCACCAGCTTGCATTCCCACCAACAGTGTAAGAGGGTTCCTCTTTCTCTGCATTCTTGCCAATATCTGCTGTGTCTTGTGTGGTTAATTTTAGTCATTTTGACAGGTATGAGGTGGTATCTCATCATTTTTTTTTAGATTTTATTTATTTGACAGAGAGAGATCACAAGTAAGTAGAGAGGCAGGCAGAGAGAGCGGGGGAAGCAGGCTGCCTGCTGAGCAGAGAGCCTGATGCGGGGCTCGATCCCAGGGCCCTGGGATCATGACCTGAGCTGAAGGCAGAGGCCCAACCCACTGAGCAACCCAGGTGCCCCATATTTTTTTAAGGTTGTATTTATTTGAGAGAGCATGCAAAGAAGGAAAGTAAGGAGAAGCAGACTCCCTGCTAAGCAGGGAGCCTGATCCAGGGCCCAATCCCAGGACCCTGAGATCATGACCTGAACTGAAGGCAGATGCTTAACCAAATAAGCCACCCAGGGGCCCTTCATCATGGTTTTGATTTGTATTTCCTTGATGGTGAGTGATATTGAGCATATTTATATGCGTCTGTTAGCTATTTGTATGCCTTCCTTAGGAAAAAAAAAAATACCTTTTCATGTCCTCTGCCATTTCTTAACTAGATTATTTGTTTTTTTTTGGCTTGAGTTTGGTAAGTTCTTTATAGGTATTGAATACTAACCCTTTATCAGATATGTGATTTGCAAAAGTTGTTTCCAGTTTTGTAGGGAGCCTGTTAGTTTTGTTGATTATTCCCTTCATTCTGCAGAAACTTTTTATCTAGGAGAAATCCCAATAGTTTATTTTTGCTTTTGTTTACCTTGCCATAAGGGAATTATATAGAAAACAACTTCCTTCAGTAAATGTCAGAGAAGTTATTGCCTGTGTTTTTTTTCTAGGATTTTTATATTTGGGTCTCACATTTAGGTATTTCATCCATTCCGAGTTTCTCTTTGTGTATGGTGTAAAAGCATAGTCCAGTTTCATTCCTCTACATATGGCTGTACAGTTTTCCCAACACCATTTGTTGAGAAGACTGTCCTTTTCCCACTGGGTACTCTTTCCTGCTTTGTCAAAGATTAATTGGTGATATAGCTCTGGGTGCATTACTGGGTTTTCTGTTCTGTTCTATTGATCTGTTTCTGTTTTTGTTCCAGTACCAAACTGCAGCTGGTGGCTACAGCTTTGTAATATAGCTCGAAGTCCAGAATTCTGATGTCTCCAACTTTGCCTTTCATTTTCAGGACTACTTTGGCTGTTCAGGGACTTTTTTGGTTCCTTACAAAATTTAGGATTATTTGTTCTAGCTCTGTGAAAAATGCTGGTGGTATTTTGACAGGGATTACATTAAATGTGTAGATTGCTTTGGGTAGTATAGTTACTTTAACAATACTTATTCTAATCCATAAGCATGGTATGTTTTTCTATTTCTTTGTGTCATCTCCATTTTCTTTCATAAGTTTTTTACAGTTTTCAGAGTACAGATCTTTTACTTCTTTGGTTAGGTTTATTCATAGGTATCTTATGGTTTTGGTGTAAATGGGATTGATTCATCAATTTCTCTTTCTGCTGTTTCATTTTCGGTACATTGACTTTGTATCCTGAGATTTTTCTAAATCTGTATATCATTTCCGGTAACTTTTTGGTGGAGTCTAAATGTTTGACTTCTTCCTTCTGATTTGGATGCCTTTTATTTCTTTCTGTTGTCTGATTATGAGTCTAGGACTTCCATTACTATGTTTAATAACAGTGATGAGAGTGGAAATCTGTGTCTTGTTTGAGGAAAAGCTCTGTTTTTTTTTTCCCCCATTGAGGATTATATTATTCTGGTTTTTGTTGTTGTTGTTTTGTTTTGTTTTGTTTTGTATATGACCTTTATGATGTTGAATTATATTCCCTCTATCCTTATTTTATTGAAGGTTTTTATCAAGAATGGATGCCATACTATGTGAATTGCTTATTTTGCACCCATTGAGAGGATCATACAGTTCTTATCCTTTCTTTTATTTATGTGTATCACATTGATTTGTGAATATCAAACCACCCTTGCTGCCTAGGAATAAATCCCACTTGAGGGAAATCCCTTTTATGAAGATGGCGTCCAAAGCTAAGAAGGAAGCCCCTGCCCCTCCCAAAGCCGAAGCCAAAGCAGAGGCTTTGAAAGCCAAGAAAGCGGTGCTGAAAGGCGTCCACAGTCACAAAAAAAAGAAAATCTGTACATCACCTACGTTCCGACGACCCAAGACTCTGCGTCTCCGAAGGCAACCCAAATACCCTCGAAAGAGCGCCCCCAGGAGAAACAAGCTTGACCATTATGCCATCATCAAGTTCCCCCTGACTACTGAGTCAGCCATGAAGAAAATAGAAGACAACAACACACTTGTGTTCATTGTGGATGTCAAGGCCAACAAGCACCAGATCAAACAGGCTGTGAAGAAGCTCTATGACATTGATGTAGCCAAGGTCAACACCTTAATCAGGCCTGATGGAGAGAAGAAGGCATACATTCGGCTGGCTCCTGACTATGATGCTTTGGATGTTGCCAACAAAATTGGGATCATCTAAACTGAGTCCAGCTGGCTAAATCTAAATACAGTTTTTTCATGATAAAAAAAAAAATCCCACTTGAATGCTGTGAATAATTCTTTTAATGTATGGTTGGATTAAATTTCCAAGTATCTTGTTGAGAATTTTTGCTTCCATGTTCATTCAGGGATATTGGCCTATAATTTTCCTTTTTAGTAGGGTCTTTGTCTGGTTTTAGAATCAGTGTAATGCTGACCTCATAGAATAACTTTGGAAGTTTTCTTTTTATTTCTATTTTTTTACAATTGTTAGAGAAGTGTATGTATTAGCTCTTCTTTAAATGTTTGAAAGAATTTTTCTGGGAAGCCATCTGTCCCTGAATTTTTGTTTGTTGGGAGATTTGTGATTAGATTCAATTTCTTTGCTGGCTATGGATCTGTTCAGGTTTTGTATTTCTTCCTATTTCAGCTTTTATATTTTACATATCTAGAAATTTATCTATTTCTTTTCAGTTGGCAAATATTTTGGTATCTAATTTTTCATAATATTCCTTTATAATTGTTTGTAGTTCTGTATTATTGGTTATGATTTCTCCTCTCTCATTTGTGATTTTATTTATTTGGAACCTTTCTCTTTTCCTTTTGCTAAGTCTGGCTAGGGTTTTATCAATATTATTTTATTTTTTTCAGAGAACCAACTCCTAGTTTCACTGATCTGTTTTGTTGGAGTTTTTTCATACTATTTATTTCTGCTCTAATCGTTATTGTTTCCCTTCTTCTGCTGGCTTTAGGCTTCATTTGCTTTGCTTTTCTAGCTTCTTAAGGTGAAATTCTATGTTGTGTGTTTGAGATTTTTCTTGCTTCCTGAAAGAAGCCTGTATTACTATATACTTCCCTCTTTGGACCACTTTTGCTGCATCCCAAATGTTTCAGACCACCATATTTTCATTTTCATTTGTTTCCATGCACTTTTTAATTTGTTTCCCTTAATATCTTGGTAAGCCAATTCATTCTTTAGTAGGAACTTCTTTACCCTGGATATATTTGTAGTTTTTCCAAATTTTTCTTTTGGTTGAATTCAAGTTTCATACCGCTATGGCCCAAATATAAGTATGGTGTAATTCACTCTTTTTTTGTGGTTGTGTTAAGGTCTGATTTGTGACCCAGTGTGTGATCTATTCTGGAGAATGTCCCATGTGAATTCAAAAATAATGTGTGTTCTGCTGTTTTAAGATGAAATGCTCTGAATACATCTGTTAAGGTGATTTGATCCAGTGAGTCATTCAAAGTCTTCTTTCCTTGTTGATTCTCTGCTTAGATGATCTGTCCACTGCTGTAAGTGAGCTGTTAAAATCCCTTCCTAGGGTCACCTGGGTGGCCTCTGCCTTTGGCTCAGGTCCTGATCCCAGGGTTCTGGGATCGAGCCCCACATCAGCCTCTCTGCTCAGCAGGGAGCTGCTTCCCTTCCTCTCTCTGCCTGCCTCTCTGCCTACTTGTGGTCTCTGTCTGTCGAATAAATAAATAAGATCTTTAAAGAAATAAAATAAAATCCCTTCCTATTATTGTATTATTATCAGTGAGTTCATTTATGCCTGTTATTAATTGATTTATATATTTGGGGGCATAAATATTTATATCTTTTTAGTATTGTTCATTCTAATACTCTATGTCTTTTGACTGGTACATTTAGTCCATTTACATTCATACTGATTGTGGATAGATACGAATTTAGTGTTATTATATTACCTGTAAAGTCAGTATTTCTGGAGATTTACTCTAATTCTTTCCAATCTTTGCTTTTTGTTTTTCTTTCCTCAAAGATTTGCCTTTTACGATTCCTGTAGGGCTAGTTTAGTGGTCATAAACTCTCATTTTTTTTGTTTGTCTGGGAAACTATCTCTGCTTGTATTCTGAAGGACAGTCTTGCTCGATGAAGTATTCTTGGCTGCAAATCTTTCCCATTCATCCTATTTAACATACTATGTCACTGTCTTCTGGCCTTCTAGGTTTCTCTGGAAATATCTGCTGCTAGCCTTATTTGTCTTCCCTTGTAAGTTAGGGATTTTTTTTTCCCTTGATGCTTTTAAGAGTTTTGCCTTATCTCTGTATTTTGTAAATTTTAGTACAATATGTCTTTGTGTTGGCTAGACTTGTATCTAGAAAATATAAATAACTATCAAATTTCAGCAACATGAAAACAAGCAAAGCAGTTATAAAATGGGGATAAGACATGATGAGATGTTTCAACAAAACTAGCCATTAGAGAAATGCACATTAAAATCACAGTGCTATCACTACACCCACCTATGAGAATAGCTAAATTAAAAAAAAAAAAAAGACAAGAAAAAATGCTGGCAAAAGATGTGGAAACCTTAGACCACTCATATATTGCTGGTGGGAGTGTAAAAATGGGTCCAGCTAATCTAAATGACAATTTGTCAGTTTGTTATAATCTATACATACAATTACTAAGTGACCCAACAATTGTACTTTTGGGCATTTGTCCCAGAGAAATGAAAATTATATTTCATAAGCACTTATACATAAATTTTCATAGAAGCTTTATTAATAACATGGAAAAATTGGAAGCCAGATGTCCTACATTGGATTAATGGTTACACAACTACTCAGCAACAAAATGGAAAAAAATATTGACATATGCAGATATAAGCATCAAGGTAATCCTCTTTCCCAATCAATACTACCCCTATATATTAACCATTTTAATCTCCCTTTATCTCTGGAAAGTTGAGTACTTTAACAACGATATCAAGATACACCCAGGAAGAATCAAAATAATATTCCTCACCCACATCAAGGATTTATAACCACCCACCCATCCTTTTCATCTGTCAGTGTTTCTGTGTATTTGTTTCTATTCTGATATTATATAAATCTTATCCTTGGGGCTCATTTCAGCTGTTTTTTTTTTTTTTTCTTTTTCTTGTCATTGACTTTTGTCAGTCTTTTTGGTTGTCTGTTTATATTTGTATACATTATAAATCTTACCTTTGGGGCCCATTCTAGCTGGGTATTCTTCCTTTTCTCTCTCTCTCTCTCTTTCTCTCTCTTTTCTCCTTTTTTTCTTTATTTTTAGTGGTGAGTTTGATTGATGAGAATAATTCAGGGTGCACCTTGTCTGGATTGTGGTTGATATATTCAGCTACACATCCCCTCAACCACCTCTTACCAAAATGACTAGGAGGAGGAACACCCAACAGAGGAAAAATTCAGAGACTGTATCCTCTCCTTCATAACAATTTGATATGTACATAACCAGCATGTTGGAAATGGAATGTAGGGTAAGAATTATCCAGGCAATGGCTAGGTTGGAGAAAACCATTAATGACAACACGGAATATCTAAGGGCAAAAGAGAAAGCTGCCTGGAAAGAAGTTAAAAATTCTATCAGTCAGATCCAATCTAATCTAAATACTCTAACAGCTACAGTAACTGAGACAGAAGATACAATTAGGGATCTAGAGGATAAACTGGTAGGGAAAAGGGATAGGGGGAAGGCATGGAAGAAACAGCTTAGAAACCATGAGAACAGAATTAGGGAAATAAATGACACCATGAAAAGTTCTAATGTCAGAATTATTGGGATCTCTTGGGGGGTGGAGAAAGAAAGAAAACTAGAAGATATAGTTGAAAAAATTCTGGATGAAAATTTCCCCAGTCTGGCGAGTAGAACCAGCGTTCATGTCCTAGAGGGAGAAATACCAGCCCCCAAGATCAACAACTCTAGAAAGGCTGTGAGACACTTGATTGTGAGACTAGTGAATGATAATTTTAGACAAGAGCTCCAGAGGGCAGCTAGGGGGAAGAGATTCCTTACATACAGAAGAATATATATCAGAATAATGCCAGACCTGTCCACAGAAACATGGCAAGTCAGAAAGGGCTGGCAAGACAAATTCAGGACACTAAATGAGAAGAACATGCATCCAAGAGTATGTTATCCAACAAGGTTGACATTCAAAATGGATGGAGAGATAAAGAGCTTCCAAGACCAGCAAGATTTAAAAGAGTATGTAACCCCTGAGCCAGCACTACAAGAAATATTAAGAGGGGTCCCATAAAAGGAGAAATCCAAGAGAGACATAGAACAGAAATTTACAGAGAAAATCTATAGAAACAAGGACTTCACAGGCATCATGATATCAATGAAAATATAACTTACAATAATCACTCTCACCATTAACAGCCTAAATGCTTCCATAAATGGCACAGGATTTAAGATTGGATAAAATGATAGGACCTGTCCACTTGCTGTCTACAAGAGACCCATTTGGAACCTAAAGATACATCCAGACTGAAAGTGATGGGATGGAGAAGCATCTTTCATGGAAATGGGCCTCAAAAGAAGTATGGGGTAGGGATTCTCATATGAGATAAATTAGATTTTTAAAAAGAATGTAGTCAGAGATAAAGAAGGACACTACATCATTCTTAATGGGCCTATCCATCAAGAAGATCTAACAATTGCAAATATGTTTGCCCCTAGGAGCAACCAACTACATAAGTTGACTGTTAATCAAGATAAAGAGTCATATTGCTATGAATACATTAATAGTAGGGGATCTTAACATGCTGCTGTCAGTAATAAACAGATCACCCAAGCAGAAAATCAATAAAAAAACAAGAATTTTGAAGGACACATTGGACCAGATAGACCTCATGGATATACAAAGATCATTTCACCCCCAAAAAATAGAATACTCATTCTTCTTGAGCTCACATGGAACTTTCTCCAGAATAGACCCTACACTGGGTCAAAATCCGGGCTCAACCGATACCAGAAGATTGAGATTATTCCGTGCATATTCTCAGACCACAATGCTTTGAAACTGGAACTCAACCACAAGAAAAGGTATGGAAAGAATTCAAACACTTGGAAACAAACGACCACCCTGTTTAAGAATCCTTGGATCAACCAGGAAATCAAAGAAGAATTTAAACAATTCATGGAAACCAATGAGAATGAAGATACATTGGTCCAAAACCTATTGGATATGGCAAAGGTGGTTCTAAGGGGGAAATACATAGCCATCCATGCCTCACTCAAAAAAAATAGAAAAATCCAGAATACACCAGGTCTCTTTACACCTTAAAGAACTGGAAAATCTAAAACAACTTAAGCCAACCTCACACACAGGAAAAGAAATAATCAGGATTAGAGCAGAGATCAATGAGATAGAAACTAGAGCTACAGTAGAACACATTGATAAAATGAGAAGCTGGATTTTTGAAAGAATCAATAAGATTGATAAACCACTGGCCAAACAAACCAAAAGAAAAGAGAGAGGACCCAAATTAATAAAATTATGAATGAAAAGGTAGAGATAACAACCTACACTAAGGAAATAGAAACAATCATTAGAAATTATTATCAGAGGAGTCAAGATGGCAGAGAAGTAGCAGGCTCAGACTACTTCAGCTAGCCTGAGATCAGCTAGATAGCTAGGTAGCTTATCTAAAGATTGCAAACACCTGAAAATCCATCGGCAGATCGAAGAGAAGAACAGAAATTCTAGAAACAGAAAAAACAACCACTTTCTGAAAGGTAGGAACAGCGGAGAAGTGAATCCAAAGCGACGGGAAGATAGACCCCAGGGGGAGGGGCCGGCTCCCGGCAAGCGGCAGAGCAATGGAGCACAAAATCAGGACTTTTAAAAGTCTGTTCCGCTGAGGACATCGCTCCAGAGGCTAAACCGGGGCGAAGCCCATGCGGGGTCAGCGTGGCCTCAGGTCCCGCAGGGTCACAGAAGGATCGGGGGTGTCTGAGTGTCGCAGAGCTTGCGAGTATTGGAACGGGAAAGCTGGCTACAGAGACAGAGCCAACAGTAAGCTCACAGCTCGGGGGTACCTTGAACCAGATGCAGGCTCCGTGCGCTCGGAGCGTGGCCGGGGGTCAGGCAGATGGGAGTTACTGGGCGCTGTTCTCTGAGGGCACATTGAGGAGTGGGGCCCTGGACTCTCAGTTCCTCTGGGCTGGAAACCAGGAGGCCGCCATTTGTATTCCCGTCCTCTGGAACTCTACAGAAAGTGCTCAGGGAACAAAAGCTCCTGAAAGCAAAGCCGAGCAGATTACTCAGCCCAGCGCCTGGTAAGGGCGGTGCAATTCCGCCTGGGGCAAAGTCACTTGAGAATCACTACACCAGGCCCCTCCCCCAGAAGATCTACAAGAGATCCAGCTAAGACTAAGTTCACCTACCAAGGAGTGCAGTTTCAATACCAAGGAGAGCAGCAGAATTCCAGAGGAGGAGAAAGCAAAGCACAGAACTCATGGCTTTCTACCTGTGATTTTTCAGTCTTGCAGTTAATTTATTTTTTTTCTGTTTCATTTTTTTTCTCTTCTTCTGATAAAATATTTTTTAACTTTTACCCTTTTCTTTTTTAACGTTTTTTAACTAGTTTATCTAATATATATATTTTTTCTTTTTTATAATTTTCTTTATTCCTTTTCTTTTTTAATTCTTTTTTATCTTTCTTTCTTTTTGAACCTCTTTTTATTCCCTTTCTCCCCACTCACGATTTGGGACCTCTTCTGATTTGGTTAAAGCATATTTTCCTGGGGTTGTTGCCACCCTTTTAGTATTTACTTGCTACTTCATATATTCTTATCTGGACAAAATGACAAGGCGGAAAAATTCACCACAAAAAAAAAAAGAACAAGAGGCAGTACCGAAGGCTAGGGACCTAATCAATACAGACAGTGGTAATATGTCAGATCTAGAGTTCAGAACGACAATTCTCAAGGTTCTAGCCAGGCTCGAAAAAAGGCATGGAAGATATTAGAGAAAACCTCTCGGGAGATATAAAACCCCTTTCTGGAGAAATAAAAGAACTAAAATCTAACCAAGTTGAAATAAAAAAAGCTACTAATGAGGTGCAATCAAAAATGGAGGATCTCACTGCTAGGATAAATGAGGCAGAAGAAAGAATTAGCGATATAGAACACCAAATGACAGAGAATAAAGAAGCTGAGCAAAAGAGGGACAAACAGCTACTGGATCACGAGGGGAGAATTAGAGAGATAAGTGACACCATAAGGCGAAACAACATTAGAATAATTGGGATTCCAGAAGAAGAAGAAAGAGAGAGGGGACCAGAAGGTAAACTGGAGAGAATTATTGGGGAGAACTTCCCCAATATGGCAAAAGGAGCGAGCATCAAAATTCAGGAGGTTCAGAGAACACCCCTCAAAACCAATAAAAATAGGCCCACACCCCATCACCTAATAGTAAAATTTACAATTCTTAGTGACAAAGAGAAAATCCTGAAAGCAGCCCGGGAAAAGAAGTCTGTAACATACAATGGTAAAAATATTAGATTGGCAGCTGACTTATCCACAGAGACCTGGCAGGCCAGAAAGAGCTGGCATGATATTTTCAAAGCACTAAACAAGAAAAACATGCAGCCAAGAATACTATATCCAGCTAGGATATCATTGAAAATAGAAGGAGAGATTAAAAGCTTCCATGACAAACAAAAACTGAAAGAATTTGCAAACACCAAACCAGCTCTACAGGAAATATTGAAAGGGGTCCTCTAAGCAAATAGAGAGCCTACAAGTTGTAGATCAGAAAGGAGCAGAGAAAATATACAGTAACAGTCACCTTACAGGCAATACAATGGCACTAAATTCATATCTCTCAATAGTTACCCTGAATATTAATGGGCTAAATACCCCAATCAAAAGACACAGGGTATCAGAATGGATAAAAAACCAAAACCCATCTATATGTTGCCTACAAGAAACTCATTTTAAGCCCGAAGAGACCTCCAGATTTATAGTGAGGGGGTAGAAAAGAATTTACCATGCTAATGGATATCAGAAGAAAGCAGGAGTGGCAATCCTTATATCACATCAATTAGATTTTAAGCCAAAGTATATAATAAGAGAAGAGGAAGGACACTTTATCATTCTCAAAGGGTCTGTCCAACAAGAAGATCTAACAATTTTAAATATCTATGCCCCCAACGTGGGAGCAGCCAACTATATAAACCAATTAATAACAAAATACAAAGAAACACATCAACAATAATACAATAATTGTAGTGGACTTTAACACTCCCCTCACTGAAATGGACAGATCATCCAAGCAAAAGATCAACAAAGAAATAAAGACCTTAAATGACACACTGGACCAGATGGACATCACAGATATATTCAGAACATTTCATCCCAAAGCAACAGAATACACATTCTTCTCTAGTGCACATGGAACATTCTCCAGAAGAGATCACATCCTCAGTCCTAAATCAGGACTCAACTGGTATCAAAATATTGGGATCATTCCCTGCATATTTTCAGACCACAAGGCCCTGAAGCTGGAACTCAACCACAAGAGGAAGTTTGGAAAGAACCCAAATACATGGGACTAAACAGCATCCTTCTAAAGAATGAATGGGTCAACCGGGAAATTAAAGAAGAATTGAAAAAAATCATGGAAACAAATGATAATGAAAATACAATGGTTCAAAATCTGTGGGACACAATAAAGGCAGTCCTGAGAGAAAAATATATAGCGGTACAAGCCTTTCTCAAAAAACAAGAAAGGTCTCAAGTACACAACCTAACACTACACCTAAAGGAGCTGGAGAAAGAACAAGAAAGAAACCCTAATCCCAGCAGGAGAAGAGAAATCATAAAGATCAGAGCAGAAATCAATGAAATAGAAACCAAAAAAAAAAAAAAATAGAAGAAATCAACAAAACTAGAAGTTGGTTCTCTGAAAGAATTAATAAAATTGATAAACCCCTGGCCAGACTTATCAAAAAGAAAAGAGAAAGGACCCAAATAAATAAAATCATGAATGAAAGAGGAGAGATTACAACTAACACCAAAGAAATACAAACTATTATAAGAACATACTATGAGCAACTCTACGCCAACAAATTTGACAATATAGAAGAAATGGATGCATTCCTAGAAACATATAAACTACCACAACTGAACCAGGAAGAAATAGAAAGCCTGAACAGACCCATAACCAGTAAGGAGATTGAAACAGTCATTAAAAATCTCCAAACAAAAGCCCATGGACAGACGGCTTCCCAGGGGAATTCTACCAAACATTTAAAGAAGAACTAATTCCTATTCTCCTGAAACTGTTCCAAAAAATAGAAATGGAAGGAAAACTTCCAAACTCATTTTATGAGGCCAGCATCACCTTGATCCCAAAACCAGACAAGGATCCCATCAAAAAAGACAGCTATAGACCAATATCCTTGATGAACACAGATGCGAAAATACTCAACAAAATACTAGCCAATAGGATTCAACAGTACATTAAAAGGATTATTCACCACGACCAAGTGGGATTTATTCCAGGGCTGCAAGGTTGGTTCAACATCCGCAAATCAGTCAATGTGATACAACACATCAATAAAAGAAAGAACAAGAACTATATGATACTCTCAATAGATGCTGAAAAAGCATTTGACAGAGTACAGCATCCTTTCCTGATCAAAACTCTTCAAAGTGTAGGGATAGAGGGCACATACCTCATTATCATCAAAGCCATCTATGAAAAACCCACCGCAAATATAATTCTTAATGGAAAAAAACTGAAAGCTTTTCCGCTAAGGTCAGGAACACGGCAGGGATATCCATTATCACCACTGCTATTCAACATAGTACTAGAGGTCCTAGCCTCAGCAATCAGACAACAAAAGGAAATTAAAGGCATCCAAATCTGCAAAGAAGAAGTCAAATTATCACTCTTCACAGATGATATGATACTATATGTGGAAAACCCAAAAGACTCCACTCCAAAACTGCTAGACATTTCTGCAAAGACATCCAGATGGCCAACAGACCCATGAAAAAGTGCTCCATATCACTCGGCATCAGGGAAATACAAATCAAAACCACAATGAGATATCACCTCACACCAGTCAGAATGGCTAAAATCAACAAATCAGGAAGTGACAGATGCTGGCGAGGATGTGGAGAAAGGGGAACCCTCTTAGACTGTTGGTGGGAATGCAAACTGGTGCAGCCACTCTGGAAAACAGCATGGAGGTTCCTCAAAATGTTGAAAATAGAACTGCCCTATGACCCAGCAATTGCACTACTGGGCATTTACCCTAAAGATACAAACGTAGTGATCCGAAGGGGCACGTGCACCTGAATGTTTATAGCAGCAATGTCCACAATAGCCAAACTATGGAAAGAACCTAGATGTCCATCAACAGATGAATAGATCAAGAAGAAGTGGTATATATACACAATGGAATACTATGCAGCCATCAAAAGAAATGAAATCTTGCCATTTGCGATAACATGGATGGTACTAGAGTGTATCATGCTTAGCGAAATAAGTCAAGCAGAGAAAGACAACTATCATATGATCTCCCTGATATGAGGAAGTGGTGATGCAACATGGGGGCTTAAGTGGGTAGGAGAAGAATAAATGAAACAAGATGGGATTGGGAGGGAGACAAACCATAAGTGACTCTCAATCTCACAAAATAAACTGAGGGTTGCTGGGGGGAGGGGGGTTGGAAGATGGGGGGTGGGGTTTTGGTCATTGGGTAGGGTACGTGCTTTGGTGAGTGCTGTGAAGTGTGTAAACCTGGCGATTCACAGACCTGTACCCCTGGGGTATTTTTAAAAAAAATAGAAAAAAAAAAGAAATTATTATAAACAGTTTTATGCCAATAAGTTAAGCAACCTAGAGAAAATGGATGTATTCCTGGAAAAGTAATAACTTCCAAAACTCAATCAGGAAGAAATTGACAACCCGAATAGACCTATATCTAGTAACGGGACCGAATAGTGATCAAAAACCTCCTAAAAAACAAGAGACCAAGTCCTGATGGATTCCTTGGAAAATTCTACCAAACATTAAAAGAAGAAATAATACTTATTCTCCTAAAGATGTTTCAAAAAAATAGAAAGAGAAGGAAAAATTCCAGATCTTTTTATGAAGCCAACATTACCCTGATACCCTAACCAGGCAAGGATCTCACCAAAACTTCCAAAATTTCAGACCAATACCCCTGATGAATATGGAAGCCAAGATTCTCAACAAGATCCTAGCTAATAGGGTCCAAAAGTACACTAAAATGATTATCCACCATGACCAGGAAGGATTTATGCCTGGGATGCAAGGATGGTTCAACATTTGCAAATTAATCAACGTGATAGAGCAATTCAGTAAGAGAAGAGAGAAGAACCATATGGCCCTCTCAAAAGGTGCAGAAAAACAAACAAACAAAAAATTTGAGAAGATACAGCTTCAGTTCCTGATTAAAACCCTTCAAAGTATAGGGATAGAGGGAACATTTCTCAAATGCATAAAATCTTTCTATTAAAAAAACCCACAGCAAATCTCATCTCAATGGGGAAAATCTGACAGCCTTCCCCTTTGAGATCAGGAACATGACAAGGATATCCATTCTTGCCAATGCTGTTCAACATAGTACTAGAAGTCCTAGCAGCAGCAATCATACAACAAAAGTAAATAAGGGTATTCAAATTGGAAAAAGAAGAACTCAAACTATCTCTCTTTGCAGATGACATGATTCTTTATATGGAAAACCCAAAAGAGCCCACCCACAAACTATGAGAACTCATACAGCAATACAGTAATGTGGCAGGATACAAAATCAATCTACAGAAATCAGTTGCTTTCCTATACATTAACAATGAAAACACAGAAAGGGAAATTAGAGAATGGATTCCATTTACTATAGCACCAAGACATAAGATACCTGGGAATAAACCTAACCAAAGAGGTAAAGGTTCTGTACTCGAGGATCTGTACAGAACACTCATGAAAGAAACTGAAGATACAAAAAGATGGAAGGGCATTCCATGCTCATGAATTGGAAGAATAAACATTGTTAAATTGTCTATACTGTCTAGAGCAATCTACACTTTCAATGCCATCCTGATAAAATTTCTACTGGCATTTTTCAAACAATCCTAAAATTTGAGTGGAACCAGAAGAGACCCTGAATTGCTAAAGAAATGTTGAAAAAGAAAAACAAAGCTAGGTGTATCCTGTTGCTTGATTTCATGCTTTACTACAAAGCTGTGACCACCAAGACAGCATGGTACTGGCACAAAAACAGACAAATAGGCCAGTGGAACTGAGTAGAGAGCCCAGATATGGACCCTCAACTCTATGGTCAAATAATCTTCCACAAAGAATGAAAAAATATACAATGGAAAAAAGATAGTCTCTTCAATAAATGGTGCTGGGAAAATGGGACAGCTATGTCCCATTTTCTTACACCATTTTCTTACACCATACACAAAGATAAACCCAAAATGGATAAATGACCTCAACATGAGGCACAGTTCTATCAAAATCCTAGAGGAGAATATAGGCAGTAACCTCTTCAACATTGGCCACAGCAACTTTTTCCAAGACATGTCCCCAAAGGCAAGGGAAACAAAAGCTAAAATGAACTTTTCAGGCTTCGTCATGATGAAAAGCTTCTGTACAGCAAAGGAAACAGTCAACAAAACAAAGAGGCAACCCATGGAATGGGAGAAAATATTCGCAAATGACAGTACAGACGAAGGGCTGATATCCAAGATCTATAAAGAACTCCTCAAACTCAATACACACAAAACAGATATTTACGTCAAAAAATGGGCAAAAGACATGAACAGACACTTCTCCAAATAAGACATACAAATCTCCCTGATGGCTAATTTACAAATCTCCCTGATGGCTAATTACCACATTGAGAGGGGCACCTGGGTAGCTCAGTGGGTTAAAGTCCCTACCTTCTGTTCAGGTCATGATCCCAGGGTCCTGAAATCGAGCCCCACATCAGGCTCTCTGCTCGACGGGGAGCCTTCTTCCCTTCCTCTCTCTCTGCCTGCCTCTCTGCCTACTTGTGATCTCTGTCTGTCAAATAAATAAAATCTTAAATGCGTGCGCACACACACACACACACACACACACCCACGAGTGCATGGATATTGAGATACCCCCTTACACAAGTTAGAATGTTCAAAAGCAAGAAAACAGTAAACAACAACTATTGGAGAGGATGTAGAGAAAAGGGAACCCTCTTTCACTGTTGGTAGGAATGCAAGTTGGTGCAGCCACTTTGGAAAACTGTGTGGAGACTCCTTAAGAAATTAAAAATAGAGCTTTCCTATGGCCCTGCAATTGCTCATCTGGGTATTTACCCCAAATATACAGATGTAGTGAAAAGAAGGGTCATCTGTACCCCAATGTTCATAGTAGCAATGGCCACAATCGCCAAACTGTGTAAAGAGCGAAGACGCCCTTCAACAGATGAATGGATAAAGAAGAAGTTGTCCATATATATAATGGAATATTATGATTCCATCAGAAAGGATGAATACCCAACTTTTGTAGCAACATGGATGGGATTGGAGGAGATTATGCTGAGAGAAATAAGTCAAGCAGAGAGAGTCAATTATCATATGGTTTCAATTACTTGTGGAGCATAAGGAATAACACAGATGACATTGGGAGTTGGAGAGACGTGAGTTGGGGGAAATCAGAGGGGGAGATGAACAATGAGAGACTGGGGACTCTGAGAAACAAACTGAGGGTTTTGGAAGTGAGGAGGGTGAAGGGTTGGGTGAGCTTGGTGATGGGTATTAAGGAGGGCACATATTGCATGGAGCACTGGGTATGGTACATAAGCAATGAACTTTGGAACACACACACAAAAACAAAATAAATAAATAAATAACAACTAAAAAAAAAAGAAATAGAAAGAGCAAATCATTTGATTGAATAGAGAACATTTAAATTATTGGTGTCAACATATAGCCCAAATTCTGCTCTAAACTGAAATTAGTCCATTTGTATAAAAAACAAACATGATAATACTTTAATTCTAGATGAGATATACTTTAGATTCTTACAATCAAAGGAAGTTAAAATTATTGCTTTTCATCTGTATCCTGTGGACTGATTTATACTGTAATGGTTTAGTGGACTCAAGTCTTGGGCTAGTTGTTAAATTTATTTTTTCACTGTTCCTGTAGAATTCCAGACTTGATCATCAATGCTTCTTATACATGTAAAGTTACCAATAAACAAATTCAAGTACACATGCAAATACAAGTACAAAATTCAAAATATCAGTAACCTCTATTCATGCTAGTGGCTTGAGAGACCACTGGCTGCCATGTGAAGATGATCTTGCTCTATGCCTTTGCTTCCACATGGTTTAAACTACAGTGAATAGTCACAACTGCTCTACTCTAAGGAATTCCAGAACTGGGGTGCCTGTGTGACACATTTGGTTAAGCATCTGCCTTTGGCTGAGGTTATGATCCCAGGGTCCTGGGATCAAGCCCTGTGTGAGGCTCACCACTCAGTGGGGAGTCTGCTTCTCTCTCTGCCTGCTGCTCCCTCTGCTTGTTCTTTCTCTTTGAAAAATTAAATTGCATGTGTTACATTGTTTTTAACAATCAGTTCTGGAATTCATTTTTTTCCCTAATATTTTATTTATTTGTCAATTTGTTTGACAAGGTCTGTGGAAAAATAAAATCAAAGGTTTCTCTTAACTGATCTGTTTAGTCAAAATACTTGAGTCAAAACTAAAATACCAATTCGGTAAGTCACTTTGTACAGAGTCTAAATGGAAATCACTGTCAGGAAATCCCAGACTATAGAGAGGTGGAAATGTCTGCATATGAAAATTCAAGGAGAAATGTAAATTATCGAGGCATGTATTGTTCTATCACCCAGTATTACTTGAATGGTAATTCTTCATTTTTCTAAAGTTTCCACATAATAGCAAAGGTGGCATTTTATAATTTCCAGAGCTATAAATCATTTAAAAAATAATGATGCTATTACTCAAAACAGATGTGAAAACATAGGTTTGCCACAAGTGTACTAACTGCTTATTTGATGATGTTGAGACTTTAACTTTACTTCCTTTTAATAACTCAGATTTATTGAAGAAAATATATTTTATCTTAATATCACATATATAACTGGTAGAATTTGACATCAAATGTCACATTTAAAGGAAAGTTTTCCACTATAACCTAGGTACAGTTTAATATGCCACTCCTATCAATGACCTCATCAGAATGTGTGACCAATCTATTTGATTGACATGAGTAAAACTGTCATTCCCAAAGCAAGAGATTCAGAAATATCAGGACATACTATTGTGTATTTTATGAAAAACAGTTATTGTACATTTATACTAGCATTCCAGCTATTTTTTTAAAAAGATTTTATTTATTTATTTATTTTTCTTGCATTTTTTCTTATCTATACATTTTTTTAGACATATAATATATTTTTATCCCCAGGGGTACAGGTCTGTGAATCACCAGGTTTACACACTTCACAGCACTCACCAAAGCACATACCCTCCCCAATGTCCATAACCCCCCCTCTCCCAACCCCCCTCCTCCCAGCAACCCTCAGTTTGTTTTGTGAGATTAAGAGTCACTTATGGTTTGTCTCCCTCCCAATCCCATCTTGTTTCATTTATTCTTCTCTTACCCCCTTAACCCCCCCATGTCGCATCTCCACTTCCTCATATCAGGGAGATCATATGATAATTGTCTTTCTCCGATTGACTTATTTTGCTAAGCATGATACCCTCTAGTTCCATCTACGTTGTCTCAAATGGCAAGATTTCATTTCCTTTGATGGCTGCATAGTATTCCATTGTGTATATATATATCACTTCTTTATCCATTCATCTGTTGACAGAACTCATGGCTTTCTCCCCATGATTCTTTAGAAAGATTTTATTTATTTATTTGACAGAGATCGCAAGTAAGCAGAGAGGCAGGCAGAGAGAGGGGGGGAGTAGCAGGCTCCCTGCTGAGCAGAGATCCTGATGCAGGGCTTGATCCCAGGACCGAGGTCATGACCTGAGCCGAAGGCAGAGGCTTAACCCACTGAGCCACCCAGATGCCCCAACAAGCTTATTTTTCATAAGACACAGTACTGTGTACTTGAGCACTGCAACACACAGGCCAGCCCTAAATGCCATTTTGACTTATGGGTTTTGCAGTTCTGATAGAATCACATATATCATATGCAGCTGGAAATTTTCCTAGAAAAGTTGTTTTACTACCACACTGTCCTTCATGATAAAGAGGTCTCAGGAACAAATTGTTGCTGGGTTGAAATTTCAGCTTTAACTAGAATACCATTACCTGTATAAGAGCTTGAGTATTTTAATATATTAAAACTGGCTTCTTCTATTCTAGTAAGTGTTATTAAATCAATCGTTTACATCTTGGAGCCCCAGAGGGTATAGCCTTTTAGCGTTTGGGTAAGAAATGACTAAACATGTGGCAAGGAAACCAACCATGGATCAATGAAATTAAAATCATACATTATTCCAAATTCTAATTAAAATGCTCATCTATGTAATTAGGGAGAAATTCAGTCTACAGAAGAAAGAAAAAATTTCTCCATTAACTCTTTGGGTCATGAAGTCATTTTTTCTATATATTGTGACTAGTAGAAATAGAAAAATATACCCTATGCTGAAGTACAAACAGGCCATTTGGTGATCTGATAAATTTCATGTTAGCTTATGCTTTTTAGCTTAGATTACTGTTTAATTCACAATAACAGACATAATGTATAGCCTATAACCTATGCCAGTATGTTTTCTTTTTTTCTTATCCTTTAGCTTTTTAAACAAAATTATACTCAGTTTTTATATCAAGATAGCATGACTTTGAAATTCTTACTCTCCCTACCTTCTTTAAAATGATATTCTAAGAGAAAACTGAACACTGTGCAGAAATGATACATGTACCTCAGTGGATCAAAAGCTAGATTGGTATCATATCTATCAACACTCAGGTAAATACTTGGTTGGAGTAACTTGCTAGGCTTTCCTTTGAAATGTCCAGATAAGCATATATTTTAAAAATCTCTTTTGATTGTTGGGGGAACATCTTTTCTCCATGACAGCAACATGTTTTTTTCACATATAACTATCAAATGGTGAGTCACTTAAACTTAGTTAACAAAGTGCATACATAATAACTTAAGAGTCAAATGTTTCTGATCAGGCATTATAAAAGGCCTTAAAGTGTAGTTTCCAATCACAAGCAAAGAAAAACTTCAGGCTGATATGTAATTTATTAATATTAAATAAACAAGCTACAGGCAAACACATTTTTTTTACTACTAAAAGAATTTATCTGAAGCCAGTATAAATATATTCTGTTTAGAATACGTAGATGCAATATACAGCACTGGAATGTTAATTCAGTTGCTACCTAATATTTATATGTCCATCAAATAAGCAAAAATCATATTACCTTTATTATCCCTTTGGAGTTTTTTGATTGTTGGTCCATTATTCTGATCAACAATAAGTTCCTCTCTATTGTTGGGCATCATAGCTATAAATGAAACACAAAACTGAGTAACTTCCTTGCAAAATACCCAAAGGAAAGGTAGAAAATATTATATAAATAGATCTCTTACTCCAATAACAACTAACATGAATTGTATACATCCCCATTTCTGAAACAGTGGAATCATTTATGTTGATTTGATGATTATATAATTTAAAAACCAAGAAGCTGCTCAATCATGTGAGTTTTCATTTTTTAAAATATTTTATTTATTTATTTGCTAGAGAGAGAGAGAGCATGAGTAGACAGAGAGGCAGGCAGAGGGAGAGAGAGAAGCAGACTCTGCTGAGCAGAGAGCTTGATGCAGGTCATCATCCCAGGACCCAGAGATCATGACCCGAGCTAAAAGCAGATGCTTAACAGACTGAGTCGCCCAGGTGTCCCAGTCATGTGAATTTTTAAAGTGGAATTAATATACAGTGCATATGTAATTGCCCACATATTTTCTTTAAATCATTTTAAATATTTGCTTTTCTAAAACTCATATGCAAATTAGCTATTTACCTGCATAATTATAATCTAGTTCAAAAAATGTTTCTAGAAAGAATTTGTCTCTTAATTTAATGAGTTAAAATAATTACAGATTTAACTCATTTTATATATTTTTTTTATAAAGACATAGAGCAAAATTAATAGGTAAAGGATAACTTTCTGGTAATTAATTATATAAAGGCTTTTTCAGAAAACATTTATATTGAAAGGAAAAACATGCCAATTTTCATAGTTTATCATTTAATTCTCTTTTGTTATATTTTATTAAAATATAATGTTGCTAGGCTCACTTGGTTAAGCATCTGCCTTTGGCTCAGGTCTTGATCCCAGGGTCCTGGGATAGAACCCCATGTCAGTCTCCCTACTCAGTGGGGAGCTTTCTTCTCCCTCTCCTCCATGCTTGTCTCTCATCCTCAAATAAATACATAAAATCTTAAAATAATTGTATTGCTCTATAAATATAATATGGTCATTTTAACCCACAAATCCTCAAACTTTTTTTTTCATTTATAGACAATTTCACTATTATGCTCAAGACACCTGCGAATGTGCATAGACAGCCTAATTACTGCCAGTGGAATTAGAAATATTTTATGTGGTTAATATATTTTTTAGGATATTACATTGCTTTAGAAGTATTTGACGTTACTTCTACGGGTAAGAAACCATTCTCTTTCAGTATATCTATCATATAGCATATTTCCTTATGTGTTCTGCTCTTAGCCAGCCCCTAATAAATAATTCTCTCTCTCATTTCTCTCCCCGACCCCTCATCAATATAAAGATTATCCTGACATAATAATGAGTGTTTTTGTTTCTTAATTGATTAGTGGTCATCTGGCTATATCTGCTTCTCAGACTCCCTTAAATCAGTTGCACACAGTTTTGTTACAACCAGGTAATCTGTGTCCAAAAGCTGTAATAAAGTAAAGCTAGAAAACCATCACCTCTTCCAGGAATTAAACGTACTCCCTTAGAGCCACTAGCCTCAAGTTCTAGCTCAGTGGTTCTTAACTCTGGCTGCAGGTTAGAATCTCGTGAGGAGACACTGAAAATCAAAACAAAACAGGCTCTATTCCAGACTAGGTAAATCAGACTCTGAGCATGTAACCTGGGCATCCAAATTTGTAAACGCTCCATAAGTGATTATACTGGGAAGCCAGATTTGAGACTCTTTGGTCTTACTATGAGCCACAAACAATATATAATATTCACAGGCTAAATAAAACCTGGATAAATTTCTAAAAGGCAGAAATAAACTTCACCCTTCCCCAGCACAAATTCAGAAACTAACACCTCTGCAAATCCCTCAAATTCCTCTCCTACCCACAAACAAACAAACAAACAAACAAACAAAAAACATAATTTTGGAATGGCTTAAAGCAATTGCTGTTATGAACTATAAAACCTTAGATTTCATATAAAGAATGTCTTTACAGAGTAAGACTAAAACAGGAAGGGAAATCATTTTTCCTGGATTCCTAGGTGGCTCAGTTGGTTAAGCAAATGCCTTCACCTCAGGTCATGATCCCAGAGTCCCAGGATCAAGTCCCACACTGGGCTCCCAGCTCCATGGGGAGTCTCCTTCTTCCTCTGATCTTTTCCCCTCTCATGCTCTCTTTCACTTTCTCTCTCTCTCATATAAACAAACTGAATCTTAAAAAAAAAAAGAAATATTTTTTCCTAAAGGAAATAGATATTTAGGAAATTGGATTGTATAGATACAAAAGATTAATAAATATTTTACCTGTCTCATTTGGTTCATAATTATTATATACAAAATGAGAATTGTTACAACTGAATGCACTCGATAATACCTGTTTACCTAAGGAAAATCAGACATCAAGGGATGATAAACAATCAAGGTAAATCTACAAAGACAAAAATAGTGGTCATCCTTCACACTTCCTGAGTACTTTAAACTTCTCAAGAGTTTTTCCACTAATTATTTCATTTGAACTCACAAAAATCCAGTGCATTAGGCATGGCAGTAATTATTTCCATATATAAAATAAAGAAACTCATGATGATTAAGTGACATACCCATGGTCTCATAGCTACTCAGTTCCAGAACTATGGCTAGATTCAAGTCTCCAACATACTACATCACTGACAATACTGTTTTAGTATTTCTGGGATAGTGTCTATGGTGTAAGACTTCCAAGATATTTTTTTTTAAAAAAGGAAAAACATGTTAAATATTTTTACCTAAGTTATTGAGATTGTGGCAAATTGTATCTTTTTTTTAAGATTTTTTTAAAATTTATTTGACAGAGAGCTATCACAAATAGGCAGAGAGATAGGCAGAGAGAGAAGGAGAAGCAGGCTCCCTGCTGAGCAGAGAGCCTGATGCAGGGCTCGATCTCAGGACCCTGAGATCATCACCTGAGCCAAAGGCAGAGGCTTAACCCACTGAGCCACCCAGGTGCCCCAGCAAATTGTGTCTTGATTTACTTTTCCATCACTCTTAAATGATCAACTGTGTAAAAGATATTTTAATTTTCATTACTCAAAGATCCTGTGAATATAGCATATGTATTATATCACATGAACTCTTAAATACCAATATGTTGAACTAACATATACTCTTCAAAGATCCCATCATATTGTTCTCTTCATTCACTGTGACACAGTGAATGAAGACCCTTCCAGAGAAGAAACTTCTAACACTTCAAGTTTCATTTGCTGTTCATATTGCTTCAGCAATAATAAAAAACAAAAGACCACTTTAAAAAGTCATTTTTATTAAGGAGGCATCAACTCCTCCACGTTCTTTCTCCCACTTCTATTGACTAATGAAGAAATTCCCAAAATAATATCTTTTAATTTCTTGTTTTAGATGAGATACTTACCCATTCTCTCTGAATGGTGATCCATGTGAGAGGGAGAGCTGGACACACTGCTGCTGGGGTGGGAGGAAATCTGACTTTCAGGATTATGATTCTCTTCCAGAGAGGGGGCAGGAGAAAGACTCTCTGGGATCCGTTCCTGACACAAAAGTAAACACAATAGGGAATTTCATCTGTTCACCAAGTTTTTCAGGTTGGTTGAGTCCATAACATTTGAAATTTTGACCTTTCACTTATCCCAAAAGCATGTATGCTCATGATACTTGGTCTTAAACTTGTATCTTCAGACAAATGCACATTTTTTTGTTCTTATAAAATTAATGAGATATTATGAAGGCCAATAAGAGAACGTGAAAGGGCTCAGTACCATACTGGATATACGTAAGAGGTTCAAGAAAGTTTAGTTTCCATTTCCTTTCCTAGAAAATTCATAAAGAATTATGAATATAGGTGTGCAATGAAGATTATTGTTATTGTAAACTCTTATATTTATATAAAGTATATGCCAAAGCCTGGAGAGTGATCTTACTCTCTAAGAAGATCTTCCAAAAGTAAACATTTGAGAACTTAGGAATAAAACTCACAAATAGTGCCATCTGGTACATATTGAGAGTTTTGGCACAAATAAAAATTATAGAAACAATACACATGAACTCTATCAGACTTTAGGAATTTACGCTGAATTCTGCCATCAAAATGCTTTGGTAGTACCAGGACACAATGATAGGTTTCCCAAATTAACACTAAAACCTGTATATATCAATTGCTTAGTATCATTTAGATTTTTATAATTTTAAATATGAATTAGAATAAAAATAAAATATATTTCACATATCTCTACAGTAACTGTGACAGTTCTCAAGACTTTTATGATTATGAATATTGTTATAAAACTTTGAAATTATTCATTATGTTGATATATCACAATCATTCAACCAATTTGATCACTAGAAAAAACAAATTGCTGTGTTTATGCCTATATGCAATAAATGTGAGGGGGTAATAGACATACTGGGACAGATAATGTTTAACCTATAAAATATTTAATTCATCCGTAATAATTTCTTAAATATTCTAATTATATGTAATTACAACATCTGTATTCTAATTATCATAACACTAAGAATTAGTTTGTCAAATATGTGCTTGTACATTTTCACATTGATTTTGCATGAAAGGCCTAAATTTTATTAATTCCACGAAGAAAACTGTTGTTTATTTAAATACAGAAGTTGTAGCACAAGAGTTAAGGCTTATTATTTCACTAGTAGAAATTAACATTTTGCAGTGTCTACAATTGTATCAGGTGGACTAGTAATAGGCAAAATAGTGGCCCCCCAAATATCCACTCCACATCCTAATGACTGAGACCTGTGAATATGTTACATCACATGTAAATATGTTATATGAAATCATAAATGGATTTTTCAGATTTGAGTGAGGCCTCTGAGATAGATAAATTACACTTAGAGGGATGCCTGGATGGTTCAGTCAGTTAAGACACTGTCTTCGGCTCAAGTCATGATCCCAGGGTCCTGGGATCGAGTCCTGCATTGGGGGGGGGTCCTTGCTCAGCAGGGAGCCTGCTTCTCTCTCTGCCTCTGCTTACCACTCTGCCTGCTTGTGCTCTCTGTCTCTCTCTCTCTCTCTCTGATAATAAATAAACAAATAAATAAAGTCTTTTTTAAAAATTACACTTAGATGTTCATCAACAGATGAATGGATCAAGAAGATGTGGTATATATACACAATGGAATACTATGCAGCCATCAAAAGAAATGAAATCTTGCCATTTGCGACAACATGGATGGAACTAGAGCGTATCATGCTTAGCGAAATAAGTCAAGCAGAGAAAGACAACTATCATATGATCTCCCTGATATGAAGAAGTGGTGATGCAACATGGGGGCTTAAGTGGGTAGGAGAAGAATAAATGAAACAAGATGGGATTGGGAGGGAGACAAACCATAAGTGACTCTTAATCTCTCAAAACAAACTGAGGGTTGCTGGGGGGAGGGGGTTTGGGAGAAGGGGGTGGGATTATGGACATTGGGGAGGGTATGTGCTTTGGTGAGTGCTGTGAAGTGTGTAAACCTGGTGATTCACAGACCTGTACCCCTGGGGATAAAAATATATGTTTATAAAAAATAAAAAATTAATTAAAAAAAAAGAAAGAAATTAAAAATAGAACTTCCCTATGACCCTGCAATTGCACTCCTGGGTATTTACCCCAAAGATACAGATGTAGTGAAAAGAAGGGCCATCTGTACCCCAATGTTTATAGCAGCAATGGTCGCCAAACTGTGGAAAGAACCAAGATGCCCTTCAACGGATGAATGGATAAGGAAGATGTGGTCCATATACACTATGGAGTATTATGCCTTAATCAGAAAGGATGAATACCCAACTTTTGTAGCAACATGGACGGGACTGGAAGAGATTATGCTGAGTGAAGTAAGTCAAGCAGAGAGAGTCCATTATCATATGGTTTCACTTATTTGTGGAGCATAAGAAATAGCACAGAGGACATGGGGAGACAGAGAGAAGAGAGTTTGGGGAAATTAGAGGGGGAGATGAACCATGAGAGACTATGGTCTCTGAAAAATAATCTGAGAGTTTTGAAGGGGCAGGAGTTGGGAAGTTGGGTGAGCCTGGTGTTGGGTATTATGGAGGGCACTTATTACATGGAGCACTGGGTATGGTGCATAAACAATGAATCTTGGAACAATGAAAAAAAATAAATAAAACAAAAATTAAAAAAAATAATTGTAACACTACATATACAGCACAAAATAAAAGGAAACATATAAGCAAAGCAGAAGAAAAGAATCAAGTTTTTACTTTGTAAAAATGACACTTGTATCCTGCAGTGATGGTCTGGGGATAGACAACAAGTTATATACAGCCCTTATACCACATTCTTTTACTTTATGAAAAGACTAGTAGCTCATTAGTTGTGAAAATCAACCTAAACTGTCATGATTTAAAACACATTCTTTTTAGTATATGTACACAAACACACCCCAATGAAAGGATTTTCATATATACGGTCAAAATTCATTTTTTGACTTTCACTGTTGTATAGCCTCAATGATCCTATGCCAAAATGTGTATATAAAGTGTAGAACATTCCATATTTGTCTTTGAATTGTAACATTGAAAATTTGTTGAAAAAATATATAATTCAATGAACTACATTTAAATTTCATGGACACCTGATTGGATGGACAGGGACAAAGTACAGCAGTTAACAGGCAAAAATAGAACAGAACAAACAAAATCACTGTATGGTGGCAAACAGGAATCATACACACATGAGAATTCAACTGACAGTGATATTTGTTCTTGTCCACTCTGCTCTGCCTAATAAAAAATGAAAGTTCATTTTGAATTAAAAAAAATTAAAAGAACATCTACACAAATAGAAATGTTATGAAAATGAGAAAAAATACAATACTGTAAAGGAAGATCTCCCAAATGCTTAAAATTAGTAAATGATCAAATACTATGAACTCAAATAACTTACTCTTAAACTCCTTCTTTGACATTTTCAACACCATATTTGGTGAAACAATAAACTAACTTTGAAAACAGGATTTAGAGTGACAGTAATATTTTGCATAAAGTAATATCTCTGCTTTAAGGTTTTGTAGCCTGCACTTTCCAAATTCAGTTATTGTTTTCCTAAGGTGTCACAGAAATCAGACTTTTTTCACCATGTAAACTGTATAAGTTTAGTGCCTTATATTGATTAAGAGTTAGGTGGCTGTAATATATGTGTGTATACACACACACACACACACACACACACACACACATAATCTGTGTAGAGCTAGGAATGTTTAATTTCTCTTAAAATAATTAATAGTTCTATGAACAATTTATTCTATGAAAAATTTATTCTTTGCAAGTAGACAGATCCATTTTCATCCCTGTAATCAGTATGCATCTATTTAGCTACTTAACTGCAATGAGCTTTGGTTCATTAGGTGGTTACTGTTGTGTCTCAGCCTAGTTAAAATTTCACAGCAAGTTAATCTGCTTTATTATAAACAAGAACACAAGTATCCTCATCATTTGCCAAATACAGGATTAACAGTATTTGCAACAAATCAATAAGGGCATTTAAAAAGGAAAATTACAACTCTAAAACCCCAATCATTTTTAGTCATTGATGATTTAATTTTATTTGGCATTTATGACTTTTACAACTCTGTTACACTTCATGTAATTCATTTGGGCCCATTGACAGCAGCTGTAGCTCTTCTGAAACACTATAGGTCTTCTCCAGATTCAAAGTAGCAAAGGAGAGACATTTCCAAAATTGATATATACTTAGCCAATCAAATCCCCATTTCCCTTACAATTAGTAAAATTACCTGTAATAATAACACAGATTGTAGCATATATTTATAGTTCAAGGCTTATGCTTAAAAAGAAAGAAACATTATGGAAAATCTTAATAATTAGTACATACTATCCCCTCTTTTATCATACTTTTCCCCTTTTGGGAAGTATATATCACAAATGGATAAAGGAGACATTCGTCATATTAAATCATTTGAAAATACATTTGAACCTTAATAAAGAATAGGGTCAATGCTTAGAATATTCAGTTTTATACAAAGTTTAATACAGTCAGTTTGGTTTAAGATTTAGTTTATTGACAGTAAAGTATCAACTCTGCCCATTTTCATGCAGATCCTTTATTTCATCTGAGTATATTTCTTTGCATCCTTGGAAATATGGCCACATACATGGAATGTATGAAGTACTAATAAATATGTATTAAACATGTCTTTATATGTATGTGTACATGTGTGTAGTTGCCTTTTACTAACAACTGTATCAATCAATGCTAAATTGTCACTTCTGACATTGTATTATGTTGTTATTAAGTACTCAGTGTGATCGTGTATTATATAATTTGGGTTTTTTTCTACTTAATTGGAATTCAACTCTCACTGTAATTATGCTTCCAAATGCTAATCTATTAATGAGTTCCTAAAGGATTTAATGGAATTTCTCTACCGAGGAGTGGCTTTTGGAAGTTTGTCTGAGTGCTAGATATTTTACTCATGCATTTGTCTTGATATTTCAAATTTAATTGATGTGCTCCTTCCATACTGTCACCAGAGTTCTGCAGAAACAGAACAGATTGTAACTTGACAGACTTTAATAATAAAATCAGGGACAGGGAAACATTGTTATGAGGAATTCCTGAGGAATTCTTGAGGAATAATTTGATACCATTCCTGAGGAATAATTTGATACCCAAATTTGGTATCTCTGAATAATAATGGATACATGACAACATATGCATCTTTACAAATCAAAGAATTAGTCTGTGGGGGCTCCTGGGTGGCTCAGCCAGTTAAATGGCTGATGCTTGGTTTTGGCTCAGGTCACGATATCGAGGTCCTGAGATCAAGTCCCACATTAGGCTCTATGCTAAGAGGGGAAATCTCTTGATTCTCTCTCCCTTTCCCCTTGTCCCTCCTCTTGCTCATTTTCTCCCTCTCTCTCTTTTTCTCTCTCTCAAATACATAAATAAATATTTGTGATAAGAAAAGAATTAGTCTGCTTTCCTTAATCACCAATTTACAATTTTATTAAAGTTAACATAAATGAATATGGCAGGGTTTTCATGAATTAAAAAAACATAGGCAGATTGTGGGTACACCTGGAACATGTAACCATGAAATAGTCCAAAATTATAGACTCAATCTACATGTGACCTATGTTATATTAGGGCAAAGGATCCTTTCACATCTTCAGTGAGATCAGCTTGTTCTGGAAGAGGCTGACAGCTTAATAGAATCAGTCATAATACCTGCTCATAGCTTGCAAATACCCTTGAGTAAGAAAATGGATGGTTAGGTTGGAAAATGCAAGGTTTCCAAATTATGTTTGGGCTTGGACTTCTGCCACCAGCCCAAACACACACACAAACACACATACACACCCCTCAGTTCTCACTCAACTCATCTTCGCCTTATTGTCTTTCTATAGGGCATTGTTTTCTTTTTCAGGTTTATTTAAATTCCAGTTAGTTAAAATAACTGGAATTTAGTTAAATCATCCAAAGATGATTTAAAATAAAATACAAATCAGATATAATATTAGTTTCAGGTGTAGAATTTAAAATAAAGACTCAGCTAGTTATTTTTCAGTGAATTTGAAATTCATTGAATTTGAATTATCATAAACAAACCTTCTCTGTGTTGATTAATTTTAATACCAGATGTTCACATGCTAATGCCACCAGCCTTGTGACCATTTCCTATCAGTGCATTAATTGCCAGCTGCTCAGTCAAACAAAAAACAGAGCTAATCAGATGATACTAGTAAACAGCTTCTTACTTAAATTTCTCAGATTTGTTATCAGAGAAAACTATGGCACACTGATATTACAGAGTATCCCATGATGTATGGAATTGTTGAATCAGTATACTGTACACCTGAAACTAATGTAACACTGTATGTTAATTAACTGGAATGAAAATAAAAACTTGAAAAAAAATGTTTCTCCCACACACACAAAAAATAAGATACTTAAATGTCAAATAAGAAATAAGTTTTTATACCAGTCAGGTATTTTACCTATTTTGCTCTCAGGATTTTGTCACACTCAGTAATATAACTGAAGGATGAATAGCCTTGCAAACCTAATAATCATAATGTAATTTCAAGTTGCTGCTATACCTATATTAGTTATTAGATACAAATGTTACCAGCTGAGCTAATGGTGAAGGAATGTGAGGCACAACAAAAGAATATGTGCTTGGAGTAACATTATTCCCAAACTAATTTTTGACAAAAACAAAACAAAACCCCCTAAAAACAAAAGCAAAAAATATTTGTTTACAATTTGTAATGCCTTTTCCAGTTTTGGAATTAAATTCTGTATCACTCATGATCAGTTATGTTATAAGTACTCCCCAAGTGGGTATTAAAGAGGGCATGTATTGCATGGAGCACTGGGTGTGGTGCATAAACAATGAATTTGGAACACTAAAAAAAAAATTTAAATTTGATTTAAAAAAATAAATAGTCCCCCAATTTTTATATTCAATAAATCATTATTTTTAATTCACTCATACAACAAACATTGTCTAATGTACCTATTGGGGATGGAAGAAGGTGTACAGATATTTTCACATGGGATGTAAATGTTCATAGTTCAAACTAAAGACTAAATAATCCATACATAAACATCCAAAGATGATTTAAAATAAAATACAAATCAGATCAATTATTATTAGAATAGACATTGCTCTCCAATTCCCGCCAGATCCCTAACTCTTTTTTATCTGCATGGAGATCAAATCAGCCATGACAAAAGAACAAATGCTCTGTAGAGAGAGGGTCCAATGCCTGTATATGCATCTAATGGTGGGAAAATCCTTGGTTCTGGTACTGATTAGGGTTATACAGAGGAATGTATATAAAGGAAGTTACTTCTTTCTCGGGCTAGTTCTTGTCCATGATATTAGTTTCTACTTATTAGTATCTCTATATGAATCCTTGAGTATAAACATAATAAAATAAAATAAAATTTGATAATATACACTGATTACTAAATGTCAAACAGTGCTCTAAATGTGTTGACAAGCTTTGTCTCATTTGATGTCATGTTAGCACTATGAAGTAGATACAATTACTCTCACTGTTTCACTGGAAGATGAGACAAACTGAGATACAGGTAGATTAATTTGCCTAAAGTCACATAACAAGGAATGGTGAAACCAGAGCTTAAATATCAGCAGGCAGTCTGACTTCAGAGGTCAGGCTCCTACAAATTAGACCATACTGCCTACAATTAAATCTGCTTCTTCTTTTTGTTTTGTTTTTTATTTATTTGACAGACAGAGATCACAAGTAGGCAGAGATGCAGGCAGAGAGAGAGAGAGAGAGGGGAGGAAGCAGGCTCCCCACTGAGCATAGAGCCTAATGCTGGCCTCAATTCCAGGACCCTGGGATCATGACCCAAGCTGAAGGCAGAGGCTTTAAACCACTGAGCCACCCTGGTACTCTTGAAATTTGCTTCTTAATTCATCTAACTTTACTAACAAACTATGATGGTTCTAGCCAGAACCAGTATATAATTCTATAAATTCTTTTGAGGTTGGAGCTTATGTCCATTCCTTTTTTGTGTTTTTGACAAAGTAATGTGACATAGTCCTTTGCCCATATTAAACCTGGTAAAATCAGTGAATTCTGTGTTCTTGCCCTCTTTTCTAACAAAAAAGGATGACAATAATTTAATAAGCAAATAGTCAGCAATAACTATACATTTTGGCAAATTGCAAGGCTAATTGCAATATACTTGCTGATTTTTCAGTCTGTATTATCTTTTTCCCCAAAGAATACCAGTGATTTATGACTTTTTGTCGACCCCATTTAATGCTCTAAAACAGTGCTATCCAATAAAGTTTTCTGCAATGATGAAATGTTCTATAATTGTGCTAATATGCTAGCCACAAGTGACATGCGACTATTGAGCACTTGAAATGTGGCTAGTTGCAACATAGCAGCTGAAGTTTTCATTTTCTTTAATTCATTTAAATTGAAATAGCCACATGTGGCTAATGGCTACTGTACTCAACAGTGTTGTTATGGTAGATATATTCTATGTATCTAAAAGTCATTGTTGGGGTACCTGGGTGGCTCAGTCCACTAAGTGTCTGCCCTCAGCTCAAGTCATGATCCTGGGGGTCTTGGAATCAAGCCCTGCTTGGGCTCCCAGCTCAGCAGGGAATCTGCTTTTCCCTATCCCTCTGCCACTCCCCCTGCTCATGCTTGCTCTCTCACTCTCTCTCAAATAAATAACAAAATTTTTCAAAAAATAAAATTCATTGTTAACTACAATGGTTACATGGTTTACATCCATGGATATGGGGAAATTTATTAAACTATAAGCAAATATATATATATGTATATATATATATACACACACACATGTGTATATGTATATGTATAAGCAAATATATATGTATACATATATTTTTTCAACATAGTACATGAGTTCATTTTGTCTATTTAAATATTTAATAAAAATATAAAACTATTAATCCTGCTTATTATCTGTCCACATATATGTATAAATATATGTATATAATATAATTTTAGAAGTATAAACTTCTAAAAGTCTCATCACTTGCCAGATCCCTAAAAAGCTATAGCTTTCTCTTCTACCTGTGAAAAGAAAATTTTAAAAAAGATGACAGAGTGGTGAATAGACAGCCATGTCTATTCTTCTTTGTGTTAGTTTTCACTATTTGAGGGCATTTGCAGGAATCCTGATTACTGAACGTTTCTTACACCGAGTTAGAAATATTTACACACTGGTAGAAGAAAAAGGCCCAAATGTAATCATGTTCCTTTCAATTTGACATCAATCCATGTTAAGGTGGTATAATTTCCATTGAGAAACAAACTATGTATTCGTTAATTTTTATAGTTTTCTCAAACTTTTAGTTAATATGTTATTTTGAAGAAATAGAAATTAGTAGATAAACTAGTTTGGAAAGCTTTGTTAGTGGCTATGAAGGGAGATTGGCATGGAGCATTTGATTTGATAAACATTTCACATTTCATATTATGTTTTAAAAAGAAGGTGTTATTTTGGAGACTGTTCAAATGAGGGCCAATTGTTAAGTATTCAGTAATTTTGTGAGCCAGGTGTTAAAATGATGGTAACTTGAAATCAGCCTTGATGGAAATATTTACAACACAGAATGTGGAAAATGACATAAATCAGAGTTTTCTTTTTTCTTTTCCTTTTTTCTTTTCTTTTACTTTTTATTTGTTTTAAGATCCATCTTACAGGCATAGCATTGGATGCTGGCCCAAATAAAATAAAATGAAACAAACAATCATTGAATGTTTAAGTTCATTATAGGAATCTGAGGTTTTTATTTCTTTCTAATGTTCAACATTATCTGACTAGGCAAATAAATAAATACATAAATACTATATTTATTTGAGTGTCTGAGCATTCAAAGAAACACAAATAGAGTTTCATGTGATAAAAGTACATATTAAGTACAATGCACTCAATTACAGTTATCTGCTTCCCACATATTTCCTTTTGAATAACCTAAAAATTAGAAATAAATACTGTGCAGTAACAAAACATCTACTATTAAAATATTAAAAAGAGAATGTAGGAAAATTCAAATCATTATCAAGGACAAATTATGTACTATGCAGTGGCTAACTGAACATAATAAAAAATAATGAAAAGAAAGAAAGAAAATATTTTTTTTAAATCATTATATGTACTTTCCATTCTTGCTATGATTCAGGAACCTGGGTCTTACAGAGTATAAAACAAACCTCAAAAAACATGTTTTCAACATAGTACATGAGTTCATTTTGTCTATTTAAATATTTAATAAAAATATAAAACTATTAATCCTGCTTATTATCTGTCCACATTAGAATTTAAACCTTAAAAACCACATGATGCATAATAAGGATTCAATCATTGGAAAACAAAAAATATTGATGGACTCACAAACTTTTAAAACTAGGTATCAGTGGCTTATTCTGATTCAATTAGTTAACAAATGCCAATTGGGTCCACCCAAATTAAAATGAGGAGCTGACATGACCTATACATTAACCTAAACAGTTTTCTTATATAGTCTCAATCAGAAAAAATGTAAACATAGAAACAAGTGTAAAAAAAGTGAGATCTATGCTGCCAGAAGGAAAATTGAAGTGCAGAAATGTTAAAATAGTTGCTTCGATCCCTTTGTTCAGAAATGCTAAGTGCTGGAAATTAAATACAATTTGTAGGCCAGTCATTTACTAACTTGATAACCACTATTTATCATATAGTTCTAATATTCAAATCACATGCTGTAAGACCAGCTTCCAAAGGAAATTGGGATCACAATCCCATGATCATCAGTGGCAAAGCACAAGTATCAGCTTAACATAAACTATGCTAAGGAAGAGTAGCAGGTGTTTAGAAGGACATGAATCCTTTTAATATCACAGACTATTGTCCCCCCCACCAGCACATTTTTAAATGATATGGAAAAAATGTAAAGTTTTCCTCAAAAGTAAAAAAAAAAGATATATATGTAAATAAGAAGAATTGAAAATATGAATAAATCTGGTAGCTATTTTTGTGAACCTTCATAAATTTTAATATAACTAAGTATATATTTTGGGCTTTGGTGTAATGTGTCCTAATCTCTTTCTGCATACATTTCTGATATAAATTTGTTTTTCTGCTGCTGAGTTTTAAAACGCTGAAAATAGGGGTGCCTATTTTCTCAGATGGTTAAGTGTCTGCCTTCAGCTCAGGTCATGATCTACAGGTTTTGGGATTGAGCCCTGTGTTGTTGGGTTCCCAGCTCTGCAAGGAGTCTGCTTCTCCCTCGCCCTCTGGCTCTCCTAACTGGTTGTGCTCTCTATCTCTCAAATAAATGAATAAAATCTTTAAAAAATGCTGAAAATAAGGATACAATGGAAATAGAAGCAGATCATTAACTATAGAGATGATAGCACAGGTGACACTATAATCACATTAGATTGTATATTCTGTGGACTATCTCTCTTAATCATATGTTGAAACTCTATCCTTAATGTGAAAGTATTTGGAAATGGGACTTTTGGGAAATAATGAAGTCATAGGATGAGGGAGCCCTCTGATAGGATTAATGCCCTTTGAAGAAGAGATATGAAAAAATTTGCTTTCTTTCTATCTTTGCCATGTGAGAACACAGTGAGAAAGTGCTCAGCTGCAAGCCAGAAAGAGCGCTCTCACCAGGAATCACAAAGTACTTTGATCTTTGACTTTCCAGTCTCTAGAACTATGGTAAATAAATTTACCATGTTTAAGCCACCTGGTCTATGGTATTTTGTTATAGCAAACCACTGAGTTAAGACAATATAATACACAGCAAAGAGAATGAATCAGGTTATTGTGGTTTTTCCTTAATTCAGAGTGTTTTTCTCAAAAAGAAATCAAATTTCATAATTATAACATTTCTTACAAAATGCTCAATGTTAAATTTTCTGATCATATTTTGGAAGGCCAATTGACTCTAAATGGTCAATATCATATAAAATATATGGTGACCTCAATTCAAATATTTTGGAAAACAATGAGTAATATTTTTAAAATTTCCTTTTTTGTGTGCTGAACTGCCAGGATTAAAAAAACAAAAATCTGTAAATGTGAAAGGGAGGAATATGGTGGTGAAGTAGGAGGACCCTAGGTTCCTTTCATTCCATGAACACAACTAAATAATGATCAAATCATCTTAAATACCTCAGAAATTGACATGAAGACTAACAGAACAAATTCCACCACAACTAAACGTAGAAAAGAGGCTACATCAAAGAAAGTAGGGTGCAGAGATGTGGTTTAGGGGAGAAATGGATCCTCGGTGCTACAGAGGGGAGGAACTATGATCACAAGGAGGGAGCATGAGAGACACAAAAAGAATATTTCTCCATAGCTATTGTTCTGGGAAATAAGCTGGCTGATTTCAGTGAGTTCTTACAACCAGTGGGGCCTAAAGCCCTAAAGCTTGGAGTTTTAAAGGTTAGTGGGCTTGGAGGGGATAGAGTCCTGAGGGAAGAGCTCTTCTCCTGAAGAGAAGGCAGGCACACAATCCAGGGTCAGACATCATGGAAACAGTGATCTGAAGAATGCTGGGAAACACAATGGGGAGATTATTTGCTCTTACTGGGGCATGTCCTGGAGAGTCAGCATTCACAGGGAAGACTCTCCTGGAACAAAAGAGCTGGCTGGTGCCATCTCCCTCCCCTGCACCTCAATATAAACACAAGGCTACCTGAAGAAAGCAGCCCCAAACCAGCACTGGCTTCCTAATTTGCTTACACAAAGCCCTACCCCCCTTCTGTGGCAGGTCTTCTCTTCTCAGCCAAGCTTGCCTCAGTTCTAGCACAGAGTGCCTGTCCCAAAGAAGATGAAAGCAAACACCCACCCACACCAAGTCTCCCAAGCTGAGAATTCTGCAGGGCCTCAGTTCTGGTAGAAGTGGTGTCAGGTCTCAGTTAACAAGTAGACCAGGGCTCACCTGGTTAAAACTTGACACATTTAGGCTAGGGACCAAATGCTATCTACAGCAGGCAAATAAAGATAATACAGACAACTGACCTGAAAGAAAGAGAATCCAAAAATAAAAACACAACAACAACCACAAAAACAGAGCACGCATAGCACACACAGGAGACACTCCCTGAAGCACCAGGCTGGACACTACATAACCTCTTCTTTATAAGGCCATTGCTTTCAGGAGCAGGAGACATAACTGCCTTTTCTAATACAGAGAATAGCAGAGACTTAGACAAAATGTGAAGATGGGGAAACTCATCCGAAATGAAAGAACAAGATAAGGCCATGGTGAGAAATATAAGCAAAAAAATAAAAGTGACAAGTCTCATTAGGAATTTTTTTTCAAAATTTTAATTTATTTATCTGACAGAGAGAGAGATTGAGAATGAGCAGGGGGAGGAGCAAGGGGAGAGGGAGAAGCAGGCTCACCATTAGGCAGGGAGCCCAAAATGGGACTTGATCCCAGGACCCCTGGATCATGACCTGAGGCAAAGATGGATGTTTAACTGACTGAGTCACCCAGGTGCTCCTGATTGAGAATTTAAAGTAACAATCATAAAGATACTCACTGTGCTTGAGAAAAGAATAGAAGGTGTCACTGAGACCCTTACCACAGAGAAAAGAGATAAAAATAAATCAATCAGAGATGAAGAATGCAATAAAGATTAAAAACAAGCTTGATGCAATGAATAAGAAGCTGGAAGAAGCAGGGTAAATTAGTGACCTAGAAGAGAAAATAATGGAACACAATGATGCTGAACAAAAGAAAGAATGAATTATGGAACATGAGAATAGATTTAGAGAATTCAGTGACCCCATCAAAAATAATAACTTTTGTGTTAAAGGAGTCCCAGAAGAAAAGAGAAAAGGGGGCATAAAATTATTTGAAGAAATAAAGACTGAACACTTCCTAAATCTGGGAAAGAAAAGAGACATCCAGATCCAGGAAGTACAGAGAGCTCCCATCAAAATCAACAAAAGCAGATTCACACCAACACATATTGTAGTTAAATTTGCAAAATATAGTGATAAGGAAGTAATCTTAAGACCAGCAAGACAGGGGCGCCTGGGTGGCTCAGTGGGTTAAGCCGCTGCCTTTGGCTCGGGTCATGATCTCAGGGTCCTGGGATCGAGTCCCGCATCGGGCTCTCTGCTCGGCAGGGAGCCTGCTTCCTCCTCTCTCTGCCTACTTGTGATCTCTCTGTGTCAAATAAATAAATAAAATCTTTAAAAAAAAAAAAAAACCAGCAAGACAAAAGAAGTTCTTAACATGCAACGGAAGACTGAAGGATAGCCAGAGATAGCTCAACAGAAGTTTCTCAAGCCAGAAGGGAGTGGCATAATATTTTCAAGACGCTAAATGAGAAAAATTTGCAGCCAAGAATGCTGTATGTAGGAAAACTATCATTCAGAATAGAAGGAGAGATAAAGTTATCTAGACAAGAAAAAAATAAAGATTTAACAGTTGTAAATATTTATGCCCTCAACTTGGAAGTATGCAACTATATAAAACAATAACAAACATAAAGGAAATTATTGATAATAATACAATAATAGGAAGGAAAAAATGTGGCGGAGTAGTAGACCCTATTTCAACCAGTCCCTTGAATTGAGCTGGATATCTACCAGACCATTCTGAACACTCCCAAAATCAGCCTGTGATGTAAGAAAATCTATCTGGATCTCTACAAACAATATCTCTGGCGGTTGGTCTCGAGGAATGAAGTGGGGAGCTGGGGAGCCATGATGCTGCAGGCAGCCATCCAAACATAAATGGAAGGGAGAGGGAGGTGCCATAAGTACTGACCCCAGGAAGGTGAAATAATACAGGAGCACAAAAGCATCCCACACTGGAGGCCAGGCACAGACTTACAGACCAATAGCAGAAGAGAAAGGACTTTATCAAGCCCCCCAGATTGAAACCTGGAGCTGTGGGGGCATGTGTGTGAAATGGGAGCAGTAAAAAGTTAAAAATAGAGCTACCCTGTGACACAGCAATTGTTCTACTGGGTATTTATCCCAAAGATACATATGTAGTGAAAATGAGGGGCATCTGCACCCCAATGTTCATAAACAAAATGACCAGATAGTCACACTGTGGAAGGAGCCAAGATGCCCTTCAACAGATGAATGGATAAAGAAGATGTGGTCCATATATACAATGGAATATTTCTCAGCCATCAGAAAGGATGAATACCCAACATTTGCATCAACACGGATGGAACTGGAGGAGCTTATGCTAGGTGAAATAAGTCAAACAGAGAAAGACAGTTATCATATGGTTTCACTTATTTGTGGAACATAAGGAATGGCATGGAGGACATTAGGAGAAGGAAGGGAAAAATGAAGTGGGGGAAACAGAGAGGGAGATGAACCATGAGAGACTAAGGACTCTGGGAAGCAGTCTGAGCATTTTAGAGAGGAAACAGGTGGGGGGATGGGTTAGCTTAGTAATGGATATTAAGGAGGGCACTGATTGCATGGAGAACTGAGTAGTATGCACAAAAAACAAATCATGGTGCACTACATCAAAAACTAATGATGTACTTATGGTAACTAGCATAATATAATAAAGAAAAAATACAATAATAGTAGGGGACTTAAAAACACCCCACTTACATCAATGCACAGATCACCTAAACAGAAAATCAGAAAGAAAATAATGGATTTGAATTACACTAGAGCAGGTAGATTGAACAGATATATTTGGAACATTCAATCCTAAAATGAAAAGTACATATTCTTTTCAAGTAAACATGGTACATTTGCCAGAAGATCACACACTAGTCACACATCAAGCTTCAACAAATATAAAAATAGTGAAGTGATACTATGCACCTTTGCTGACCACAGTGTTATGAAACCTGAAGTCAATTACAAGAAAAAAATGGAAAGACCATAAATACATGGAGGTTAAACAACATGCTATTAAACAATAAATGGGTTAACAAGGGAATCAATTAATAAATTAAAAAAAAAAACACAGAAAGAAATGAAAATGCAAACACAATTGTCCAAAATCTGTGTGATGCAACAAAGTTTATCCTGAGTGAAGTATATATAGCAATACAGGCCTACATTAAGAAGCAAGAAGAATCTCAAATAACCTAACCTTACACCGAAAAGAGCTAGAATAAGAACAACAAATTAAACCAATAGCCAGTGTAAGGAAGGAAACAATAAACAGAAATAAATAAGCAGAAATAAATGATGTACAAACAAAACAACAACAACAACAACAACAAAACTTCACAGAACAGATGAAAAATATCAAGAGTTGGTACTTTGAAAAAGTTCATGAAATTGATACACCTCTAACTCCCCTTAACAGAAAGAAAAGGGTAAGGACCCAAATAAATAAAATCATAAATGAAAAGAGGAGAAATAACAATCAAAATCACAGAAATAAAAGACAATTTAAGAGTATATTATAAAAAATCTATATACCAACAAATTGTACAACCTGGAAACAAAGGACAAATTCCCAGAAATATAAAATTAACAAAGCTGAAACAAGAAGAAATAGAAAACTTTAACATACCAATTGCCAGCAAAGAAATTGTGTCAGTGAAGGTATGTGTTATGGTGAGTGCTATGAAGTGTGTAAACCTGGTGATTTACAGATCTGTCCCCTGGGGCTAATAATACATTATATGTTAATAAAAAATTTAAAAAAAAGATATTTAGTCAGTAATAAAAAAAACTCCCAACATGCTAAAATCTAGGGACAGGTGGCTTCTCAGGCAAATTCTATCAAACATGTAAAAACAAGTGAATATCTATACTTCTCAAACTTTTCCAAGAAAATGGAAAAGGAAGAGAAACTTCCAAATTCATTCCATGATGACAGCATCACCATGATACCAATACCAGATAAAGACTCCACTAAAAAAGAGATCTACAGGGGCGCCTGGGTGGCTCAGTGGGTTAAGCCGCTGCCTTCGGCTCAGGTCATGATCCCAGGGTCCTGGGATCGAGTCCCGCATCGGGCTCTCTGCTTAGCAGGGAGCCTGCTTCCTCCTCTCTCTCTGCCTGCCTCTCCGTCTACTTGTGATTTCTGCCTGTCAAATAAATAAATAAAATCTTTAAAAAAAAAAAAAAAAGAGATCTACAGGTGAATATCCCTGAAGAAGATAGATGCAAACTTCTCAACAAAATACTATTAAACTGGATCCAACAATACACTAAAAACAAACCTTTCACCATGGTCAAGTGGAATTTATCCCTGGGTTGCAAGGGTGGTTCAATATTCACAAATTAATCAACAAAATGCATCACATCAATAGCAGAAAGGATAAAAACTGTATTATCATTTCAGTAGTTGCAGGAAAAACATTGACAAAACACAATATCCATTCATGATTTAAAAAAAAACAAAAAAACTAAAGTTGTAGGTTTAGAAAGAATATTGAGGATATAGAAGGAAACTTGAGGCACCTAGGTGGCTTAATTGATTGTTTATGACTTGGTTTTGGCTCAAGGCATGATCCCATTAGTCCTGAGATCAAGTCCTGAGTTGGGTTCTCCACTCAATGGGAAGTCGCTTAAGAATTTTCTTCCTTTGTTTCTCACCCAATTCCCATGCTCTCTCTCTTCGCCTCTCTCAAAGAAATAAATATTTAAAAGAAAAGAAGAAGGAACATACCTTAACATAATAAAGGCAATATATGAAAACCCACAGATATCTTCATCTTCAATGGGGTAAAATTGACAGATCTTCCTCTACAGTCAGAAGCAAGACTAGGATATCACTATCACCACTATTATTTAACATAGTACTGAAGTCCCAGCCACAGCAATTGGAAAACAAAAAGAAATAAAAGGCCCATAAATTGGCAAGGAAAGGGTAAAACTTTTGCAGATGACATGATACTACATATAGAAAAAATGGGCAGAAGATATGAACAGACACTTCTCCAGTGAAGACATACAAATGGCTCTCAGACACATGAAAAAATGTTCATCATCACTAGCCCTCAGGGAGATTCAAATTAAAACCACATTGAGATTCCACCTTACACCAGTCAGAATGGCCAAAATTAACAAGACAGGAAACAACATGTGTTGGGGATAATATGGAGAAAGGGGAACCCTCCTACACTGTTGGTGGGAATGCAAGTTGGTGCAGCCACTTTGGAGAACAGTGTGGAGATTCCTCAAGAAATTAAAAATAGAGCTTCCCTATGACCCTGCAATTGCACTACTGGGTATTTATCCCAAAGATACAGATGTAGTGAAAAGAAGGGCCATATGTACCCCAATGTTTATAGCAGCAATGGCCACGGTTGCCAAACTGTGGAAAGAACCAAGATGCCCTTCAACAGACGAATGGATAAGGAAGATGTGGTCCATATACACTATGGAGTTTTATGCCTCCATCAGAAAGGATGAATACCCAACTTTTGTAGCAACATGGACGGACTGGAAGAGATTATGCTGAGTGAAGTAAGTCAAGCAGAGAGAGTCAACTATCATATGGTTTCACTTATTTGTGGAGCATAGCAAATAGAATAGAGGACAAGGGGAGATGGAGAGGAGAAGTGAGTTGAGGGAAATTGGAAGGGGAGGTGAATCAGGAGAGACTATGGACTCTTGAAAAACAATCTGAGGGTTTTGAAGTGGGGGGAGGTTGGGGGAACCAGGTGGTGGGTATTAGAGAGGGCACGGATTGTATGGAGCACTGGGTGTGGTGCAAAAACAATGAATACTGTTATGCTGAAAAAAATAAATAAATTTTAAAAAAAAGTCTCCACAAAGAAAAAAAAAAAAACCTGCTAGAAGTGATAAACAGAATCAGAAAAGTCACAGTATAGAAAATCAATGTACAAAAATCAGTTTTATTTCTACACAGCAAAAGTGAAGCAGAAGAAAGAGAAATTAAGAAATCAATCCCAATTACAGTTGCACCAAAATCCATAAGATACCTAGAAATAAACTTGACCAAAATGTGTAAGGCTTGTACTCTGAAAAGAAAACATTGATGAAGATGAAACAAAGAAATGGAAAGACATTTCATGCTCATGGATTAGAAGAATAAATATTGTTAAAATGTCTATACTATCTAGAGCACTCTACATATTTTATGCAATCCCTATCAACATACCAACAGCAATTTTCAAGAGCTAGAACAAACAATCCGAAAATTTGTATGGAACCCCAAAATACCCCGAGTAGTCAAAGCAATCTAGAAAAGGAAAAGCAAAAGTGGAGGCATCACAATTCCAGACTTTAAGTTATATTACAAAGCTATAGTGATCAAAAGAGTAAGGTACTGACACAAAAATAAAGACATAGATGAAAGAAACAGGAGACAAATCACAAAAATGACCCTACAAACATATGGTCAATTAATCTTTGACAAAGTGGGGAGAAATGAGTAATAAAAAAAGGCAGTCTCTTCAGCAAATGATGTTAGGAAAACTGGACAGCAACTTGTGAAAGAAAGAAACTGGACCACTTTCTCACAACAAACATAAAGATAAACTTAAAATGGACTAAAGACCTAAATGTGAGACATGAAACCTTTAAAATCCTAGAGGTAAACGCAGACAGTAACTTCTTTGACATAGGATTTATCGAATTCTTTCTAGATATGTCTCCTGAGGCAAGGGAAACAAAAGCAAAAATTAAGTATTGGGACTACATTAAAATAAAAGGTTTTACACAGTGAAGGAAAAAATGAGCAAAAGTAAAAGGAAGCCTAAGGAATTGGGGAAAATATATGCAAATTACATATCTGATAAAGGATTCCTATCCAAAATATATAAAGAACTTATAAAACTCAACACCACCAAAAGGAATAATCCAATTAAATATAGAGAGAAGATATGAAGAGATATTTTTCCAAAGAAGACATACAGATGGCTAACAGATACATGAAATTATGCTCAACATCACTCATCATCAGGTAAATGCAAATCAAAAGCACAGTGAGATATCTCCTCACACATGTCAGCATGGCTAAAATCAACAATGCAACAAACAACAGTTATTGGTGAGGATGTGGATGAAGAGAAACACTCTTGTGCTGTTGGTAGGAATGCTAACTTGTGCAGCCACTCTGGAAAACAGTATGGAGTTTCCTCAAAGATTTAAAAATGAAACTTCCCTACAGTCCAACAATTGTACTACTAGGTACTTATCCAAGGAATATGAAAATACTAATACAAAGGGATACTTGTACCCTGGTGTTTATAGCAACATTATCTACAATAGCCAAATTATGGAAAGAATACATCAACTGATGAATGGATAAAGAAGTGAAAAAATATATATGTATATATACCGTGATATATTATTCAGTCATAAAAAGATAATATCTTCCCATTTTCAATTACATGGATGGAGCTAGAGAGTATTAAGTGAAATGTCTTTTGGAGAAAGACAAAATTCATATGATTTCTCTCATATATGTGATTTAAGAAATAATACAAATAAGCATATGGAAAAAATGAGAGTAAGGCAAACCAAGAAAAAGGCTTTTAAATAGAAAACAAATTGGTGATTACCAGAGGAGAGAGTGGTGGAGGGATGAATTAAATACATGATGGGGATTAAGGAGTCCACTTGCTGTGTTAAGAACTGGGTGTTTTATGGAAGTGCTGAATCTCAATGTTGTACACATGAAACTAATACTATATTGTTTGTTAACTAACTTAAATTTAAATAAAAACTTCAAAAAATCTGTAAATATAAATAGAGAAGACATGTTTTTATTTGAATAATCCCCATATCCTCCATGTAGTAGTATATGAAAAAGTTTTGATATGTAGTTTTGCCCACTACCTGTAGGATTCTAACGGATGGAACTGGAAAGTGCTCTTCACCAAGAAGCATACTGAAAAATTTCTGCAAAAATATACATCATATGAGGTGTGAAACTTCTGTCCTTATAGCTTAGTAACATATTGATAACTGTTCTTGAAAGGAGTATTAGAAATTTTAATATATGGCGACTGTGGTCATTGCTGCTATAAATATTGGGGTCGCCAAACTGTGGAAAGAACCAAGATGCCCTTCAACAGACGAATGGATAAGGAAGATGTGGTCCATATACACTATGGAGTACTATGCCTCCATCAGAAAGGATGAATACCCAACTTTTGTAGCAACATGGACGGGACTGGAGGAGATTATGCTGAGTGAAGTAAGTCAAGCAGAGAGAGTCAATTATCATATGGTTTCACTTATTTGTGGAGCATAACAAATAGCATGGAGGACATGGGGAGTTAGAGAAGAGAAGGGAGTTGGGGGAAATTGGAAAAGGAGCTGAATCATGTGAGACTATGGACTCTGAAAAACAATCTGAGGGGTTTGAAGTGGCGGGGTGTGGGAGGTTGGGGGAACTAGGTGGTGGGTATTAGAGAGGGCACGGATTGCATGGAGCACTGGGGTGTGGTGCAAAAATAATGAATACTGTTATGCTGAAAATTAAAAAAAAAAAGAAAACAGATATTTTCAAGCATAACAAAAAAATTAACAAATCTAAGGAATTTCATCATAAATTTTGTTTGAAATAAATTAGCAAAAGACAAAAAAAAGAAATTTCAATATATGAACATCCAATTGACAATTAATTAGAAAGTTTTTATTATGTCATTCCTTTGAATTATTTCTAAAACTAATAGTTAATTATGTAATAATATTTTTGCAAAAAATAAACAAAACATGGCAGCAATATTAAAAGCCTCTCAGTATTCACAGATATCAACTCCTTAAAAACAGAACAAAAGAAAACACTTTTTATTTCCCTAGCATCATCTGATAGAAAACATTTCCCTAGCATCACCTGATAGAAATCTACTTCTATAAATCCATAGAAAAATTTTATCAAAGAGCATTAAAAATAAATATATTGTTTTCAACTGACTTTGGTCAAAATAATTATATGAAAGTAGATCCAACTTTTATATTTGGTAAGACTTAAATAAGCATGTTATCTAATAATAATTTTTAAAAAGCAGTACACGATTTTATGTTGTAAAAGTTCTGACTCTAAAGTTGCATATGAAATAGTCAAATTAGCATTAAACAAAAATATAGTTATCTTGCTTTAATATGTTAAAATGTTTGGATTATTTAAGAGGATAATTATCCTTTCCATTTCCATCATCTTCACCACCAATAATCAAATGCTAGTTATGAGCTCCTCCCTAAGAGCCTCTTCACTCTAAATTCGTGGCAAAGCTACCAAATGTCCCAAGCATTCAACCAAAATGTACCTGGTTCACTCTGAGTAGTTATAATTAAGAAAACTGAATAAATGCATTATTGAAAAGCTAGAAACATGCCTCTACTAAAATTACTTTTTCATCATTTCAATGCAAGTACTTTAAACTATACTTGGTTTCTTAATAGTTTTCTAGTTTTGTGTGGGGTCAAATTTACTTAGTAGTCACCCGATTTCAAAATCATGGGATAATTATTCCACCTTTTAAATATGTTGATATGTTTTTTTTCCTCTCAAAGATAACTGTGTTTCCTGGTTTAGCCTCTGATCAAATATTCAAACAACAAAATTTGGATTAGCTATGATAGACTGATCTATTGAGGGCCACAATCTTTGTAAGAAGATTACTTTTACTTGGCCATGTAAATAAGTATGGAGTTCAATAAAAAATTATCAATTTTCTTGTCCTTTCCTAAAAGTTTATACCATAAATTTTCCTCATTATTTTAAAAATCCCCAAAAGTGGAAGTTAATTTAAAATGAAACAAAAATATCCAGAATCTTGCATTTCCTCTGCATTTCTTTCACATTCCTACATGTACATCTATAACAATCATACCAGTATTGCCAAGGTCCAGTTCCAATCCAACAAATGTAATGCCTTTCGTGATCCTTTCCCCCTCTTTTTGATAAGCCAGGTATAATAACTCCCTCCTCTAAATTCCTATAATACTTGTTGATATTCCTTGTCATTCATAACAGTCTATCTTGTTAGTTCAAGTTAAATGGGTACTTGTTGTTAGTGTCGCATTTAGTTTGTGAGTACTGAAAGTGAAAAACTATGTCTTCTTTACCTATATCCCATGTTGCCCAATACAACATGTATATTTCAAGGGTATAATATTTCTTTCATAAATAAAAGAACAAAGTTACAAGTTAATGGGTTCTCTTATTAACTACACTCTTTTGATCCTACATACACTTATCTCCTTACCAAAAGAAAAATAAATAATAAAGTTCACATGATACTTGGAGAGAGGGCAAGAGGCCCTATGCCAAACTAATAGAAGACATCATGACAGATTATAAAAAATTATTTGTGTTTCCTTACCCAATGATCATGAAAGTTTGGGGAAAAAAGTATTCTAATGTTGATAATGATAATTCTGTAAATTATCATAAATATTTTTTTAATGTTTAACAGTATTTAACCTATATTTTACTCAAATTATCTCTGGATAGCCTATTAAGTAAGTGGGATAGATTATTACTATAACGTTTAGTATACAGTTGAGGAAACAAGCTCTTCATGCAGATTAAATGTTATATCCAAGGTTGCTGAGATAAAGTGGCAGGATCAGAATTGAAACTTAGGTCGTTCTGACTACAAGTCCTATGTAGTACCCCAGAACTGCCTCCTAAACATCAAAAAATGCACAGTGTTTACTTTATTTCACTCTAACGATGGTAATCATTTTTGTTCACTATTCTACTGTGCCATTAGTCTTGCTATGCCTCCCACCCACTCTGTTTGTGATTGCAAGACATGAAGCTAGAATTAAAGGTGAGAGCTGTAGTCATGGAATAAAAAGAAACAAACAACAAAACACCTAAGCAGGCCAAGTCAGAAATATAATCAATACTATATGCTAATCAATTGAGTCGATGAGCTGTGTGTTTATACTGAAGATTCAGTGGTATTGCTAATATTTCCTAAAAATTTACATGTAACTAAAACCTGTGTCCTCTTCCAAATCATAATTCTTACCTTTATAACAGAAGCCCCAGCTCTGGAGAGTGGACTGTGAATCTGGGCTGCAGCAGCCATGTTGGCAATAGTGTTGAGATGGTTCATCTGATTCATTGCCATGGCAACTGATGCAGGAGGTAAGCTGACTGGAAGTAGGGGATGAGGCATCATCATAAATGGCAGATCCAGTCCTAAAAGAGACAGTGTCTTTTAAATTATTACATTTAGAAAAGGAAAATCACATCAAAATTGATGCTATGAAATGTTTTTTTTTTTTTTTAAGTATCTGAATTCATTCTTGTTGGCTTTTCTTTTAAATCAAATTTCATTATATTCTAGTATCTCTTTGGGCAATTAATGGTACTTAGGATTTAATGTTGCTTTATACTCAAAAAAATATTCCTATATCTATCAACTTTCATCTCTTCCTTTTTTTTGCTCTCACCATCAAAATATTAATATGACACAATTTGTTTTACTTATAAAAATAAATAAAAATCTTTAAACCAAATATCATTTTGTTTAATAGTAGCTTTCTTTTTAATGTTTAGAAGTAGCTTTCTTTTTAATGTTTATAATATATTGATGTGTTAGTAGCTTCTAACTTAACACCCTCTTTAGAAAATATAGTCGTGGTGCTGGTAAGACAGGATGTAGATTCTCTAGGCTTCAGAATTATTAATAAGACTTGAAATGTGTTCTTTTTAAAAGAAGATTTTATTTATTTATTTATTTTAGAGGGAGAGTGTGTGAGTGGGGAGAGAATCTGAGGGAGAGAAAATCTCAAACAGATTGCACTGAGTGTGGAGCCCAATGCAGTACTCAATCTCATGTCCTTGAGATCATTACCTGAGCAGAAACCAAGAGTTTGGTGCTTAACTGACTAAGCCACCCAGGTTCCCCTTGGAATATGTTCTACCCTTTTAGTTATAATCTCTAAAATGAATGCTGTAGCTCTGATTTTAAACCTTTATCAATAAAGAGTAACTCCTCTACCAAAATATTCCACCTATTTTCAGTTTAATAACAAATATTAATATCATTGTGTAGTATCTAGAATTCTGTTTGTTTTCTTATGCAAGGTGAAATAGTTTTTACATATTTTTAATTTTAATGAATATTTTTGAAGTATTATCCACATTACAGTTGTGGTAGCTGCAGATATGTCATTATGAAAAGTGTAGCAAGTTAAAATAGTTGTCAACTTACACTTATGAGGTTCGGATTTGTGAGGACATGTCTTTGAGCAGAGGTTAGGAAGGGTTATCCTAACATTATAGATACTAAGATCACACTGATAAGTAAATGATAGTACTTTACAATGAACTATTGCTTCAACAATAATCTTCACTTTATTTGGGCAGAAACCAGTAATTTTTAACAGATGTTCTGAAATATCTTTGCCTGTAATTTCCCTAAATTATTACAGATTATAGAAATTTACAATGGACAGTGTTTATGTTGATCTCACACACAACTATCCACTCTTAATAATATTCTTTTATCCTCTTTTTCATCCCCTCATTTTTTTCTTGCTTCGAAGAAAACTGCTAGTGAACAACAATGAATCAATAAGAGGTATTTCCAGAGTGCGCCTAAATCTCATTGCTCAAAACAACAGTAACAGTAATACAAATTCTCAAAAAAATAATTTTATGACAAAAAGCAGGCTAGAAAAAAAATGTTGTTACTTGATTTGAGGTCTGTCTCCTGGGCTCAAAAATGATGGTTAAATTAATGCCATTAACAACAACAATAACAAAATATCAAAGGTATGCAGTACAATAAAGCACACTTAACTCATGCAACACTAAGTGATCATCTCAATTGAATGAATTCCTATATATAGAACACAACAGTCACCAATATTTGTGATTAAAAAAAAAAAACAGCCATTGGAGACATATCTTGAAAGAAGTTGCTGTGGCTGATATCAAAGAGGTTACTGCCTATGTTCTCCTCTAGAATTCTGATGGATTCCTGTCTCATGTTGAGGTCTTTTATCCATTTTGAATTTATCTTTGTGTGCAGTGTAAGAGAATGGTCGAGTTTCATTCCGCTACATAAAGCAGTCCAGTTTTCCAAGCACCATTTATTGAAGAGACTGTCTTTTTTCCACTGTATATTTTCCCCTGTTTTGTCAAAGATTATTTGACCATAGAGTTTAGGGTCCATATCTGGGCTCTCTACTCTGTTCCGCTGGTCTATGTGTCTGTTTTTATGCCAGTACCATGCTGTCTTTGTGATCACAGCTTTGTAGTAAAGCTTGAAATCAGGTAACGTGATGCCCCCAGTTTTATTTTTGTTTTCCAACATTTCCTTAGTGATTCGGGATCTCTTCTTATTCCATACAAATTCTTGGATTATTTGCTCCACCTCTTTGAAAAATACCAGTAGAATTTTGATCAGGATGGCATTAAAAATATAGATTGCTCTAGGCAGTATAGACATTTTAACAATGTTTATTCTTCTGATCCAAGAGCATGGAGTAGTCTTCCATCTTTTTGTGTCTTCTTCAGTTTCTTTCATGAGTGTTCTGTAGTTCCTCCAGTACAGATCCTTTACCTCCTTGGTAAGGTTTATTCCAAGGTATCTTCTGGATCTTGGTGCTATAGTAAATGGAATCCATTCTCTAATTTCCATTTCTGTGTTTTCATTGTTAGTGCATAAGAAAGTGACTGATTTCTGTACATTGACTTTTGGGACTTCAACAAAATCAAAAGCTTCTGCACAGCAAAGGAAACAGTCAAGAAAACAAAGAGGCAACCCACGGAATGAGAGAAGATATTTGCAAATGACAGTACAGACAAAAGGTTGATATCCAGGATCTATAAAGAACTCCTCAAACTCAACACACACAAAACAGACAATCATATCAAAAAATGGGCAGGAGATATGAACAGACACTTCTCCAATGAAGACATACAAATGGTTATCAGACAAATGAAAAAATGGTCATCATCACTAGCCATCAGGGAAATTCAAATTAAAACCACATTGAGATTTGACCTTACACCAGTCAGAATGGCCAAAATTAGCAAGACAGGAAACAACATGTGTTGGGGAGGATGTGGATAAAGGGGAACCAACTTACACTGTTGGTGGGAATGCAAGTTGGTGCAGCCACTTTGGAGAACAGTGTGGAGATTCCTCAAGAAATTAAAAATAGAGCTTCTCTATGACCCTGCAATTGCATTACTGGATATCTACGACAAAGATACAGATGTAGTGAAAAGAATGGCCATTTGTACCCCAATGTTCATAGCAGCAATGTCCACAGTTGCCAAACTGTGGAAAGAACCAAGATGCCCTTCAATGGACTAATGGATAAGGAAGATGTCATCCATATACACTATGGAGTTTTATGCCTCCATCAGAAAGGATGAATACCCAACTTTTGTAGCAACATGGACAGTACTGGAAGAGATTATGCTGAGTTAAATAAGTCAAGCAGAGAGAGTCAATTATCATATGGTTTCACTTATTTGTGGAGCATAACAAATAACATGGAGGACAAGGGGAGACGGAGAGGAGAAGGGAGTTGAGGGAAATTGGAAAGGGAGGTGATACATGAGAGACTATGGACTCTGAAAAACAATCTGAGGGTTTTGAAGGGATGGGGGGTGAGAGGTTGGGGGAGCCAGGTGATGGGTATTAGAGAGGGCACAGATTGCATGGAGCACTGGTTGTGGTGCAAAAACAATGAATACTGTTATGCTGAAAAAAAATAAATTAACTAAAAAAAATTTTGTATGGAATCAGAAGAGACCCTGAATCACTAAGGAAATGTTGAAAAGCAAAAATGAAACTGGGGGCATCACGTTACCTGATATCAAGCTTTACTACAAAGCTGTGATCACCAAGACAGCATGGTACTGGCATAAAAACAGACACATAGACCAGTGGTACAGAATAGAGAGCCCAGTTATGGACCCTCAGCTCTATGGGCAAATAATATTCAACAAAACAGGAAAAAATATGCAGTGGAAAAAAAGTCTCTTCAATAAATGGTGCTTGGAAAACTGGACAGCTATATGTAGAAGAATGAAACTCAACCATTCTCTTACACTGCACACAAAGATAAAATCAAAATAGATAAAAGACCTCAAGATGAGACAGGAATCCATCAGAATCCTAGAGGAGAACATAGGCAATAACCTCTTTGATATCAGCCACAGCAACTTCTTTCAAGATATGTCTCAAAAGCAAAATGAACTTTTGGGACTTCATCAAGATCAAAAGCTTCTGCACAAGAAAGGAAACATTTAAGAAAACAAAATGGCAACCCACTGAATGGGAGAAGATATTTGAAAATGACAGTACAGACAAAAGGTTGATATCCAGGACCTATAAAGAACTCCTCAAACTCAACACACACAAAACAGGCAATCATATCAAAAAATGGGCAGAAGATATGAACAGACACTTCTCCAATGAAGACATACAAATGGCTATCAGACCCATGAAAAAATGGTCATCATCACTAGCCATCAGGGAAATTCAAATTAAAACCACATTGAGATTTGACCTTACACCAGTTAGAATGGCCAAAATTAGCAAGACAGGAAACAACATGTGTTGGGGAGGATGTGGATAAAGGGGAACCAACTTACACTGTTGGTGGGAATGCAAGTTGGTGCAGCCACTTTGGAGAACAGTGTGGAGATTCCTCAAGAAATTAAAAATAGAGCTTCCTTATGACCCTGCAACTGCACTACTGGGTATTTACCCCAAAGATACAGATGTAGTGCAACGAAGGGCCATATGTACTCCAATGTTTCTAGCAGCAATGGCCACGGTCGCCAAACTGTGCAAAGAACCAATATGCCCTTCAATGGATGAATGGATATGGAAAATGTGGTCCATATACACTATGGAGTATTATGCCTCCATCAGAAAGGACGAATACCCAACTTTTGTAGCAATATGGATGGGACTGGAAGGGATTATTCTGAGTGAAGTCAAGCAGAGAGAGTGAATTATCATATGGTTTCACTTATTTGTGGAGCATAACAAATAACATGAAGGACAAGGGGAGATGGAGAGGAGAAGGTAGATGAGCGAAATTGGAAGGGGAGGTGAACCATGAGAGACTATGGACTATGAAAACAATCTTAGGGTTTTGAAGAGGCATGGGGTGGGTGGTTGGGGGAACCAGGTGGTGGGAATTAGGGAGGGCACAGATTTCATGGAGCACTGGATGTGGTGCAAAAACAATGAATACTGTTATGCTTAAAAGAAATAAAATTTTTTTAAAAAAATGGCCTCTGCACGCTCTTTTAAATTACAAGTGTTTCAGTTAGCCTTCCAAAATTACTTTGATATATATTCATTTTATACTATACTCTGCATATGCTTTTGTTATAATGATATTACATAACACATATTAAATTAATCACTATTTATCTTTTCTCTAAACCTTATTTGATGTTCAACATAATACTAATCAATGATTTAAATAGGTTTCTATATAAGGCTCTCATTTATCCAAGATAATTATAGATCTCAAGGTTTCTTTGCGTACTCAGAGTTTTCGTAGAAGATTGATCAAGCTGTCAATGAAAAGTAGCCATTCGTTCCTCCCTTTATTACACAAATGCTTAAATAAGCCTCTATTCAATTTACTCTTCCATTAACAGTGTAATAATCTGTCCACAGTTCTCCAAAATTTTTCAGCATCATTCAGACACCAACTGGCCATATCAAGTCATATGATTAATTAAAGTCCAATTGACATGGAAACTAAACAATGACTACAAAGAGAATTTGACAGCCTGTTGACAGTTTAAAATATGATTAATTAAACATTTCAAAAGACTATGAAGGACCTAAAAGTTACACTTCCAGATCATGACCTGCAATAATTGTCAATTGATTATAATACCCTAGACTCTAAGCTAATATTGACCTCACTGGCTAGTTTTAGTGACCTCACATGAGCTCCACATGTAAAGCATACGCAAATATTGAATTATAAGTAAACATTTTTCTAAAGTTGAAAACATTAAATTAAGAGCCATTAAAAGTACAGCACAATCTAACAATCTGGCTCATTTGGTAACATGCCAGAAATGTATGGACTTTTTAAAAAAATTAACATATAATGAATTATTTGTTTCAGGGGTACAGGTCTGTTAATCATCAATTTTACACAATTCACACCATTCACCATAGCACATACCTTCCCCAGTGTCCATAACCCAGCCACCTTCCCCCTCCCCCACCAAGCCCTAGCAGCCCTCAGTTTGTTTCCCGAGATTAAGAGTCTTTTATGGCATGTCTCCCTTCCCAGTCCCATCTTGTTTCATTTTTTTCCTCCCTACCCCCACAACCTCCTGCCCTGACTCTCAAATTCCTCATATCAGAGAGATCATATGATAATTGTCTTTCTCTGAATGACTTATTTTGCTTAGCATAATACCCCCTAGTTCCATTCACATAATTGCAAATGGCAAAATTTCGGGGGTTTTTATGACTGCATGGTATTCCTGTGTGTGTGTGTGTGTGTACATTAAACACATGTGTACATTAATGTACACACACATATATATACTCACACACATATGGATAAAGAATATTTGGTGTGTGTATGCACACATATGTATACATATATATTCTTTATTCATTCATCTGCAAATTGATATCTAGGTTCTTTCCATAGTTTGGCTATTGTGAACATTGCTGCTATAAAGATTTGGGTGCACATGCCCTTTCAGATCACTACATTTGTATCTTTAGGGTAAATACCCGATAGTGTGATTGCTGGGTCATAGGGTAGATCTATTTTCAACTTTTTGAGGAACATCCATACTGCTATCCAGAGTGGGCTGCACCAGCTTGCATTCTCACCAAGAGTGTAGGTGGGTTCCTCTTTCTCCATGTCCACACCAACATCTGTCATTTTCTGACTTGTTAATTTCAGTCATTCTTACTGGTGTGAGGTGGTATCTCACTGTTTTTGATTTGTATTTCCCTCATGCTGAGTGATGATGAGCACTTTTTCATGTGTCTGTTGACCATTTGGATGTCTTCTTTGCAGAAATGTCTGTTAATGTCTTCTACCCATTTCTTGATTGGATTATTTGTTTTTTGGGTGTTGAGTTTGATAAGTTCTTTATAGATTTTGGATGCTAGCCTTTTATCTGATATGTCATTTGCAAATGTGTTGTCCCATTCTGTTCATGGTCTTTTGACTTTGTTGACTGTTTCCTTTGCTGTGCCAAAACTTTTTATCTTGGTGAAGTCCCAATAGTTCATTTTTGCCCTTGCTTCCCTTGACTTTGATGATTTTTTATGAAGAAGTTGCTATAACTGTGATCAAAGAAGTTGTTGCCTGTATTCTGCTCAAGGATTTTGATGTATTCCTGTCTCACATTGAAGTGTTTCATCCATTTTTTTTAAAGATTTTATTTATTTATTTGACAGAGAGAGGTCACAAGTAGGCAGAGGCAGGCAGAGAGAGAGAGAGAGGAGGAAGCAGGCTCCCTGCTGAGCAGAGAGCCCAATGCGGGACTCGATCCCAGGACCCTGAGATCATGACCTGAGCCGAAGGCAGCGGCTTAACCCACTGAGCCACCCAGGCGCCCTGTTTCATCCATTTTGAGTCTATTTTTGTGTGTTGTGTAAGAAAATGGTTCAGTTTCATTATTCTGCATGCAGCTGACCAATATTTCCAATACTATTTGTTGAAGAGACTGTACTTTCTCCATTGGACATTCTTTCTTGCTTTGTCAAGAATTAATTGACCATAGTGTTGGGGGTCCATTTCTGGGCTCTCTATTCTGTTACATTGATCTATGTGTCTTCTTTTGTGCTGGTACTGTACTGTCTTGATGATTGCAGCTTTGTAGTAGAGCTTGAAGTCTGGAATTTGGATGCTGCCAACTTTGGTTTTCTTTATCAAATTTTCCAGTGTAGGGATAGAGGGTACATACCCCAAAGCACAAAAGCCATCTATGAAAAACCCATAGCAAATATCGTTCTCAATGTGGAAAAACTGAGAGATTTCCCCCTAAGGTCAGGAACATGCAAAGACTGTCCACTATCACCACCGCTAGTCAACATAATATTAGAATTCCTATCCTCAACAATCAGACAACACAAAGAAATAACAGGCATTTGAATCAGCAAAGAAGAAATCAAAATCTCACTCTTTGCATGATACTTTATGTGGAAAACCCTAAAGGCTCCACTTCAAAACTGCTAGAATTCATACAGGAATTCAGTAAAATGTCAGGATATAAAATCAATGTGCAGAAATCAGCTGCATTTCTATACACCAACAGAAAGAGAAATCAAGGAGTTGATCCCATTTACAATTGCACCCAAAGCCATAAGATACCTAGGAATAAACCCAACCAAAGAAGCAAAGAATCTGTATTTAGAAAAATATAAAGTACTCATGGAAAAAAAATGAGGAAGACACAAAGAAATGGAAAAGCATTCCATGTTCATGGATTGGAAGAAGAAATATTGTGGAAATGTCTATGCAACCTAAAGCAATCTACACATTTTATGCAATCCCTATCAAAATACCATCTTTTTTCAAAATAATGGAACAAATAATCCTAAAATTTATATGGATCCAGAAATGTATAGACTTTTAAAAGTATGGGAATTAAATTATTTTTTAAATCACCAAAATGGGTCATTGCTTTCCTGTTAACCACAAGGTCATCATGCTAGCTACTATAGAGCATTATTTCTCAAGCATCTTGGTATTCCAGCAACTCTTATAACTCTTATGTAAGTGAATAACACCACCTCTTCCTAGCTATTAAGGCTACAAACTTCAGTAATAGTCTAATACTCCTAAAATCCCACAGTCATTTGATTTCCAAGTCATGTTGACCTCTATAACATTTTCCCATTTCTAGTCAGGTACCAATCCTGTAATACTTGTTTTGTATGCTGTCTTTCTGGTTGGTTCTCCTATGCCATATAATTTGCCTTTCTACTCCAATTTTAGGACTTTAGTGGCTATTTAATATCTCCAAAATAAAATACAAACTCTTCAGTTCCATTTGAAGTTACATTTCTAGCTTTGTTATCTCAGGATATTTTTCTATGTATGCTCTACTCTAGCCTTACTGGACTAATTGCAGCACTCTACAATTTGAATTCACCTTAGCTTACTCTTATTCATGCCTCCATCTGGAAACTACCTCTTTAACCCTCCCTTCAGCAGTTTGAATATATCGTATTATTCCCTTCTGGCTTGCAAAGTTTCTGTTGGGAAATCTCCTGCTAGCTTTAAGGGTCTTCCCTTGTAAGTTAAGGACTTATTTTGTTTTGCTGCATTTAAGTTACTTTTTTTAAAAAAATCATTATATTTTGCTGATTTAATTACAGACGACTTGGTGTTGGCCTGCTATTGATGATTTTGATGGAAGTTCTGTGTTCCTATGGGATCTGTGTATCTCTTTCCTTCCCCAGATTAGAGAAGTGGTTAGCTATTAGTTCTTCAAATTTTTTAGAATATTTTATTTATTTATTTGGCAGAGAGAACACAAACAGGGGGAGCAGCAGGCAGAGGGAGAGGCAGGCAAAGGAAGAGAGAGCCTGAGGCCGGGCTTAATCTCAGGACCCTGGAATCATGACCTGAACTGAAGCCAAAGACTTAACCAACTGAGCCACCTAGGCACCCTTAAATACATTTTCTGCCCACTATCTGTCCTCTTCTTCTTCTTGGACTCCTATAATATGAATGCTATTGCATTTGATATAGTCACTGGTTTCCCTAAGTCTATTCTCATTTTGCGTAATTCTTTTTCTCTTCTTCTTCAGCTTAATTGCTTTCTATTACTTTTTCTTCCAGGTAATTAATTTGTTCCCCTGCTTCTTCTGATCAGCTTTTCATTGCATTAAGAATGTTTCTAATAGGGAAGGGAGTCAAGATGGCAGAGAAGTAGCAGGCTGAGACTACTTCAGCTAGCCAGAGATCAGCTAGATAGCTTATCTAAAGATTGCAAACACCTGAAAATACATTGGCAGATCGAAGAGAAGAAGAACAGCAATTCTGGAAACAGAAAAACAACCACTTTATGAAAGGTAGAACCGGCAGAGAAGTGAATCCAAAGTGACGGGAAGACAGACCCCGGGGGGAGGGGCCGGCTCCCGGCAAGCGGCAGAGCAACAGCACACAAAATCAGGACTTTTAAAAGTCTGTTCCACTGAGGGACATCGCTCCAGAGGCTAAACCGGGGCGAAGCCCACGCGACGTCAGCGTGGCCTCAGGTCCCGCAGGGTCACAGAAGGATCAGTGGTGTCTGAGTGTCACAGAGCTTGCGGGTACTGGAATGGGAAAGCCGGCTACAGAGACAGAGCCGACAGTGAGCTCACAGCTCAGTGTTACCTTGAACCGGTCGCAGGCTCGGTGAGCTCGGAGTGTGGCCGGAGGTCAGGCAGACGGGAGTAACTGGGCGCTGTTCTCTGAGGGCGCACTGAGGAGTGGGGCCCTGGGCTCTCGGCTCCTCCGGGCTGGAGAAGACCAGGAGGCCGCCATTTGTATTCCCGTCCTCCGGAACTCTACGGGAAAGCGCTCAGGGAACAAAAGCTCCTGAAAGCAAAACCGAGCAGATTACTCACCCCAAAGACACTTGAGAATCACTACACCAGGCCCCTCCCACAGAAGATCAACAAGAAATCCAGCCAAGACCAAGTTAACCTACCAAGGAGTGCGGTTTCAATACCAAGGAGAGCAGCAGAATTCCAGAGGAAAAGAAAGCAAATCACGGAACTCATGGCTTTTTCCCTGTGATTTTTTTTAGTCTTGCAGTTAATTTAATTTTTTTCTTTTTCATTTTTTGTTTTTTTTCTCGCCTTCTGGTAAATTTTTTTTTAAACTTTTACCTTTTTCTTTTTTAACGTTTTTTAACTAGTTTATCCAATATATATATTTTTTCTTTTTTATATTTTTCTTATTTGTTTTCTTTTTTAAATTCTTTTCTTTTCTATTTTTTTATTATTATTTTTTTCTTTCTTCCTTTTTGAACCTCTTTTTATCCCCTTTCTCCCCCCCCCCCATGATTTGGGATCTCTTCTAATTTGGTTAAAGCATATTTTCCTGGGGTTGTTGCCACCCTTTTAGTATTTTACTTAGTCCTTCATATACTCTTATCTGGACAAAATGACAAGACGGAAAAATTCAACACAAAAAAAGAACAAGAGGCAGTACCGAAGGCTAGGGACCTAATCAATACAAACATTGGTAATTTGTCAGATCTAGAGTTCAGAATGACAATTCTCAAGGTTCTAGCCAGGCTTGAAAAAGGCATGGAAGATATTAGAGAAACCCTCTCGAGAGATATAAAAGCTCTTTCTGGAGAAATAAAAGAACTAAAATCTAACCAAGCTGAAATAAAAAAAGCTATTAATGAGGTGCAATCAAAAATGGAGGCTCTCACTGCTAGGATAAATGAGACAGAAGAAAGAATTAGTGATATAGAAGACCAAATGACAGAGAATAAAGAAGCTGAGCACAAGAGGGACAAACAGCTACTGGACCACGAGGGGAGAATTTGAGAGGCAAGTGACACCATAAGACGAAACAACATTAGAATAATTGGGATTCCAGAAGAAGAAGAAAGAGAGAGGGGAGCAGAAGGTATACTAGAGAGAATTATTGGGGAGAATTTCCCCAATATGGCAAAGGGAACGAGCATCAAAATTCAGGAGGTTCAGAGAATGCCCCTCAAAATCAATAAGAATAGGCCCACACCCCGTCACCTAATAGTAAAATTTACAAGTCTCAGTGACAAAGAGAAAATCCTGAAAGCAGCCCGGGAAAAGAAGTCTGTAACATACAATGGTAAAAATATTAGATTGGCAGCTGACTTATCCACAGAGACCTGGCAGGCCAGAAAGAGCTGGCATGATATTTTCAGAGCACTAAACGAGAAAAACATGCAGCCAAGAATACTATATCCAGCTAGGCCATCATTGAAAATAGAAGGAGAGATTAAAAGCTTCCAGGACAAACAAAAACTGAAAGAATTTGCAAACACCAAACCAGCTCTACAGGAAATCTTGAAAGGGGTCCTCTAAGGAAAGAGAGAGCCTACAAGTGGTAGATCAGAAAGGAACAGAGACCATATACAGTAACCGTCACCTTACAGGCAATACAATGGCACTAAATTCATATCTCTCAATAGTTACCCTGAATGTTAATGGGCTAAATGCCCCTGTCAAAAGACACAGGGTATCAGAATGGATAAAAAACCAAAAACCATCTATATGTTGCCTCCAAGAAACTCATTTTAAGCCCGAAGACACCTCCAGATTTAAAGTGAGGGGGTGGAAAAGAATTTACCATGCTAATGGACAACAGAAGAAAGCAGGAGTGGCAATCCTTATATCACATCAATTAGATTTTAAGCCAAAGACTATAATAAGAGATGAGGAAGGACACTATATCATACTCAAAGGGTGTGTCCAACAAGAAGATCTAACAATTTTAAATATCTATGCCCCCAACGTGGGAGCAGCCAACTATATAAACCAATTAATAACAAAATCAAAGAAACACATCAACAAAAGTACAATAATAGTAGGGGACTTTAACACTCCCCTCACTGAAATGGACAGATCATCCAAGCAAAAGATCAGCAAGGAAATAAAGGCCTTAAACGACACACTGGACCAGATGGACATCACAGATATATTCAGAACATTTCATCCAAAAGCAACAGAATACACATTCTTCTCTAGTGCACATGGAACATTCTCCAGAATAGATCACATCCTCGGTCCTAAATCAGGACTCAACCGGTATCAAAAGATTGGGATCATTCCCTGCATATTTTCAGACCACAATGCTCTAAAGCTAGAACTCAACCATAAAAGGAAGTTTGAAAAGAACCCAAATACATGGAGACTAAACAGCATCCTTCTAAAGAATGAATGGGTCAACCGGGAAATTAAAGAAGAATTGAAAAAAATCATGGAAACAAATGACAATGAAAATACAATGGTTCAAAATCTGTGGGACACAACAAAGGCAGTCCTGAGAGGAAAATATATAGCGGTACAAGCCTTTATCAAGAAACAAGAAAGGTCTCAGGTACACAACCTAATCCTACACCTAAAGGAGTGGGAGAAAGAACAAGAAAGAAACCCTAAGCCAAGCAGGAGAAGAGAAATCATAAAGATCAGAGCAGAAATCAATGAAATAGAAACCAAAAAGACAACAGAGCAAATCAATGGAACTAGGAGCTGGTTCTTTGAAAGAATTAATAAAATTGATAACCCCCTGGCCTGACTTATCAAAAAGAAAAGAGAAAGGACCCAAATAAATAAAATCATGAATTAAAGAGGAGAGATCACAACTAATACCAAAGAAATACAAACTATTATAAGAACATACTATGAGCAACTGTACGCCAACAAATTTGACAATCTGGAAGAAATGTATGCATTTCTAGAAACATATAAACTACCACAACTGAACCAGGAAGAAGTAGAAAGCCTGAACAGACCCATAACCAGTAAGGAGATTGAAACAGTCATTAAAAATCTCCAAACAAACAAAAGCCCAGGGCCAGATGGCTTCCTGGGGGAATTATACCAAACATTTAAAGAAGAACTAATTCCTATTCTCCTGAAACTGTTCCAAAAAATAGAAATGGAAGGAAAACTTCCAAACTCATTTTATGAGGCCAGCATCACCTTGATCCCAAAACCAGACAAGGATCCCATCAAAAAAGAGAGCTATAGACCAATATCCTTGATGAACACAGATGCCACATATGCAAAAATACTCAACAAAATACTAGCCAATAGGATTCAACAGTACATTAAAAGGATTATTCACCACAACCAAGTGGGATTTATTCCAGGGCTGCAAGGTTGGTTCAACATCCGCAAATCAGTCAATGTGATACAACACATCAATAAAAGAAAGAACAAGAACCATATGATACTCTCAATAGACGCTGACAAAGCATTTGACAAAGTACAGCATCCCTTCCTGATCAAAACTCTTCAAAGTGTAGGGATAGAGGCGACATACCTCAATATCATCAAAGCCATCTATGAAAAACCCACCACAAATATCATTCTTAATGGAGAAAAACTGAAAGGTCAATTAAGGTCAGGAACACGGCAGGGATGTCCATTATCACCACTGCTATTCAACATAGTACTAGAGGTCCTAGCCTCAGCAATCAGACAACAAAAGGAAATTAAAGGCATCCAAATCGGCAAAGAAGAAGTCAAATTATCACTCTTCGCAGATGATATGATACTATATGTGGAAAACCCAAAAGACTCCACTCCAAAACTGCTAGAACTTATACAGGAATTCAGTAAAGTGTCAGGATATAAAATCAATGTACAGAAATCAGTTGCATTTCTCTACACCAACAACAAGACAGAAGAAAGAGAAATTAAGGAGTCAATCCCATTTACAATTGCACCCAAAACCATAAGATACCTAGGAATAAACCTAACCAAAGAGGCACAGAATATATACTCAGAAAACTATAAAGTACTCATCAAAGAAATTGAGGAAGACACAAAGAAATGGAAAAATGTGCCATGCTCCTGGATTGGAAGAATAAATATCGTGAAAATGTCTATGCTACCTAAAGCAATCTACACATTTAATGCAATTCTTATCAAAGTAACATCCATCTTTTTCAAAGAAATGGAACAAATAATTCTAAAATTTATATGGAACCAGAAAAGACCTCGAATAGCCAAAGGGATATTGAAAAAGAAAGCCAAAGTTGACGGCATCACAATTCCGGATTTCAAGCTCTATTACAAAGCTGTCATCATCAAGACAGCATGGTACTGGCACAAAAACAGACACATAGATCAATGGAACAGAATAGAGAGCCCAGAAATAGACCCTCAACTCTACAGTCAACTAATCTTCGACAAAGCAGGAAAGAATGTCCAATGGTAAAAAGACAGCCTCTTCAATAAATGGTGCTGGGAATATTGGACAGCCACATGCAGAAAAATGAAATTGGACCATTTCCTTATACCACACACAAAAGTAGACTCAAAATGGATGAAGGACCTCAATGTGCGAAAGGAATCCATCAAAATCCTTGAGGAGAACACAGGCAGCAACCTCTTCGACCTCAGCCGCAGCAACATCTTCCTAGGAACAACACCAAAGGCAAGGGAAGCAAGGGCAAAAATGAACTATTGGGATTTCATCAAGATCAAAAGCTTTTGCACAGCAAAGGAAACAGTTAACAAAATTAAAAGACAACTGACAGAATGGGAGAAGATATTTGCAAATGACATATCAGATAAAGGACTTGTGATTTATTCTTTTTAACTCTTCTTTCTCTGTGGTAGAGTCTCACTGATATCTTCTACTTTTTCTCAACCTCAGTGAGTTCCTTATCATTGTTGCTTTAAGTTTTCCTTCAGGCATGTTAATTATATATACTTTTTTCACTTATATTTTAGGCTGTGGCTTTATCTTGTCCTTTTATTCTTCTGTCCTGTAAATATTTACGACTCTGCCTTCTTCTGTGCTCAAAAATGAAGTTATGTCTCCTGCTTCTGAAAGTAATGACCTTATGCAGAAAATGTGGTGTTGTGTGAAGGGCCTAGGTATATCCAGGAGTGTCGCTGGTGTGTGCTGCATGTGCTCTGCTGCTGGCTGCTCTTTCCTTAAGGCCATTCATCTGCAGAGATTTTTCTTGCCTGCTGTAGGCAGTGTTTTGTCTCTCATTTGAATATGGTTGGTTTTAATTAGGTGTGTTCTGGTTGGCTTCTGAAATGAGACTTAACACTACCTTTATTAGAACGTAGCCACTGTAAAACTCTCTGGTAGGGTAAAGTGTGTGTGTGGGGCTATAATTTGTGCTGGTCTTTGGCCGAAGGAGTCCTCTGAGCTTGAATGAAGCAAGTGTGACTTAGTAGGGCATATCCAACAGAGCACATGGGAAAGGCTTGGTGTAAGCAAGTTAGGTAGCCAGTGTTAGCACTACACTGCTCCCTGTTTATGCTGAAAAACTTAGGAGGGAAATGGTGCCAGTCAGCTCCTTCATTCTCAGAGAGGTATCTCAGTGAATGCTGCCAATTAGGAAACTGCTCAGAGATCGGTGACTAATCTCTTTACTATGTGCCCCAGATGCTCTTCAGATCACTCCATGCTGCCTGGTCCTGGGTCATTTTCTTGCCTTCTCTCCAGGAACAAAGCAGTGATCTCCAGGTTCTATCCCAGGCACAGCCCCTGAACTTTCAAGCTCCAGGCTTTAGGTCCTGCTGGTTGCAAGAACTCGCAAAATTCAGTCACTCTTTTTTTTTTTTTTTCTCCCAAACCAGTGGCTATGGGGAAATATTTTCCTTGTGTGATCCCATTTGCTCCACTCTCTTCTGCCCTTCTCCATGACCATGACTCCCTCACCTTTGCAGCAGCTGTGATCTGGTTCTTCAATAACCCTCATATTTGCACTTCTTACCTTCTTTGATGTGGCCTCTTCTTTCTTGTTACGGAGGGGTTTTTTTCTGTCAGTTTTAAGGTGATTTCTGGAGTATTTAGGATGATTTGGTAGTTATATAGTCATGTTTATGGTATGTGGTGAAACCAAGATCCTCCTAGTTTGCCATCACTTTCTAAGCTAAGCATAAATTCTTTAAATATTTTGGATATTTATACCTTATGGGGCATATCATTTCTAAATATATTCTTCCATTCAGTAGGCTGTCTTTTGTCCTGTTGAGGTTTTCCTTTGCTATGAAAAAGCTTTTTATTTTGATGCAATCTCAATCATTTATTTTTTAAAATTCCCCTTGCCTTATGAGACATACCTAGAAAAATGTTGTCACAACTTATGGCAAAGAAATTACTACCTGTGTTCTCTTCAAAGATTTCTGTAGTTCCAAGTCTCAAATTTAGTTCTTTAATCCGTTTTGAGTTTGATTTTGGTGTTAGGAAGTGGTGCAATTTCATTTTTTATATGTAGATGTCCAGTTTTCCCAGCACCATTTATTGAAGAGGCTCTCTTCCTCATTGTACATTATTGCCTTCTTTATCATAGATTAATTGACCATATAATCAGGGATTTATTTCTAGTTTTTCTGTTTGTTCCTTTGATCTACAAATCTATTTTTGTTCCAGTATCATTCTGTTTTGATTACTACAGCTTTGTAATGTATCTAGAAACCCAGAATTGTGATACCCCCAGCTTTGTGTTCTTTGTCTCATGATAGCTTTTTCTTTTATGGTGCCACAAATATTTTAGTATTATTTGTTTTAGTTTGTGAGAAGTGCTGTTGATATTTTGGTAGAGAGTTCATTGAATCTCTAGATTGCTTTGTGTAGCATGGACATTTTAACATCATTGGTTCTTCCAATCCATGTGAATGGAATATCTTTCCAATTGTTTGTGTCATCTTCAGTTTATTTCCTTAGTGTTTTGTGGTTTTCAGGATATAGGTCTTTTATCTCTCTGGTTAAATTTATTCCTAATAAAACATCTACTTGAGGAAACTGTAAATGAATTTTTCATAAAATTTCTTTCTGCTTCTTTGTTATTTGTGTAAAGAAATGCTACAGATTTCTGGATTTTATATTTTAGTCTGCAAATTTACTGAATTAATTTATTACTTCTAGTAATTTTTTGGTGGAATTTTAAGGTTTTTCTGTATAGTATTATGTCATCTGCAAATAATAAAAATTTTGCTTCTTCCTTAACTATTTGGATATCTATTTCTTTTTTCTTGCTCATTATTGTGGCTAGGATTTTCAGTACTCACTTGATAAAAATGAGAAGATTAGACATCCTTTTTTGTTCCTAATATTAGAGGAAAAGCTCTCAGCTTCTTTTGATTAAGATGTTACCTGTGGGTTTTTCATATATAGCTTTTAGTATTTTGAGATATGTTCCCTCTACAACACCACTTTTTTTTTTGAGCTTGAAAGCATATTTATTTTTCAAAGATTGACTGATTGATTGATTTTAGAGACAATACACATGTATAAGTGTGGAGAGGGGTTGAGGGGGAGGGAGAGGGAAAGACTCTCAGGCAGGGTCCCTGCTGAGTGTAGAGTCCAATGAGGGGATCCATCTCAGAACCCTGAGATCATGAATCCAGCTGAAACCAAGAGTCCACTGCTCAACTGACATCTACTTAGGCAACCCCCATGCACATTTAAATAAAAACTTCTCTACCATTTTGCCTGTATGTCCCATGGAGCATTTTATCATGTGTCAGATATGGTATGAGACATAATCCCTGCCCTCACAAAGCACTATTTCAGTCAGGAACATAAACTGTAACAGAGACAATTCCTATGCAACAGAATCATGGTTCTAGGGGAACCGGGGACAAAGGTCTGTGGAAGGGCTTGTGAGGAAGAGAGCTAATTTGATAGAGAGACAATGGCTTTATACAACAGATGACAAAATAGTTGGGTCTTCTTGAAGGATTAGTAGGTTTTGTCAAGCATACCAACCAGGGTAGAGCATTATTAGAAGAAAAATTAAACCGCATGGGGAAAAGGTCGTCACACTTTACAGGATCTATTTTAAAATAAGTGTAGCAGTCAGGATTGAATCACATTTTAACAAAGAGAATTGTTATACAACAGAAAATACTAAAGGATGAATTGGAATTTCCAAATTTTCTTCTGTAATTTTAAAAAAGATTTTTGTTTATTTATTTGACACAGAGAGAGAGAGATCACAAGTAGAAAGAAAGGCAGGAAGAGAGAGAGGGAGAAGCAGGCTCCCTGCCAAGCAGGGAGCCCGATGCGGGACTCAATCCCAGGACCCTGAGATCATGACCCGAGCCGAAGGCAGAGGCCTAACCCACTGAGCCACCCAAGTGCCCTCTTCTGTATTTTTAATAACTCATAATAATCCTATTGATCACAATGCTAAATGTTTTCACCATAGAATAATATTAACACAGTAGCCATTGTAATAAATAGGCTAATACCAATATCCATGTTAATTGCTTTTTGACTTAGTTGAAGTTTGTATCTTCCTTGGTTTTAGTTGCTTTACAGCAGCATTGCTGGAGTGACCTGTGGACAAAAATACTAGGAAGCATTCCTTCTGATTACATATCTTGAAGACAATGTAATAGCCTAGAAACCAAACAACTTAAGATTTCCAGTATAATACCAGCTCTGTGGAATATGGAAAGATAGTCTATGGAAAGTCTATTATAGTCTATCTACAGAATGAAAGTCTGAAATAATGTCCTAGAACACTGAAGGGTGAGAATTGTTCTTTATTAAATGCCACCATCAAGGAAAATTTCTATTTGGAATAAAACTTAGAAGAATATTTTCTTGATCAAAAACTAAAGAAATTAAAGTTCTTATAAGAAACTCAATACAAGGGGTACCTGGGTGGCTCAAAGGGTCAAGCTGCTGCATTCGGCTCAGGTCATGATCTCAGGGTCCTGGGATCGAGCCCCGCATCGGGCTCTCCGCTCAGCAGGGAGCCTGCTTCCTCATCTCTCTCTGCCTGCCTCTTTGCAACACCACTTTTGTTGAGAGATTTTTAATAATGAATAGGCATTAATTTTTTAAATACATTTTCTGCATGTATTTAAATGGTCATATGATTTTTATCCTTGGTTTGTTGATGTGGTGTATGGTGGTGATTGATTTGTGGATATTGAACCATTCTTGCATCCCCTGAATAAATCCTACTTGGTCATGTTGAATAACCCTTTTAATGTATTGTTGTATGTACTTTGCTAATATTTTGTTGATGGTTTTTGCATATATGTTCATCAGGGATATAGATCTGTAGTTTGTTTTTGTTTTTGTTTTAAATGGTGTTTACCTGGTTTTGGTATCAGGTTAACTCTGGCCTTATATAATGTATTTGAATTTTTTTTCCTCTTCAATTTTTTGGGACAGTTTGAGGAGAATAAGCATTAATTCCTCTTTAAATATTTGGTAGAGTTTGCCTCTGAAGCCATCTGGTCTGGGACTTTTTTTTTAGGGGGGGGTATGTTTACATTACTGATTTAGTTTCATTACTTGTTATCAGTCTATTCAGATTTTCTATTTCTTCATGGTTCAGATTTTCTATTTCTTCATGGTTCAGGTTTGAAAGATTGCCTATCCTTCTGTTGTTGGATAAAATATTCTATAAAATGAAAGGCATTTTCTCAGGTCATCACCATGAGAACCTCAAGGTGCTCCTGGAATTAAGACTTATGAATGTGCAGAGACCCACTAAGAATTGGCCCCCAGGGGTTTTTATCTCTCATGGTAGGTCCAAACAAAATCTCTATCAATTTAAATATTTTTACGAGACTCTAGCTGTGGCTTCTGCTCCCTGTAAGCTCTGATTTTCTGTATCTGCCTATATCTTCAATTTGGGGGCTAGCTCTGCCCTGTGAATTCAATCTCTGATGGATTAAAAGAGTTTTTTATCTTGCTTTGATGAGGAATTGACTTCTAAACTTGTCAGACCAGAAACCAGAAGTCTTCCAAATTTTCCTGCTTTATGAAATAAGTCAACTTTAATCAGTCCTTTTTTCAACTTCTCATAACACAATGTTTATAACTTTCTTGGCATGTATTTATCTTTGCTTAACATTTCATTTCTATGTACCTTTCACATTTGAGTTTATAACATTTTTAAAGTAAGACTCATTCTGTATGCTTAAAACTGACAGATTTCATTAAGATTTAATACATCATATTAAAATATTTCAGAATTTCTCTGTTCTGTTGTTTTAATCCTAAGGCTTAGTGAGAGACTGAAAATCTCATGGAAAGAAATAATGAAAGTTTTCTCTCAGATTCCTGCTTATAAGAAAATTAGGATTTAAAAAGGAAAAGTGGTGTTTTAGTAAAGTAATGTATATAAGGCACACTTTCCTACAGAAAGACTTCTGAGTTTTTGAAGTTCCTAAAAACATTATCTAAACCTGAATTTGTATACTTTAGCTAAAATTTGATTAATGAGTAATAATAATACTTATAATGTAAAGAGTTATTACCGTATGCAAGTCACTAACAGCTTTTCTTTTGTTATTTTTAGCACTCACAATAACCTTACCTAATAGGCATATTTTTATCCTTCCTTTGTAGTTGTGGACACTGTGGAGACTTGGAAAAATTAGATGAATTCTCCAAGGTCAAATAATAGCATGGAATTCAAAAGAAGTGGATTTCAAACCCAAGTTTATGCGACTATAGACAACTTTCTTAATTACTCTGTTACATGACTTCCCATGTATCTTTACTCTGCTACATGCCCTCTCAATCTATCTTTACTTTATAAAACCCACAGTTTCAAATAAATCCCTCTAAACCTATCCTTATGACTTCAAAGTGTTGAACACCGTGGAAGGAAAATGTACTAATCCTGCTTGACCAAGGTTTGTAGTGGGTCTTGTGTGGTATTTTTCTCAACACACCAAATTTGAAAGGACAGAATACATACTATTGGTCAGTAAGTGGTTCTGCTGCATTGGATTAAGGGCAGGAGTACCCCCAAGGCCTGGCTGGCTAGCCAGGGCTGCATGAGCAAGTCCATGTTGGGGTCCAGGAGCAGCAAGAGAAGATTGCATCTTATCCTTATCCCAGGAGGATTCACTTCCACCTGAAAAACATTTATATGAATAGATTGCAATTTGGGAACTTTTCATGAGAGGCTTTTTGAAAATTCCCTTTTAGGGGTGAAATTATTAATCTTAATACTTAGATAATCCTTATTAAACATAGGGAACTAATTTTTATAATCTGTTCAAAAAGTTTCAATAACCTTGGATTTAAGCTGCTTCTGAGAACACTAAACAACTCTCACTAATGATATAGTTACAGGTAGTCTAAACAAATCAAGAATCATAATGAATAGCTTTTGAAAGCACTAACTTGTTGAAGGCCATTAACTGACTACTACAGCCTCCCATTCTGGTGATGCCAATGTGTCTCCCTCTCCCCTGGCTAAGGAGCAAAGACACTTATTGAGGGCAGCAAACTTTGGTGCTGGCTCTTTGCTGTGATTTATCATGAACTTTCAACCACTGGATGGTCATGCAACTGCTCTAATGGGACAAACCAACAAATACAAAAGCATAGTGACCCTCTCCAGGTCTGTTCCATGTGGGTCCATAACATTTAGAGTTTTGAAACCCAGGTTCATGCCCAAGATAAAACACAAGAGTAGTATACCACGTGGCAGGCAGATAACTCAAACACAGACAAGGTGAAGACAAGGATCTGATGGAAGCTGGGGGCAAAAGAGGGATGATTATTCACTCTTCTGTTAGAGTTTCCTAAAGAGTGATGGGTTCAAACTCTCCACTCCAGGGAGGAGAAAGGAGAGCAAAGCCATTACCCTCCCTGCACTGCAACACAGACCAACTTCTGTGAATAACAACACAGTGTCATGCAGTGGAGACTGGAGTTGCTTGCATTAAGCCCTACAGGTGTATGTTTACTAGGGCATATTGGCTTGAAAATCAGCCCAGAAGCTCCCTTCCCCAGAAGACCAACACAAACTCTTCACACACACCAAATTTACTGATAATAGAGGGCTGCAAAACTTTAGCTATAGGGGAAATGGGATCTAGATTCTTTCTTTAGATCTAACTTCTTTTAAAAAGCAGACCAAACACACCTAGGTAAAACTTGCCACACAGTGGACAAAGCCCAAACACCTCCCAATACAGACAAGAAGAAACTATGCAAAGGATTTACCTGAGGATAGGGGCAATCAAAACATGACATAACAATGCATATAAGACCTCTGCCCTAGTTTCTGGACCTCTTATTAATATAGCCATTACTCACAGGACCACAAATAAACAGGCTTTCCTAACAATCACACACACACACACACACAGAAGAACAGTGACCTAGACAAAATGACAAGATGTAGGAATTCACCTCTAAAGAAAGAACAGGAAGAAGTAATGGCCAGGAATTGAATCAAAACTGGTATAAGATGTATGAGACAGATGTTAAAACAACAATTATAAGGATAGTAGCTTGGCATAAAAAAAAAAAAAAAAAACATACAAGACACTAAAGAATCCCTTACTGCGGGGCACCTGGGTGGCTCAGTGGGTTAAGCCTCTGCCTTTGGCTCAGGTCATGATCTCAGGGTCCTGGGATCAAGCCCGCATTGGGCTCTCTGCTCAGCGGGGAGCCTGCTTCCCCCCCTGCCTCTCTGCCTACTTGTGATCTCTCTCTCTGTGCAAATAAGTAAATAAAATCTTTAAAAAAAATGAATCCCTTACTGCAGAGATTTTAAAAACCTAAAAATCTAGTCAGGCTAAAATTAAAAATGCTATAACGGAGATGCAAACCCAACTGGAGGCCATGAAAATGAGGATGGAAGAAGCAGAGGAATGAATCACTGGTTTAAAAGATAAAATTATGGAAAATAATGAAGCTAAACAGGGAAGGAAAAGTATTAGATCACAAATGTAGACTTAGAGAGCTCAGCAACTTCTTAAAGCATAACATTCCTATCATAGGAGTTCCAGAAGAAGAGAAAGAAAAAGTGGCAAAAGTTTTATTCGAGTAAATTATAGATGAAAAGTTGCCTAATCTGGGGAAGGAAACAAATAGCAAAATCCAAGGTGCATGGAGAACTCCCATTAAATTCAACAGAAGCCAGCCATCACCAAAACATATCATAGTCAAATACACAAGATATATGCAGAAAAGGAAAGAATGTTGAAAGCAGCAGGAGGGGTGGGCCCTTAACATATGTGGGGAGCACATTAGTTTCACAACAGATCTGTCCACAGAAATGTGGCAGGCTGGAAGAGAGTTGCATTATACATTTTGTGTACTGAATGGGAAGATATTCAGCCAAGAATACTTTATCCTGCAATCCTGTAATTCAGAATAGGAGAGATAAAGGTTTTCCCAGACAAACAAAAAATAAAGGAGGTCATGAGCATAAAATGAGCTCTACAAGAAATATTAAAGGGGGCTCTTTGAGTGGGGAAAAAAGACAAAAGCCAACAAAGAATAGAATGGAACAGAGAGCATCACCAAAAACACGAACTATACAGGTAACACAATGACACTAAATTCATATCAACAATCATCCTGAAGATAAATGGACTAAATGCTGCAATCAAATGACAGAGGACATCAGAATGAATTAAAAAACAAGAACAAGGGGCACCTGGGTGGCTCAGTTGGTTAAGTGACTGCCTTCAGCTCAGGTCATGATTGCAGGGTCCTGGGATGGATCCCAACATCAGGCTCCCTGCTCAGCAGAAAGCCTGCTTCTCCCTTTCACACTCCTCTGCTAGTGTTCCTTCTCTTGCTGTGTCTCTCTCTCTGGCAAATAAATCAAATCTTGGGGAAAAAAATCTATATGCTGCTTATAAGAGACTCATTTTAGACCTAAAGGCACCTGCAGAGTAAAAGTGAGGGAATGCAGATCTCAGATAGGAGATTTCAGATAGGAGATGGCAGAGTAATAGGGAGACCCTGAGCTTGTCTCATCCCACGGATACTGCTAGATCAACATCAAATTATTTTGAACAACTAGAATATCAGTCTTAAGATTAAGAAAACATTTTGCACAGGGGTGCCTGGGTGCTCATTCATTAAGTGTCTGCCTTTGGCTCAGGTCATGATCTCAGGGTCTTGGGTTTGAGTACCCATCAGGATTTCCACTCAACAATACTTCTCCTTCTCCCTCTTCCTATGCCTGCTGCTCTCCCTGCTGTGCTTGCTCTCTCTATATCAAATAAGTAAATAAAATGTTTTTTTAGAAAAGAAATCATTTTTCACAAAAAGAGGGAGAAAGATAATGTGACAAATGCAAGGCTCAGAGACATGAATTGGATGAGAGAAAAACCATAGTGCTGTGGAGGGGAGGGAGCCCTTTTAGGGGAAAGAAATTAGGGAGAGAGGGAGAGAGTGGGAGAAAGAGCAATGTATAGGGCTCATGTAAGACACTGCGTGTGAGGATTCCCTGGGTCACAGTGAGAGATGATGGTCCCCTTCCTAAAGAAGAAGGTATTTGCCTTTTCAAGGACAAAGAGGGTATATTGCCTCTCCAGTGCCATTCAGCGGCTGTTGAACAGCAGGGAACGAAGGCATACACAGAGGGCAGATAACCTGGTTTCACAATAGATTCTAGGGATCTGCACAGTCATGCAATTGCTTTTCTGGGACAAGATGGTGTCAGGTGCAGGGCTGTGAGGCTCTTATGGGGGAGGGAGATGGGTCTGCATGTTGTCAGGTCTTTCATATTTGGAGTTTTGAATCCCAGTCACGGGCCAGAGATAAATACAGATCTGTAGTACTGGGCAATCTGACGGCCCAGGCACAGACAGGTTGAGCGCAATGATCTGACAAAAGCCTGGGACATTGGAGGGAAGATTGTTTGCTGTTTGTGAGGGTCTCCTGAACAGTGGTGGCCCCCAAATTCCTCTCCCTGGGAATGAGTGCAGATTGACACGATCTTCTACCCTCACCAACCAGGCCAACAGTGTGTTTGGACTTCAAAGAAAAAACAGCCCACCCACCAGTGGAGGTTGTAGTCACATACACCAAACCACTCCTCCCTGTGCCTGGCAGAGGCAACTTTACTAGGACAGGTCTGACTGTAAGCCTGAGCAATGAGCCTCTCCGCAAGAGGACCAAATCAGGGCACCCACATGTACCAAGTCTACTGATAATAGAGTGCTCCAAAGCATCAGCTTCAGTTATGGTAGACAAAAGATCAGATTTTTTAAAATTCTTATTTATTTATTTAAAAAGTTTTTTTTTTAATTTATTTTTTATTTTCAGCCTAACAGTATTCATTATTTTTGCACCACAGTTTTTAATTTATTTATTTTCTTCTCTCTCTCTCTCTTTCTTCTTTCTTTGGAATCAGGCTTATAGTTTTTTGTTCATTTGTTAGTCTGCTTGTTTAAGTCTCTCCTTTTGGGACAAGATCCTTTTTTTGTTCCCTCTTCTTTATTCTGTCTTTGTTTTTCTTTGGAATCAGCTTATACTTTTTTTGTTTCTTTGTTTGCTTTTTTTTTTCCTTTTCCTTTTCACCTTTCTTGGATCAGGCTTTTTTTTTTTTTTAAGTCTTATATTAACAAACAAATCAAAGAACACCTAGTTAAAAGTCCAAACACTTCCCACTGCAAGCAAAGAGGAATTCTGCAGAGGACTGGATTTGTGGGAAAGAGCAGCCAAAACACAAAAGCAGAGTACAACAGCATACACCAGAAACACTTCCTGAAGTGACAGGACCACACGGTTTATGACCCTTTTTAATATAATATTACTCTCAGGAGCAAGAAACAAAAAGCTTTCATAACATGTAAGAGAGGGAAACCAAGACATAATGACAAGATGGAGGAATTCTCTCCAAAAGAAAGGTCAACAAGAAATGACAACCAGAGACTTGTTCAAAACAGATATAAGCAATATATCTGAACAAGAATGCAGAACAATAGTCAAAACAATAGTATCTGGACTTGAAAAAAACATAGGGAAATAATAGAATGAAATTGGACCACTTTCTTATATCATACACAAAACTAATTCAATATGAATGAAAGACTTAAGTGTAAGACAAGAATCAATCAAAATCCTAGAGGAGGATATAGTCAGCAACCAGTTTGACATGGGCTGTAGCAACATCTTGCTAGACACATCACAGAAGACAAGGGAAACTATTGGGACTTCATCAAAATAAATGAACTATTGGGACTTCATCAAAATAAATACCTTTTACACAACAAAGGAAACAATCAACAAAACTAAAAAGCAACCTATGAAATGGGAGAAGATATTTGCAAATGATTTATTTGATAAAGCGCTAGAATCCAAAATCTATAAGTAACTTATCAAAGTCAACACCTCCAAAATAAATAATCTGGTTAAGAAATGGGCATAATACATGAGCAGATGTTTCTCCAAATAATACATACAGGTGGCTAAACAGACACATGAAAAAATCCTTAACCTCACTCATTAGCACGGAAATACAAATCAAAACCATAATGGGTTATCACCTCACACAGTGTCAGAATAGCTAAACTCAACAACACAGGAAACAACAGGTGCTGGCAAGGATATGGTGAAAGGGGAACTGTCTTGTACTGTTAGTGGGAATGCAAACTGGTGCAGCCAGTCTGGAAAACAGTAGGGAGGTTACTCAAAAAGTTAAATATAGAACTACCCTACAACCCAGTAATTGCACTGATAGGTATTTATCCAAAGGGTACAAATGTAATAACTCAAAGTCACATGAACCCCAGTGTTTGTAACAATAGTATCAACAATAGTGAAATTATGGAAAGAGCCCAAATGTCCATTGTCTGATTAATGGATAAAGTAGATGTAGGATATAGATACTAAGGAATATTACTCAGCCATTAAAAAGAATGAAGTCTTGCCATTTTCAATGACATGAATGAACTAAAGTGTAGTATGCTAAGCAAATAAGACAGTCAGAGAAAGACAAATACCATAGGGTTTCATTCATATGTGGAAGAAAACAGATGAACATATGGGAAGAGGGGAAAAAAAGAGAGGGAAACAAACCATTAAGAATCAGAGACTCTTAATGATAGCAAACTGAGGTTTGTTGGAACGTGGCGGGTGGGTGTTAGGTTAAACTGGTGATGGGCATAAAGGAGGGCACATGTTGTGATGATCTGAGTGTTATATGTAATTGATGAATCATTAAGTTCTATTCCTGAAACTTTAACTGACTAGAATTTAAAATTTGAAACAAAAAGAAAAGAAAATGGATCTTAGATATCAGCACTTTATCTGTTGCACCATTTGTGAATATATTCTCCCATTCCGTGGTTTGCTTCTTTGTTTTGTTGAGCAATGTCCACAATTGACAAACTATGGAAAGAGCCAAGATGCCCTTCAACAGATGAATGGATAAAGAAGATATGGTCCATATATACAATGGAATATTACTCAGCCATCAGAAAAGATGAATAACCAACTTTTGTATCAACATGGACAGGACTGGAGGAGATTATTCTGAGTGAAATAAGTCAATCAGAGAGAGTCAATTATCACATGGTTTCACTTACTTGTGGAACTAAGGAATAACATGGAGGACATTAGGAGAAGGATAAGAAAAGTCAGTTGGGGGAAATTGAGGGGGAGATGAACCATGAGGGACTGGGGACTCTGAGAAACAAACTGAGGGTTTTAGAGGGGATGGGTTTGGGGGGATGGGTGAGCCTGGTGGTGGGTATAAAGGAGGGCATGTATTACATGGAGCACTGGGTGTGGTACATAAACAATGAATCTTGGAACACTGAGAAAATAAAATAAAATTAAAATTAAATAAAACAAAATAAAATAAAATACATGGTAAAGAAAGAAAGAAAGAAAGAAAGAAAGAAAATGGTTGTGTTGGCTATCCCATCTATTTGTGTGATGTAGTTCATTCATTCAGAGGTCAGTGGTCCTGATCCTATTCCCTTTCTGGAAATGTGACATTACCATGTCCACCTGGATTACTCTATCTCATATACTGCCTAAAACATTGACTCTGTTTTGTGAAGAGGTATGGGTATGGGTATAGTGGACACTGTGTAAAATATGCACATTTACTCATTTATAAAAAATATAGATATCACATGCTCATATTCTTAATATTCAACTTCATAAATATTTTCACTTCTTTGAGATATTTCCAATGATTTGCTCATATGGATACCAATTTTTACACTCTGCTTTGTTACTTCAGATATCACATTTACCAAGTAAATATGCAATGTCTAAATGTAAAGACTACATAATAGTCTACTGAGTTATTGTGCTATAATTTATTAAACATTGGATTTTGAGTGTGCTGTAAATTTGTCAGTATTCTGAATTATGCAGAGATACCAGGGATGTGTGCACACAGAGGAAAGACCATATAAAGACAAAGGTAGAAGTTGGCTTTCTTCAAGACAAGAAAAGAGGCCTCAGGAGAATCCACAAATTTTGATCTTAGACCATTAGCCTCCAAAACTATGTGAATATAAACTTTTTATTTAACTTACCACTCTGTATTGTCGTTGTCCTTTTGGGCTGTCATAGCAAAAACAACATAATAAAAATAGCATAGACTGGCAGATGTAGTGTATATTGAGGAGCCACATTCTGATTCTTAGATAGCCATATTCTCACTGTGACCTCCCATGGCATAAGGGATCTCTGGAGTTCCTTGAGGTCTATTTTATGAAAGTATTTATCACACTCATGACCTCTTAAAGGCCCTCCATATAAATACTATCACATTGGAGATTAAGATTTAACACATGAGGAGTACCTGGGTGGCTCAATAGGTTAAGTATGAGCAGAGTGGGAGAACCCTGTGTTAATCCAGCCCCATGTTTATGACTAGGTATCATCCACATCCAAGTCAATAAATCAGAGAGTGACTCAAAGACTGGCAGAACAAACTCCACAACTAAATACAGAGAAGAAGCTGCATCTTAAAGTTTAGGGAAGTCCGAAAGGTGGAGGAAGGTTGTCTACAAAAGGGAAGTAGCTGCGTGTAGGAAGAAGGCAGGGACATGAACTCTCACACCAGGAGCTCATATGGGGAGGATTAATGCAGATAATATTTGGCTTTGAAAACCAGAGGGGCTGAATCCCATGAGTTTCTATAACCAGTGAGACTAGGACCTTAGAGCTTTAAAAGTCAGCTGATTCAGCATTGGGCTACCTGGGAGGGTGAGTGGTAACAGGGTCACCACCTTTAAAGACACAGCAACCTGCACAAAAGGACAACATAAAAAAAGTAACTTACACAACACTGGGAACAAATGGGAGACATATCTGTTCTTACTCATTTTGGAGTGTGTTGGGGGACTTCTTTGAAAATGAGGGATCTGGCAGGCAACTTTCACTTCACCTGCCCTCTTGCACAAACAAAGGGCCACCTGTGGGCAGCTGGGCAGCATAGACACTTTCTACCTAACACACTAGCAATGCACAATGTCCACAAATTCTCTGGAGGACTCACCGACTCCAAGCCTGTTAACTTCAGCTCTAAGCTCACAGAAATTTTTGTTAAGTTGCACATGCATCACATGCAGCTGCCAGGTACACAGTTGCGACAATGTACTATGCCAAGACAACTTGCAGCACCAGCCCACATTGCTGAACCATGCTCAGTTGTGTCCAGCCATTGCCAAGCTGAGAGCCCAGCCTCACACCCACAGCCACACTGGTGTGCAGACCCAGCAGTCACACTTCTTGAGGGGATACAGCATAGTACTAATAGCTCAGAAAAAATTTTTTTGGTAAAAATGCTGCCTCAATCCCAATTTCTCAAGCAGGCATGCCCTCTCAAAGCTGGCCTTTCTGGGTCCCACTAACACCATAGACAGAAAACATTAGGCAGAGTCAGTGAAGATGATTGCACTGGAAGGAAAAGTGACTCAGACGCAAGAGCAGGAAATTAGCAACATGCATAGGATACTCTCCTGAAGCTTCAGGTTCTGGTGAAGAGGGGACACTGCACTGCAGGTAATTCCAGGACCTCTTCTTCATAAAGTCTCTACTTTTGAAAGCAGAAGACATAATTGCCTGTCTTAACACAGAGAAACATAGAAGCAGAGAAAAAGAGGAAGCTGAGAAATTTATCCCAAATGAAAGAACAAGATAAGGCACAGCCAGATATCTAACTGAAACAGATTTAAATAACATGTCTGAGAATTTAAAGCAAGGATTATAAGGATACTCACTGAACTTGAGAAAAGTGTGGAAAACATGAGTGAGACCTTAACACAAAGATCAAGAATAACCTAGGAGAGATAAAGGACTCAATAAACAAAATGAGAAGCACATTTCCTGGAGTGAACAGCTGGCTGGACTAGGAAGGAATTAATAACATAGAGACAGAACAATGGAAAGTTACCAAGCTGAACAAAAGAGACAAAAAAACATTATACAAAATGAGAATAGACTTGAGGAACTTAGTGACTCCATCAAACATAATAACATTAATATTACATGGGTATCAGAAGAAGAGAGAGAAAAGGGGGCAAAAAACTATTTGAAGAAATAATAGCTGGAAACTTCCCTAATCTGGGGAAGGAAATAGACATCCACATCCAGGAGACAGAGAACCCCCCTCAAAATCAACAAAAACAGACACTACACCAAGACATATTGTAACTAAATTGGGAAAATATAGTAACAAAGAAAAAAATTAAAATCAGCAAGACAAATGAAGATGATAACTTACAAGGGAAATCCATAAGGTTAGCAGGACATTTTTCAGCAGAAGCTTGGCAAGCCAGAAGAGAGTGGCAAGATATATTCACTGTGCTGAATGGGAAAATTCTGCAAACAAGAATACTTTATCCAGCAAGGTTATCATTCAGAATAGAAGAATAGGTAGTTTATCAGACAAACAAAAACTAGTTCATGAGCACTTAACCAGCCCTGCAAGAAATATATAAGGGGACTGAGTGGAAAGGAGAGACCAAAAATGACAGTATCAAGGTAGGAAGCACAAAGGTAGTAAAAATGAATATTTATGAAAAAAACTAAAGTCACAAAATTAAAATATAAATATATATATTTTTAATTTTGTGATTTTCTTAATTTATTTATATATAATATATATTTTTAAATTTTGTGACTTAATTGATTTTTTCATAAATATTCATAATTTCAAAAATATTCATTTTCATAAATATTCATTTTCATAAATATTCATTTTTACTACTTTTGTGCTTCCTACCTTGATACTCTCACTTTTGCACTCTCTCTCTCTCTCTCTCTCTCTCTATATATATATATATATATACATATATATATATATAATACAACAATATATACCTAAAACATGGGGAGGAGAGGGTTAAAAAATGGATTTAAAATTGAAATGACCATCATATATATTGAATATAGACTGTTATATGTAGAAGGGGTTATACACAAACCTGATGATAACCATATATCAAAAACCACTAATAACATGCAAAGAATAAAGGAAAATAAATGCAAATATATCACTAAAGAAAATCAGCAACCCACAAAACAGAGAAAGATGAAAGGATCAGAGAAAATCTTCAGAAACAGCGACAAAACAAATTATAAAATGGCAATAAACATGTATATATCAATAATTACTTTACATGTAAATGGGATAAATGCACCAGTCAAAAGTCTCCAATAGATTTAAAAAACCAAGAGGATCTATGTACTGCCTACAAGAGACTAATTTCAGATGTAAAGACAAAGACTGTAACATGAGACAAAGAAAGACACTATATAATAATAAAGGGAAAAACCCAACAAGAAAATAGAACAATTGTAAATATTTATGCACCCACATAATAACAACCCAATGCATAAAAGAGTTATTAACAAATATAAGGGAACTAATCAATAATAATACAATAATACTATGGGGCATTAACACCTTACTTATATCAGTGGACAGATCATGCAAACAGGAAATTAACAAAGAAAAAGTGACCCTAGACAGGTGTATTGAACAGATATATTCAGAGCATTCCATCCTAAAACAGCAGAACCTTTTTTTTTTTTTTCAAGTGCCCATGAAACATTCTACAGAATAGACCACATATTAGGACACAAAACAAGTCTCAACACATTCAAGATGATTGAAATCATACAATGTGTCTTTTTTGACCACAACATCATGATACTATAATTCAAACACAAGAAAAAATCTGGAAAGAACACAAATACAAAGAGGTTAAATAATATGCTACTAAACAATATATCAACCAGGAAACTGGTCGACCAGGAAATAAAAGAAGAAACTTTTTAAAAAAGACATGGAAACAAATGAAAATGAAAATGCAATGGTCCAAAACCTCTGGATGAAGCAAAAGTGGTTCTAAGAGGGAAGATAATACCAATAAATGCCTACCTCAAAAAACAAGAAAGATCTCAAATAAAAAACCTTACCTTATACATAAAAGAGCTAGAAAGTAAGCAACAAAATATAAAACCATTGGAAGGATGAAAATAACAGATTATAGCAAAAAGAAAAGATTTAGAAACTTGGGCGAGGGGAGGAGAAAGAACCCAAATAGATGAAATCACAAATGAGGAGAAATAACAACCAACACCACAGAAATACAGTTAGAAGAGGATATAATAAAAAACTGTATGTTAACAAACTGTACAGCATAGAACAAATGGATAAATTTCTAGAAACACATAAACTACCAAAACTGAAACAGAAAGAATTAGGAAATGTGAACAGACTGATAAGCAGCAAAGAAATTGAATCAGTAATAAAAAAAACTCCCAACAAACAAAGGTCCATGATCAGATGATTTCACAGGACAATTCTGTGAAATGTACAAAGAATTAATACCTGTTTTTCTCAAAATATTCCAAAAAATAGAAAAGGATGGAAAAATCCAAATTCATTCTATGAAGCCCACATTATCCCAATATCAAAACCACATAAAGACACCATTAAAAAATAAAAACTGTGGAGGAGGGGCAAATGGTGGAGAAGTAACAGACCCTGTTTCAATTAGTCCCCTAAAGTGAACTAAATATCTACTAGAACACTCTGAACACCCATGAAATCAGGCTGAGATGTAAGATTATACATTTCTGGATCTCTATCGGGGCACAAGACATCAGTGGAGAGGTAAAGTGGAGTGGGAATGTTTGGTCTAATATTGGAGGATAAACAGAAGGGGGAGGGAGCCACCATAAGCAACCCATTGAAAAGTAATACCCCAGTACAAAAGACCAGCATTAACTCAGTGTCTGGTTAAAAGCACTCACAAAGAGCAAAAGATCTTAAGGGGTAACTGGTGGAATCAGGCAGTCATGGGCAGGGGCCTAAGCCAATGTTGCCAGGATGGCCACCACTAGTGAACACCCATGCCAGAATGAGTCTGGTGGGTCCTTCAGTCGGTGGTCCCTGAGCCCATGGCTTTCCATTGCTTGCACCACAGCTTGGCTGGGCACACTCCCACCTGCACCTGAGAGAGCATGGTGTGGGCAATGGGTAGCGGTCTCTAGGATCACAGCCCTCCACGACCTGTGTGACCGTGGGGTCTGAGTGTACCCAGCAAGGGCCTGGACTACAGACACCAGTCTCTGCAAAGGCAGCCACCAGAAGAAGGCCCCCTGGACCAATATCACTTTAGTGGCACAGGCGTACAGAGACAAGCAGGGGACTCAGGTGAACACTGGGACAATGGCTGAAGTGTGCACCACCTGTGGAATGTTGCACTGTTCAGCAGAGCTTGCAGTGGGACGGTCTGTGTATTCTGGACCACCCAGAGAGGAACAGTCTGAGGATTCTCTCTGAGGCAGAGGTATGGGTGCTGACAGATTCTTTCCTTGCTCTGACCCTCTGAAAAGCCACAAAAAGCCACCAAAGAACAAAAATCTCCAGAGAACAAAAAGCCTGGAAAAAGTTTCCACAGAACCCACCCCCTTGATAACCTGCAGAGCAACTCAAACCAAGCAAAACTGACCAGGGAACAATGCAGCAGGCCCCTCCCCCAGTAGACAAGCCACAATAGCAAGAGGACAACCACCACAGTGTCCCCATAAAACTGTAAAACCCCAGCATGATTGGAAAACAATATATTAAGCTCCTGGTATTGCCCTAAAACCTGTGTATTTCCTAGATACAACTTTTTTTTAAAATTTCATTCTCACAATTCTTGTTCTTTTAATTTGTTTAACCTACTTACCATTACAACTAGAGGTTTAATACAACACATTCTATAATACTTTTTAACTTGAACATTTCTCATATCTATATCTGTATTTCCTTTTTTTAAATATACATATAGATATATGCTTCAAGGTAATCCATTTTCCCTATTCAATACTACCTCATATATAAACCAGTTGTAATCTCCCTGTATCTCTGGAAAGTTGAATCTTTTAACAAAGATATCAATATACCCAGGAAGAACTGAAATAAACTTCCTTGCCCATATGGAGGATTTATAACCACCCTCCCATCTTATTCTTCTGTCAGTGTTTCTGTGAATTAGTTTTGTTCTACTATTATATAAATCTTATTCTTGGGGTTTGTTTTGACTGAGTTTTCTTTTTTTTTCTTTTTTTTTCTACTTACTGTCTCTCTTTTTTACTTTTTATTTCTTTTTGGTGGTGACTTCCAATTGCTCCAAAACTTTCCAGGGTGTTCCTTGTCTGGATTATGGTTGATATATACAGCTATTCATCCCTTCAGCCACCACTCACCAAAATGACTAAGAGGAGGAACACACAACAGAGGAAAAATCCAAAGACTGTGCCCTCTCTTAAAGAACTACTAGATATGGAAATAAACAGTGTGTCAGAAAGGGAATTCAGGGTAACAATAACCCAGGCAATGGTTAGGTTGGAGAAAACCATTAGTAACAACATAACATCTCTAAGGGCAGAAGTGAGAACTGATCTGGCAGAAGTTAAAAATTCTATCAATGAGATCCAATCTAATCTAAATACTCTAAGACCTAGGGTAACCAAGGCAAAAGATAGAAGTAGTGATCTAGAGGACAAACTGACAGAGAGGAAGGATCAGGAGGAGGTCTGGAAAAAAAAAAAAGCTTAGAAGCCACAAAAACAGAATTAGGGAAATAAATGACAACATGAAACATTCAAAAGTCAGAATTATTGGGATCCCTATAGGTCCTAAGGGCAGCTAGGGGGAAGTGACTCCTTATTTACAGAGGAAGGTACATCAGAATAACATCAGACCTGTCTACAGAAACCTGGCAATACAGAAAGGGCTGACAAGACATATTCAGTGCATAAATGAGAAGAACATGCAGCCAGAAATACATTATCCAGCAAGGTTGACATTCAAAATGGATTGAGAGATAAAGAGCTTCCAAGACCAGCAAGGTTTAAAAAAGTATGTGGCCACCAAGCTGGCATTACAAGAAATATTAAAGGGGGGGCCTCTAAAACGAGAAAGAACCCAAGAGTGACATAGAAAAGAAATTTATAGAGTCAATTGATAGAAACAAGGACCTCAGAGGCAATGTGATGCCAATAAAAAAGTTACCTTTCAATAATCACTCTCAGTGTGAACAACCTAAATGCTCCCATAAAATGGAAAAGGATTACAAATTGAATAAAACGACAGGACCCATCCATATGTTGTCTACAAGAGACCCATTTGGAACCTAAAGATACATCCAGACTGAAAGTGATGGGATGGAGAAGAATCTTTCATGCAAACAGGCCTCAAAAGAAAGATGGAGTAAGGATTCTCATATGAAATAAATTATATTTTTAACTAAAGACTGTAGTCAGAGATAAAGAAGGATACTACATCATTCTTAATGGGTCTATCCATCAAGATCTAACAATTGTAAATATTTTCGCCCCCAATACGGGAGCAGCCAACTACATAAGCCAACTGTTAATCAAAACAAAAAGTCATATTGCTATAAATACATTAATAGTAGGGGATCTTTTTTTTTTAAGATTTTTATTTATTTATTTGACAGAGAGAGATCACAAGTAGGCAGAGAGGCAGGCAGAGAGAGAGAGAGAGGAGGAAGCAGGCTCCCAGCCGAGCAGAGAGTCCGATGCGGGACTTGATCCCAGGACGCGAGATCATGACCTGAGCCGAAGGCAGTGGCCTAACCCACTGAGCCACCCAGGTGCCCAATAGTAGGGGATCTTAACATGCCACTCTCAGTAATAGAGAATTCAGGCAGAAAATAAATAAAGAAACAAGAATTTTGAAGGACACTTTGGACCAGATGGACCTCATCGGTATATATAGATCATTTCACCCTAAAACAACAGAATAGTCATTCTTCTTGTGCTCACATGGAACTTTCTCCAGAATAGACCCTATACTGGGTCACAAATCAGGGCTCAACTGATACCAGAAGATTGAGATTATTCCCTGCATATTCTCAGACCACAGTGCTTTGAAATTAGAACTCAACCACAAGAAAAGGTATGGAAAGAATTCAAACACTTGGAAGCTAATGACCACCCTGCTTAAGAAAATCAAAGAACTTAAACAATTCATGTAAACCAATGAGAATGAAGTACATTGGTCCAAAACCTATGGGATATGGCAAAGGTGGTTCTAAGGAGGAAATACATAGCCATCCATGCCTCACTCAAAAAAATAGAAAAAACCAGAATACACCAGGTCTCTTTACACCTTAAAGAACTGGAAAATCTACAACAACTTAAGCCAACCCCACACACAGGAAAGGAAATAAGACTAGAGCAGAGATCAATGAGATAGAAACTAGATAAACAGTAGAACACATCGACAAAATGAGAAGCTGGATTTTTGAAAGAATCATTAAGATTGATAAATCACTGGCCAAAATAATCCGAAAGAAAAGAGAAAGGACCCAAATTAATAAAATTGTGAATGAAAAAGGAGAGATCATGAATAACACCAAGGAAATAGTAACAATCATCAGAAATTATTATCAACAGTTTTATGTCAATAAGTTAATCAACCTAGAAGAAATGGATGTATTTGTGGAAACCTAAGAACTTCCAATACTGAAGCAGGAAGAGACTGACAACCTGAATAGACCAATATCTAGTAGCGAGATTGAAGCAGTGATCAAAAATCTCCCAAAAAAACAAAAGTACTGGACCTGACATATTCCCTGGGGAATTCTGCCAAATACTCAAAGAAGACATAATATCTACTTTCCTGAAGCTGTTTCAAAGAATAGAAACAGAAGAAAAACTTGCAGACTCTATGAAGCCAACATTAACCTGATCCCCAAATCAGGCAAAGACCAAACCAAAAAGGAGAAGTTCAGACCAATATCCCTGTTGAAAATGGATGCCAAGATTCTCAACAACATCCTAGCTAATAGGATCCAACAGTACATTAAAATGATTAACCACCATGACCAAGTGGGATTTCTGCCTGGGATGCAAGGGTGGTTCAACATTCGAAAATCAATCAATGTGATAAATCAGTGAAAGAAGAGAGAAGAACCACATGGTCCTCTCAATTGATGCAGAAAAAGCATTTGAGAAGATATAGCATCTGTTCCTGATTAAAATTTTTCAATGTAGAGGGATAGAGGGAACATTCTTCAGCTTCATAAAATCTATCTATGAAAAACCCACAGTGAATATCACTCTCAATAGGGAATAGCTGACAGTCTTCCCTTTGAGATCAGGAACGTGACAAGGATGCTCACTCTCGCTACTGTAGTCAACAAAGTACTAGAAGTCCTAGCAAAATCAATCAGACAACAAAAAGAAATAAAAGGTATTCAAATTGAAAAAAAGAAGAACTCAAACTTTCTTTCTTCACAGAAGACGTAATACCTTATGTGGAAAACCTAAAAGACTCCACCTCCAAACTACTAGAACTCATACAGCAATTCAGTAATGTGACAGGATACAAAATCAATGCACAGAAATCGCTTACTTTCTTATGCACTAACAATGAAAATATAGAAAGAGAAATTAGATAATTGATTCCATTTACAATAGCTCCAAGAACCATCTGATACCTGGGAATAAAGCTTACCAAAGAGGTAATGGATCTGTAATTAAGGAAATCCAGAACACTCATGAAAGAAATTGAAGACACAAAAAGATGGAAAAGCATTACATGATCATGGATTGGAAGAATAAATATTGTTAAAATGTCTGTACTGCCCAGAGCAATCTATAATTTCAATGCCATCCCAATCAAAATTCCACTGCCATTTTTCAAAGATTTGGAACAAACAATCCTAACATTTGTATGGAACGAGGAAAAAAAAATCAAATTGCTATGGAAATGTTCGAAAAGAAAAAGAATGCTGGGGGTAATATATTGCCTGATTCAAAGCTTTACTACAAAGCCATGTTTACCAAGACAGCATGGTAGTGGCAGAAAAACAGACACATAGACCATTGGAACAGAGTGGAGAGCCCAGATATGGGCCCACAACTCTATGGTCAAAGGATTTTCTACAAAGCAGGAAAAAATATCCAGTTGAAAAAAGATTGTCTCTTCAATAAATAGTGCTGGGGAAATTGGATAGCTGTCTATAGAAGAATCAAACATTCTCTTATACCATACACAAAGATAAACTCGAAATGGATAAAAGACCTCAACATGAGGCAGGAATATATCAAAATCCTAGAGGAGAACATAGGCAGTAACCTTTCCGACATTGGCCACAGAAACTGCTTTCAAGACACATCTTTAGGGGCACCTGGGTGTCTCAGTGGGTTAAGTCAGCCTTCGGCTCAGTTCATGATCTCAGGGTCCTGGGATCAAGCCCTGAGTCTGGCTCTCTGCTCAGCAGGGAGCCTGCTTCCGCCTCTCTCTGCCTGCCTCTCTGCCTACTTGTGATCTCTCTCTCTGTAAAATAAATAAATACAATATTAAAAAAAAAAGACACATCTTTAAGGGAAACAAAAACAAAAATGAACTTTTGGGACTTCATCAGATCAAAACCTTCTCCAGAGCAAAAGAAATAGTCAACAAAACAAAGAGGCATCCCACAGAATGGGAGCAGATATTCGCAAATGACACTATAACAAAGGGCTGATATCCAAGAGCTATAAGAAACTACTCAAACTCAACACACACAAAACAAATTTTCATGTTAAAAAAATAGGCAGAAGGGATGAGCAGATACTTCTCCAAAGAAGACAGACAAATAGCTAACAGACACATAAAAAAAAATTTCATAATTCTTAGCCATCAGGCAGATTCGAATCAAAACCACATTGAGATACCACCTTACACCAGTTAGAATGGCCAAAATTAACAAGACAGTAAACAACAAGTGTTGGAGAGGATGTGGGGAAAAGGAAACCCTCTTACACTGTTGGTAGGAATGCAACTTGGTGATTCCAGTTTGGAAAACAGTGTGGAAATTCCTTAGGAAATTAAAAATAGAGCTTCCCTATGACCCTGCAATTACACTACTGGGCATCTACCCCCAAGATACAGATGTAGTGAAAAAAAAGGCCCATCTGTATCCCAGTGTTCATAGCAGCAATGGCCATAATCATCAAACTGTGGAAAGAGCCAAGATGCCCTTCAACAGATGAATGAATAAAGAAGATATGGTCCATATATACAATGGAATATTATGCCTCCATGAGAAAGGATGAACACTCAACTTTTGTATCAGTATGGATGGGACTGGAGGAGATTATGCTAAGTGAAATAAGTCAAGCAGAGAGAGTCAATTTTCATATGGTTTCACTTACTTGTGTAGCATAAGGTATAACATGGAAGACATTAGGAGAATGAAAGTAAAGGGAATTGGGGGAAATTGGAGAGGGAGTTGATCCATGAGAGATTGTAGACTCTGAGAAACAAACTGAGGGTTCTGGAGGGGAGGAGGTTGGGGTTTAGGTGAGCCTGGTGGTGGGTACGAATTGCATGGAGCACTGGCTGTGGTACATAAACAATGAATCTTGGAATACTGAAAAAATAATATTAAATTAAAAAAAAAAACTGCAAGCCAATATACCTGATAATCACAGATGAACAATTCTTAACAAGGTACTAGCAACATGAAGAAAAAACACTAGCAAACCAAATTCAACCATACATTAAAAGTATCATACCTCACACTCAATGAGAATTTATCCTTGGGTTGCAAAGTCAGCTCAATACTCACAACTCAATGTTGTCTCTCTCATCAACAAGAGGAAGGATACGTAAAGAAAATATTTTTAACAAAGTACATCCATTTGTGATAAAAACCCTCAAAAAATAGATGTAGAAGGAACATACTTCAACATAATAAAGGCTATATATGGTAATCCCACAGTTAACATCACCCTAAATGGGGAAAATGAGAGCTTCCCCCCTAAGGTCAGGAAGAAGTAAATAATGTCCACTCTCCCCACATTCATTTCACATAGCCCTGGAAGAGCTACTCATAGTAATCCAGGGAAAAAAAAAGAGAGAGAGAGAGAGAGAGAGAGAGAGAGAAGGAAGAAAGAAAAAGAAAAAGAAAAAAAGAAAAGAAAAGGCATCCGAATTGGTAAGGAAGTGGTAAAACTTTTGCTCTTTGCCAACAGCATGATATTGTATATGGAAACCCCAAAAGACTCCATGTAAACACTGGTAGAACTGATAAATGAGTTGTCACAGGATCCAAAATCAATGTACAGAAATCTGTTGCATTTTCATATACCAACAGTGAAGAAGGTGAAAGAAATATTAAGAAAACAATTCCATTTACAGTTGTACCAAAAATAATAAGGTTCCTAGGAATAAATATAACAAAAGATGTGAAATGTCTATACACTGAAAACTATAAAACACTGATGAAAGAAACTGAAGATGACACAAGAAATTGAAAGACATCCCGTGCTCATTGATTGGGAGAACAAATGTTGTTAAAATATCCATACTACTAAAAGCAATCTACACATTCTGTGCAATTTCTATCAAAATACCAAAAGCATTTGTCACAGAGGTAGAACAAACAACCCTAAAATATATATGGAACCACAAAAGACTCCAAATAGCCAAAGCAATCTTGAAAAATAAAAGCATAGCTTTATATTTTATGTAATGCTGGAAGCATTACAATTCTGGACTTCAAGTTATATTACAAAACTATGGTAATCAAAACAGTATGGTACTGGCACAAAAATAGACATAGACCAATAGAACAGAATAGAAAACCCAGAAGTAAGCCCACAATTGTATGGTCATTTAATCTTGAACAACGAAGGAAAGAATATTCAATAGGAAAAATGGACTGGAAGAGATTATGCTGAGTGAAATAAGGCAAGCAGAGAGAGTCAATTGTCATATGGTTTCACTTATTTGTGGAGCATAACAAATAGCATGGAGGACAAGGGGAGTTAGAGAGGAGGGAGTTGAGGGAAATTGGAAGGGGAGGTGAACCATGAGAGACTAAGGACTCTGAAAAACAATCTGAGGGTTTTGAAGGGGTGGGGGGTGGGAGGTGGGGGAACCAGGTGGTGGGTACTAGAGAGGGCACGGATTGCATAGAACACTGATTGTGGTGCAAAAACAATGAATACTGGGGCACCTGGGTGGCTCAGTGGATTAAAGCCTCTGCCTTTGGCTCAGGTCATGATCCCAGGGTCCTGGGATCGATCCCTGCATTGGGCTCTCTGCTCAGCAGGGAGCCTGCTTCCCCCATCTCTCTGCCTGCCTCTCTGCCTACTTGTGATCTCTGTCTGTCAAATAAATAAATAAAATATTTAAAAAAACAACAATGAATACTGTTACACTGAAAATAAATTTAAAAAATTTAAAAAGAATGTCTTTCAACAAATAGTGTTGGGAAAACTGGACAGCCACATGCAAAAGAATGAAACTGGACTACTTAGTTATACCATACACAAAAATAAATTCAAAATGGATTAAAGACCTGAATGTGATACCTGAAAACATAAAAATCCATTTACAATTGCATCCAAAACCATAAGATACCTAGGAATAAACCTAACCAAAGAGGCACAGAATATATACTCAGAAAACTATAAAGTACTCATGAAAGAAATTGAGGAAGACACAAAGAAATGGAAAAATGTTCCATGCTCCTGGATTGGAAGAATAAATATTGTGAAAATGTCTATGCTACCTAAAGCAATCTACACATTTAATGCAATTCCTATCAAAGTACCATCCATCTTTTTCAAAGAAATGGAACAAATAATTCTAAAATTTATATGGAACCAGAAAAGACCTCGAAGAGCCAACGTTGGTGGCATCACAATTCCGGACTTCAAGCTCTATTACAAAGCTGTCATCATCAAGACAGCATGGTACTGGCACAAAAACAGACACATAGATCAATGGAACAGAATAGAGAGCCCAGAAATAGACCCTCAACTCTACAGTCAACTAATCTTCGACAAAGCAGGAAAGAATGTCTAATGGAAAAAAGACAGCCTCTTCAATAAATGGTGCTGGGAAAACTGGACAGCGACATGCAGAAAAATGAAATTGGACCATTTCCTTACACCACACACAAAAATAGACTCAAAATGGATGAAGGACCTCAATGCGTGAAAGGAATCCATCAAAATCCTTGAGGAGAACACAGGCAGCAACCTCTTCGACCTCAGCCGCAGCAACATCTTCCTAGGAACAACGCAAAAGGCAAGGAAAGCAAGGGAAAAAATGAACTACTGGGATTTCATCAAGATCAAAAGCTTTTGCACAGCAAAGGAAACAGTTAACAAAATCAAAAGACAACTGACAGAATGGGAGAAGATATTTGCAAACGACATATCAGATAAAGGACTAGTGTCCAGAATCTATAAAGAACTTAGCAAACTCAACACCCAAAGAACAAATAATCCAATCAAGAAATGGGCAGAAGACATGAACAGACATTTCTGCAAAGAAGACATCCAGATGGCCAACAGACACATGAAAAAGTGCTCCATATCACTCGGCATCAGGGAAATACAAATCAAAACCACAATGAGATATCACCTCACACCAGTCAGAATGGCTAAAATCAACAAGTCAGGAAATGACAGATGCTGGCGAGGATGCGGAGAAAGGGGAACCCTCCTACATTGTTGGTGGGAATGCAAGCTGGTGCAGCCACTCTGGAAAACAGTATGGAGGTTCCTCAAAATGTTGAAAATAGAACTGCCCTATGACCCAGCAATTGCACTATTGGGTATTTACCCTAAAGATACAAATGTAGTGATCCAAAGGGACACATGCACCCGAATGTTTATAGCAGCAATGTCCACAATAGCCAAACTATGGAAAGAACCTAGATGTCCATCAACAGATGAATGGATCAAGAAGATGTGGTATATATACACAATGGAATACTATGCAGCCATCAAAAGAAATGAAATCTTGCCATTTGCGACAACATGGATGGAACTAGAGCGTATCATGCTTAGCGAAATAAGTCAAGCAGAGAAAGACAACTATCATATGATCTCCCTGATATGAGGAAGTGGTGATGCAACATGGAGGCTTAAGTGGGTAGAAGAAGAATCAATGAAACAAGATGGGATTGGGAGGGAGACAAACCATAAGTGACTCTTAATCTCACAAAACAAACTGAGGTTGCCGGGGGGAGGGGGTTTGGGAGAAGGGGGTGGGATTATGGACATTGGGGAGGGTATGTGATTTGGTGAGTGCTGTGAAGTGTGTAAGCCTGGTGATTCACAGACCTGTACCCCAGGGGATAAAAATATATGTTTATAAAAAATAAAAAATTAAAAAAAAAATTCTAAACTTGAAAAAAAATTAAAAAAAAAATCCTACAAGAGAACAGAGGCGGTAACTTCTTTAAAATTGGCCATAGGAACTTCTTTCTAGATATGTCTCCTCAGGCAAACGAAACAAAAGCAAAAGTAAACTATTGGGACTTGAAAAGAAAAAGGTTCTGCACAGCAAAGGAGCCAAACAACAAAGCTGAAATGCTACCCACAGAATGGGAGAAGATATTTGTAAATGACATAGCTGATAATTGATTAATAACCAAAAATATAAGGCACTTCTAAAACTCAACATTTAAAGAACAAATAATCTAATTAAAAATGGGTAGAAGACATGAACAGAGATTTGTCCACAGAAGACATCCATATGACCAACAGACATGAAAAGATGCTCATCATCACTTATCATCAGGGAACTGTAAATAAAAAATGAGATGTCACCTCACACTTCTCAGAATGGCTAAAATCAACAACGCATGCAACAACAGGTATCGGTGAATATGTAAAGAAAAAGGAATCCTCATGCACTATTGGTGGGAATGCAAACTGTTGCAGTCACTCTGGAAAACAGTATGGAGGGTTTTCAAAAAGTTAAGAATAGAACTACCCTATAACCCAGCAATTGCACTACTGAGTATTTACCCAAAGAATGCAGCAATGTGGATGTGGCTAGAGAGTATTATGTCAAGCAAAATTAGTCAGAGAAAGACAAGTAACTTATGATTTGACTCATATGTAGAATTTAAGTAACAAATGAGCAAAATTTAATCAAAAAACAGACTCTTAACTATAAGAACAAACAGATCATTACCAGGGTAGAGGGTTTTGGGGAAAGCTGGGGGGAAATATTAAATAGGTGATAGGGACTAAGAAGTGCATTTATCATGATGAGCACCAGGTGTTGTATGAAATTTTTGAATCAGTGTACTGTATGCCTGAAGCTAGTATAACATGGTATATTAAACATCTGGAATTAAAATACAAACTTTTTAAAAAGGAATGTGCAGTAAATCCTCATGAATTGAATATGTGATTTCAGTGTTTCCTTATCAACTACTTATCACTATTTTAGCTCAATGTGTAGTAAAACTAAAGCTATGAAATTGAGATTGTTACTGCAAAAAATTTCATGTCACTCTAAAACAAATGGAAAATATAATAAAAGATAGGAGAAGAAAGAAGCAGACAATGTGAGATTTCAAAATACAGAGGAAAAAATAACTTCAGGAAATAAAGACCAAAATTTACATTAAAAAACAAGATTATGTTTTATTTTATTATTTAAAGAATTTTTCATTTATTTATCCAAGAGAGAGAGAAAGAACACAAGCAGGATTAGGGGCAGAAGGAAAAGCAGACTCCCTGATGAATGTGGAGCTGGATGCTGACAGGGGAGAGGGGCTCCGCACAGGGAGATTAATCCTAGGACCCTGAGATCAAGACCTGAGCTGAAGTAAGATGCTTAACTGACTGAGCCACCAAGATGTTCCTTTTTTTTTTTTTTTAAGATTTTTCATTTATTTTTTTGAGAGAGAGACAATACATTTTAAGGTTTTTAGCTAAAGACTCAAAATCATGAAAAGCTGTAAAATAGGGAAAATATAATAAATTGAAATACAAGTCGGGAGCCTAGCATAACAATACAAAGGGAAAGAGACATGTTTTGCTAAGCTGAGGCATTAGAGTGAATAAATCAAAATCTACTTTAGATGGAAAAAAAAGAAAGAGTTGAGGAACAGAGCTTTTAAAAAATGAAAAGGAACAGAAAAAAGAAGGAAATTCTGTAGGAGATGTAAATGAATAATTATAGAATGAAAGTAACAATAACAATATATAACAATTATAAATTTGAGAAGAAACATTTACTAGGTCTGCATTCATACTGCCTGTGGATGTAAGAATGAGTCTTTCACTTCTCATATGAAAGCACTTGTGACTTACTGCTGATGGTATCAAAAAAAGTTAAGAAATGCACTTAATCACTACGTTGAGTAATTAAAACTACAGCTAGTCATTACTAGTCCCTACTTAGAAAGACTTATGATATATGTCTAGTATCTATGGTAATCATATTTATTGAGCCCCTAAATTGTGCCAGGAAAATATTCAAAACACATTGAGTACTTGATACGTGACAGAAACTATTCATCTAGTCTTTAAAACAATCTTCTGTGGTAGGTACTATAATCAGTCACACTTTATAGAAAAAACCTGAGCTTGAAAAGGTTAGGTAAATTGTCCAAGCTCACATAGCCAGTAAGGAATTGAATTAGAACAGGCTCCAGAAAACACACACCAGACCACTATTTATCAATGTTGTTTATACAAGGCATATTGACATTAATAGTTTTAATTAAACTTTGATTGTGATTGTGCATGAAACTGTTTTGACTTTGAGGAGCAAAATGTGGCACTTTGTGAAGAAAACTGAGAAAGTGGTAGTTCCAAAGGCAGTCTTACTAGACTAGGCTGAGATATTTAGTAGGCAGATCTGAGTCATGAAGAAGGAAGATTTTCTTTTTTTTTTTAATTTTTTATTTTTTATAAACATGTAATATATTTTTATCCCCAGGGGTACAGGTCTGTGAATCGCCAGGTTTACACACTTCACAGCACTCACCAATGTCCACAACCCCACCCCCCTTCTCCCAGAAGGAAGATTTTCAAAGAAAACCTCTCAACTGGAAGGAGTCAGAAAACACTTTTTTTTTTTTTTTTAATTCAGGTCCCTCTTTTATCTTATTTATTTATTTATTTACTTTTACTGAGTTTAGTTAGCTGACATATAGAATATCATTTGTTCTTGATGTAGTGTTCAATGACTCATTAGTTGTGTACAACACCCAGGGTTCATCATCACATGCCCTCCTTAATACCCATCACCTGGTTACCCCATCTCTCCACCACCTCCCTTCTGCAACCATCAGCTGTTTCCTGGAGTCCAGAGTCACTCATGATTTGACTCCCTCTCTGATTTCTTCCCATTCTGCTTTCCCTCCCTTCCCCTATGTTCCTCCGTGCTAGTCCTTATATTCCACATATGAATGAAACCATATGATAATTGTCTTTCTCTGATTTATTTATTTCACTTAGCATTATATCCTCCAGTTCCATCCATGTCAATGCAAGTGGTAGGTATTCATCTTTTCTGATGGCTGGGTAATATTCCATTGTATATATGAATCACATCTTCTATATCATTCTCAATGGGAAGAAACTGAGAGCTTTTTCCTTAAGGTCAGGAACACAACAGGGGTGCCACTCTCACCACTATTGTTCAGCATAGTACTAGAAGTCCTAGCCTCAGCAATCAAACAACAAAAAGAAATAAAATACATTCAAATTGGAGAAGTTAAACTCTCTCTCTCTTTGCAGATGACATAATACTTAATACTGATAACCCAAAAGACTCCACCTTCAAATTACTAGAACTCATACAGCAATTCAACAGCATGGCAGGATACAAAAATCAATGCATAGGCCACACTTTTAAAAAGAAGTCTTAGGGGCACCTGGGTGGCTCAGTAATTAAGCATCTGCCCTCAACTCAGGTCATGATCCCAGGGTCCTGAGATAGAGCCCCGGATTCGGCTCCCTACTAGGCAGGAAGCCTGCTTCTCCCTCTCCCACACCCCCAGCATGTGTTCCCTCACTGTATCTGTCAAATAAATAAAGATCTTTAAATTTTTAAAAAAATACAAACAAGTGTTAAAAATATGTTAAGTCTTGCTTCTGGGTATTATTTTCTCTGTATTTTGAAAACAAGGATGGTGCTGCAAAGCATCAAGGGGAAAAAAAGCCCAAGATGATGCCTGAAAAAAAAAAAGTGGAAAAATAATGGCATTCCTTGGAAGTCAATTACTTTTGAAGAAGACAGACCATATAAGGTCTAAAACCACAGCTGAATTATTCAGGTGGATAAGGCAGAATTACTGCATCCAATATGATTGTCAAAACACATGTTTCATCTTCAGAAAAAGATGCTAAAGCCATGGGCTCAAAGTTATGAAAATATATTTAAATTAAAATATAATAAAAATACCTGAGAGAACCATATAGATCGATTTATAAAAAAGAACACCTTTTCATAGCTGCATTATTTTGATATTACATTATATTAATCATAGTATATGCTTTCCATATAATAAAGAAACAAATTCAAGAAAACAATGCCAAAGCATGATGGAATGTAATCAGACATGGATACAGATTTATGAGTGTGAAGCACATGATCTCAACTGTCTATGAATTGAGTCCTCTATAAAGAAATATCCTGTTTGGGGGCACCTGAGTGGCTCAGTGGGTTAAGCCTCTGCCTTAAGCTTAGGTCATGGTCTCAGGACCCTGGGATCAAGCCCCACATCAGTCTCTCTGCTCAGCAGAAAACCTGCTTGCCCCACTCTCTCTGCCTGCCTCTCTGCCTACTTGTGGTCTCTCTCTCTGTCAAATAAGTAAATAAAATCTTTTAAAGAAAAGAAATATCCTGTTTTAAAACCAAGAGAAATGAGTCATTCTGAGTTAAATAATTAAAATAAATTTACTTGGAAAAACCACTAAAAGAAAATAATGATGAATGTAGTTAAGATATCCACTAAATTTTTATGTGATCAAGGAGGAGCAATATTTATTTGCTTTCTAAATGGCCATTCAGTGCACCATAGGCAGATTAGTAATAATAAAGAAGTGTCCTATAGTGGGACACAAAATATTCCTTTGAATACATTTTTCAAAGAAAGAAATAAAATATTGTGTAAAATTATTTAATGTTAATCATTTAACTGCTGTTTTTTTTTAATGTATCAGGCAAATGTTTCAAAAACATGATTATACATTCTACAATAAGAGCTAGATGATCCTTAGTCATCTTTAACAAGTTTTATTTTATCAGGAACAGTGCAATAGTTAAAAAAGTTTTAGAACCTTTTAGTTATGATTCATTATTCATTTTCAAAATTCAGCAATATATGGACGTACAAAATTGATCTTAAAAATAATACAATTTATGTTTGGAATTTTTAATTACAATTGAATTTTTACATCATTAAATTATTTGAATTGCTCTCTTCATGGTATGTATGATATGCTCAGAAAAGAAGAATAGAATTTAAACAAATTAGTCTACTTTGCCCATTCAGTTGCATAAATCAATTTATCTTTAGAATGGGATTCTCTATTGTTTTTAGTCTACTAAATCCCAACACAAAACCAGCATTAAGCTCAGACTCATTCTTGTAAGAATGAAAGGTTAAATATGCACTAACACACCACACATCTTACCTTTTGAAGGTTGGCAGTGCCGCAAAGTTAGCAAAAGATGTCTGGTACTTTTGGCCAATTTGCAAACTTTTGTTTCCAAGGGTGACAATTGGTCATAATGAATACATATAGAAAAATAATATCACCTATGCCTCACACTGAAAGAGAAGTATTTATGTTACATTTTAATAGTAACTTTTCAAAGATATATAAAATAATATTAGCAACAGAGTTATTGGCATTATAATATTATAGATACCTTAAATGTTTGGAATTGTCAACAATACTTTTTTGCATTAGGTTGTCGACAGTAATAATGTTTTTCCCAGGCTGTAGAACAGAAAAGAGCACAGATCCAAACTCTAAAAGTGGGAAGAATTTTTGATGCATCAGTGTGGGGATAATTTATCCTATGCTTTCACACAAATTTCCTAAACTGTCCCAACCTAATGGTGCACAATACAAACTAGCCTTGGAATTTGGGTTTCAAATAAGGATTCTCAAGAGTAAGTTTGGGAAGAAAAAGCTAGATACTATTATTTTCCAATTCAATTAACAGCTCAACACATACATTTTTACTTCATACACTCTTGATACATTTTATAAAGTAAATATGCAAAATTTAAACTATTGAAGAAACTGAGATGAGAAGGAATATTTCTGGGACATCACTTGGATAAGTGTAGGAGATAGAGGATGATGCAAGATACAGTTACCCAAGAGTACTCAAGAAGAGAAAGATAAAAGGACATAGAGATCTGGAAGTAAGAATGCCATGGAATATCACTCGGCGTCAGGGAAATACAAATCAAAACCACAATGAGATAGCACCTCACACCAGTCAGAACAGCTAAAATCAACATGTCAGGAAATGACAGATGCTGGCGAGGATGCGGAGAAAGGGGAACCCTCCTACACTGTTGGTGGGAATGCAAGCTGGTGCAACCACTCTGGAAAACAGCATGGAGGTTCCTCAAAATGTTGAAAATAGAACTGCCCTATGACCCAGCAATTGCACTACTAGGTATTTACTCTAAAGATACAAACGTAGTGATCCGAAGGGGCATGTGCACCCGAATGTTTATAGCAGCAATGTCCACAATAGCCAAACTATGGAAAGAACCTAGATGTCCATCAACAGATGAATGGATGAAGAAGATGTGGTATATATACACAATGGAATACTATGCAGCCATCAAAAGAAATGAAATCTTGCCATTTGCGACAACATGGATGGAACTAGAGCGTATCATGCTTAGCGAAATAAGTCAAGCACAGAAAGACAACTATCATATGATCTCCCTGATATGAGGAAGTGGTGATGCAACATGGGGGCTTAAGTGGGTAGGAGAAGAATAAATGAAACAAGATGGGATTGGGAGGGAGACAAACCATAAGTGACTCTTTTTTTTTTTTTAAGATTTTATTTATTTATTTGACAGAGAAAGATCACAAGTAGGCAGAGAGGCAGGCAGAGAGAGAGAGAGGAGGAAGCAGACTCCCTGCCGAGCAGAAAGCCCGATGCGGGACTCGATCCCAGGACCCTGAGATCATGACCTGAGCCGAAGGCAGCGGCTTAACCCACTGAGCCACCCAGGCACCCCATAAGTGACTCTTAATCTCACAAAACAAACTGAGGGTTGCTGGGGGGAGGGGGGTTGGGAGAAGGGTAGGGTTATGGACATTGGGGAGGGTATGTGCTTTGGTGAGTGCTGTCAAGTGTGTAAACCTGGCGATTCACAGACCTGTACCCTTGGGGATAAAAATATATGTTTATAAAAAATAAAAAATTAAAAAATAACAAAAACAAACAAACAAAAGAATGCCATGGAAGCGTTAGCTTCATAGTTTTGTCCACTTTCCCCTTCTCTGTCACTGACCAAAGGGATCAAATTTGTGGTCATTCCATTGAATTCAGCATCTACTGTGTATGTGACAGAAATATCCACTCCCTATGCAGGGATATGTTATAGAAAAGGTCAAAGATAGGGGCACCTGAGGGCTCAGTGGGTTAAGCTGCTGCCTTCAGCTTGGGTCATGATCTCAGGGTCCTGGGATACAGCCCTACATTGGGCTCTTTGCTCAGCAGAGAGCCTGCTTCTCTCTCTCTCTCTTTCTTTTTCTGTCTCTCTCTGCCTGCCTCTCTGCCAACTTGTGATCTTTCTCTGTCAAATAAATATATAAAATTAAAAAAAAAAGAAAGAAATCATCAAAGATAAATCCACTAGCTCTTGTAAGAAACTCTTTGGCTTGATGGTAAGATAAACTAAAGTGGCCTATTTTATTATTTTATATTTCACTTTAAAGGTTGTTATTTATTCATTATTTATTTCACCCATTGAATCTTTGTAATAGTATTTATGGATCATACGCTTCTGAAGAGAAAATTCATAAAAATATACTTTTTATGTAAATATTTTGGAAACCAACAAATGTGTTGATCAAATGAAAAAGAATTTCAGATTTCTAATATTGATATTTTGTAAATGATGCAAAAATGCTTTTTATTCTGTTTTATTTTTCCCAAATAAAGAATTTAAATGTTTCCTCACTCACGTGTTTGTTTTTTTTTTTTTTTGATGTTCACTTTGTTTTCCAGTTTTAAAAACATATTTTCGTTTCGGAGATAGAAACAATAAGTACTGCACAGTCTGTCACTTGATAGAAAAGAAAAATGGTATTATATCTTTGGATACAGAATATGTGTTCTTTGTTTCAAATTAAAATAGGCCATTTATTATCATAAATATCATGACAAAAAGGATTTCACGGCTACAGTGTTCAGTGGGAATACACTATCTAAAAATATATTAATCTTTTGAGATGTGAACACCTGCACCTTTGTATTTTTTCTTTAAAATATGCATTACATTTTTACTCTGTACCAACTTGATTATCTTTATAAAAATATTAACAGCTTGCATCCTTATACCAATGGCCAGTTACAAATTCCAAATATATTGTCACGTTTCTTATGAGCAATGCCATCTGTTAGAGGTGGCATTTCATGCCTATTTACTCTGACTCCCTCCAAGAATTCATCTGCCACTATCTAATGCTGCCTGAATAAAGCAGATTAAGACTCTGATACAACAGAGACTATTGATAATTTGGTATAATTGGGAAGAAATGAAGATAAATGAGGCTGAGGATGGAGAGGCAATTAGTTGAGCTGCCTGTACAGCTGTGTTCTCAGCCTAGCTCCCCTGGCCTTTTCTTCAGTGAGGTATGTGCAAATTAACCATAATGACAAATACACACTTCCCAAAGCTCTTGAACTTTGTAAAACTTGAGAATTCACTTTTCACTTCTGATAACTGAGTTGTTTGGCAAAGTTGCTTTAACATGATCTCTTAAATGTCCACATCACACAAGACTATTGCACCTGCTATATTTTAGGAATAATCCACCTTATTTCCTTGTTTTCGGTTGATGCCAGGCTACTGTTTACAACCTTAATACATTGAGGATCTAGAGCCAATTTTGCCTTAATTGTGGTCCAGTGTTTAGGACAGAATGGCAATGCTTTCTTTTTTACATGATTAGAAGCCAAGAGACAATGAAAAGAAGCTTCTCTTTTAATTTTAGGAATATAGTCTGCATATAGCATCCTTTTTGAGGGTGAAAATGTAGGGCCAGCTATACTAACCAACTCTAATGGATCTTTAGAGATTGGCAAAATGAATATTTTCATGGATTAAATTTACATATTTACATTAAGGTCATTATTATTATGCTTCATAAATGAAAATGGCAACTCAGTAAAAATTAACCACAAAAAATATTAAGGCTCTGAGTAACTTAACCCTAAGATCCCTTTTCCTAACCACAAAAATAGTTATACCAGGTATTCGGTTAAGATGTTATCATAGGAACTAAATATTTTGAAGTCTGTCATTTTAGTTGGTAGATTTTCCTCTATTTTGTCATTGAAATTATTCTTATTATTTCTTGTGTTTAATAAAAAATTATATCACTATGTGTCTCTCTATTGTCAGTCCTTGTGAGAAAACAATAAATCTGCACTAACAGATTTTGAATATGTAACTGTACTAATAGACTGTAAGGCTATGGATTTCTCCCCACATTACAAAAAGGATGCATCAAGAAAATAAACATTTCCTCAATTTTGATTTGTTTCACTCAAATAAGAAACTAGCCTAAAATTATTTATGTCAAAACAAACAGCATACTAATTTCAAATGCTTGTCAACTCAGGCAAACGTGTCTAGTATGATGACTCTATATTTATATCCTTATTTCTTAAATATAGCCACATTATCCTTTTGATACCTTCTATCTGATCCTCCCAAAATGGTAGCCATTAGTCAAATGTAGTTATTTATATTATTTAAATAAATAAATTAGTAATTCAATTCCCCAATCACACTAGCCACATTTCAAGTACTATATCAGTTACATGTGAATAGTGATTATCATATGGGACAGCATGGAAAATAATTTTTACCATTACAGAAAATTCTGTTGGTCAGTACTGGTCTCTATTTCAGACTTACTATTTCCCCATTAACACAGATTAGTGAGATTGAGCTTTGGGCAAAACTACAAATTTAAGAACAGATAAATCAAATACTGAATCTTCAATTTATAAAAGAGTTCAGGAGATGACTGAACAGCTCAGTTGGTTAAGAGTCTGACTCTTGATTTTGGCTCAGGTCATGATCTCAGGGTCATAGGATTCGGCCCTGTGTTGGGCTCCACCCTCAGCACAGCATCTGCTTGTCCCTCTCCCTCTGCCCCCCCATAAATAAATAAAATCATTTTAAAAAAGAATTCAGAATTCCTTTAATTTCTTCAGTAGGAGAGAAAAAAGCTCCAGTTTAAATAACCTCAGTTGATAAACAATTAGAAACATATTATGGTGTGTTCACAAACCAAAAATGTCTTTTTGAGACTTTAGAAAACATTAGCAAAGGTTATTCTTTTTTCCTTATGCTGTGTCTTTTATTCCTATGAGTTACTCATTTCCATTACTGGAAGCCTGTATCTCTCTTTCTCCTTCACATATTTTGCCCATCCCCTGACAACCATTAGTTTATTCTTTTTATAGGTCTGATTCTGCTTTTTGTTCACTTACTCATTTTTTAGATTCTACATGAGAGTTAAATCATATGTTTTTTCTCAGTCTGACTTATTTCACTTAGCATAATAGCCTCTAGGTTCATCCATATTGCCACAAATGGCAGGATCTCATCCTTTTTATGGCTATGTAATGTTCCATTGTAATATTCCTTAGCTAAATCAGTGCCATTTTATCCACAATTTCCCTCAAATGAATCCATTAACCAATATATATAGTGTAACAATGACAAGCCATCAAAAAGAAGTCTTAGATTATCAATTCTGATATTCTGTGATAGCAAAAGAATAATACACTAAAATTTCTAGGGACAGTTTTATAAATTAATAATCTGATTTGGTGGCCCCAAAATATTATATGTATTAGTACACTAGTTCATCATACTATTTAATGTATGCAGTAATATAATTCCAAAGAAAATCAGAGCACATTAATATTTTCATCAGAATTTTTTAAATTGAGATGTGCCTTTTAAAGGAATTTACTGAGCATTTAAGTTTTTAAGGAGACTCATGTTCTGAGTTTATAATGGAATTCAGAGACTAAGTTACAGTATAAACAATTTTGATTTATAGACAGTTTTTTCTATAAATACATTATTACATATTTTTTATATTTTTAAGTTACAAAGACATCTTGTTTCAAGAACTACAGCACCTAGTTTTATTGTTATGTATTTCAACATCTATCATGATTGCAGTTATTATTGAGTAGATAGTAGACTCATAGAATATTAATATATATCATTCCAACCTCCCAAATGATGATTAAATTCCCACTGAAAGGTCAGCCATCCTTGTTCTGCCTCCCTTAGGTCTCAGTTTCCCTTTATGTAAAATGATGGAGTTGAGCTGGATGATCTCACAGGTACATTCCAGCTCTGACATTCTATAATTCTGTAAGTTGTTTCTAAAATTAAATATTTATTTTCAAATAAGCAGTGTAAAAAAAAAGAAGTTAAACACAAAATTTTGGGGAGTGCTTACCTTTGGTGGAGAGGCAGAAGTATAGGAAAAGGGATGGACACATAAATAGATGCAAGGTTTTGATAATGTTTTATTTCTTAAGTTACATGGTATGTTCACTAAAAAATTATTACTATACTTTATAGCTTACATATGTGTTACCTATTTTTTATACTGGAAATATTTTTAAAATGATAAAAAAGGGAAAAATACACACAATAACCTTTGGATACTCCATTGGGTCCTAAGAAGCAAATTATGTAATAGTACATTGTGTTACATGAGTATGTAACAAATACTGATGGGATAGGAGTAGATGATGTGTCCAGATTCTGAGAGTGTACAAAAATAACTTGAAACTGCAATTTCTTTATGAGATAGAAATCTTGTATTTTCAAATAAAACAAACCTAAATCCAGAAAAGTAACTGATTTGTAATTTGTGCAGTGTCATTCCTAAGCCAGCAAAGATAAACACTGAACACCCAAAATATTTCTGCTGAAACTGATACTATTATTCTCAATTAGCTCAACATCTTAATGAGTAGACTTGATTTATATTGAACATCACTGTAGTATTGATTTATACTGAACATCATTCTAGTCTGCTCTTTTGACCATTTAGCTGTAAAAGATGAAAAACAACCACACAGGGGCACCTTGGTGGCTCACTCGGTTAAGTGTTGGGTTAAGCCAAGGCTTTGGCTCAGGTCATGATTTCATGGGTTGTGGGACTGAGGCCCAAAACTGGCTCCATGCTGAGTGGGGATAGTCTGAAGATAGTCTCTATTTGCCCCTCCCCCCACTTGCATACACTCTGTCACTCAAATAAATAAATCTTTAAAAAATACACATACACCTGTAAAAATCAGTTCAAGATAGAACAAGTTCAACGATGGAGACTTTACAACCTTCTTTTCTGATGGAATACATGGACATTTGCAATGAATTGTGACTTTCAAAGTTGACAGATGAGAAGGTCGCAAGAAGTCTTTACAGTTCTGGGGAAATTTATAAGGAACAAAATGATTCAAATATTCCTCCACTTTTCGTGTCAATATTAATAAGTTAAAACTAGTTAAAATCGTATTTCTAAGTTAATGTATTTTTCCTAATACAATGCACAGATTTTAACAGATAAGCTAATGTGGAATATAGCTGATCCTAATTGAATTAGAAACTATCACATATATACAATTAGGATCATTGAGAACTGTGGTGCTAGAAAATAATTCCATTTATTTCTAGTCTTATCCAACCCATTTTATACTCATATAGTATATATGAAATAGTTTGTCACTGTACTAAATAAAATTCAATTATGTCACTAAAAATTAAACATTCAATGCAAGTGAATATACATTAAACATTTGGATTATGAGACTGTTACTATTCACATCTTTAATACGTCTTTTTGAAAATACCCTATTCCCATTTTTGTTACTACCAATTCTATCTACACCAAATGGCTAAATAGTACTGACTCCACAACTTAACCACAATAAGGGATGAATGAAAATATGCTGGTTAGTTTGGTCATCACAATATTGTCCATACTCTATTCTTTCATGTTATACATAAGAAGAGAAACAGATTCTAATTTGTGCTTATAGTAGCAGCATATTTCCGCTGAAATTTCTTTTTTTTTAAGATTTATTTATTTATTTATTTGACAGAGACAAGTATTTGACAAGTGGGCAGACAGGCAGAGAGAGAGGAAGAGAAGCAGGCTTCCTGGTGAGCAGAGAGCCTGATGTGGGGCTCAATGCCAGGAGCCTGGGATCGTGACCTGAGCTGAAGGCAGAGGATTTAACCCACTGAGCCACCTAGGTGCCCCTCAGCTGAAATTTTTTAAATGATCTTTTTCCCCACATGCTCAGATCTCCAAGGTTGGCTCCCCCATTGCACATTCAGGAGTTTACAGCATTACCAAGGTATCATCACCAACTAAATGATCATTTGTTGTTGTTATTTTTCTTTTTTTAATTTAAATTCAATTAGCCAACCTATAGTACATCATTAGTTTCATATGTAGTGGTCAATAATTCATCAGTTGCCTATAACAACTAGTGCTCTTCACATCATGTTAAAAGATAAATTTTTAGATGGACAAAACTGAGATTCACACAGATGAGAATTAAAATCATACCATCAATTAGTGGCTGAACTGCTAAAACCTGCTTCTCTTCATCAGTCAGAAAGATATATAGAAAGGTGTGTTCACACTAGGACACAGGACCAGGATAGGGATCAAGCTCCAATTGGAAACTAGGGTAGATTTTATAGGGGATATGAAGGAGGCACCTCTCCTGTGAGAGAAAATCTCCATTCCTTTTTTTAAGTTTTTTTATTATTATTATTAACATATAATGTATTATTTTCTTTGGGAGTACAGGTTTGTGAAACATCAGTATTACACAATTCATGCACTCACCATAGCACATACCATCCCCAATGTTCGTATCCAGCCACCCTATCCCTCTTCCCCAGCCCCCAGCAACCCTCAGTTTGTTTCCTGAGATTAAGAGTCTCTTATGCTTTGTCTCCCTCCCTGGTCCCATTTTGTCCATATCCATTCTTAAAATAAGTAATCACATCTAACATTTGATTTTCAGAGCATGACATCATGAGAGTAGGATATAAAATTTATTTGAAACAAAAAGGTCCATGTAATCTGTGTAAATATTACAATTTTCAGAAAATCTTTCTCCTTTTCCTCCCACACACATTTCCCAGAATTAAGTTAAAAATTAAGTAAAAGATGATCACAGGTCCTAATTTACTCTATCTATACACTATCCAAGGATATTAAATAACCATTTCACATATTGGGAGATTATAATAAAAATGCCTAGTATTCTGTACAACATTTTTAACTTTTGAAAGTGCTTTTGAGCCATTATTCCATTTTATCTTCACAATAGTTCTGTAAGTATCTCCAGGGAAAACACTATCTTATTATCCTTAACATTAGTGCCACAGAGAAGGCAATCAATAAATGTTTATTGAATGACCACATATCAAAGGAAAGAAAAATAGATAGATAGGGTGGATCTATACATGAGTAAACATAACACTTATGTTACTTATTTTTAGGGTATTTTGGCAATATATCTATAATGTCTCTCAAAATCTATATTTTTACTGATGTCTTAAATAGCTAAAAGTATAATCTCACACTTATACTTCCTTAGTATTAGAGTTTTAAAGTTATTTCCTTTCTGTCTTACATTGAGTTCTTATCTTTAGGACTATCCTAATTCAGTATAGTTTGTATAACTAAATTCAACTAAGCCTGATGAGATTCCCTGAGTATTTCCACAAATAGGTGCAAAAAATGTAGATATGCCTAGGCTTTTTCTTCAATTGTTTATTTTATAGACTATTCTAATCTGGCATTTCTGTATTTTATTTTATTTGAGCTTTTTTATATTTGCTATCATGACTTTCCACAGATTTCCAACAACTCCATTCCAGCCATTACTTGAATTTTGCTTGTGGTATATCTAGGCTTTCATTGGCTTGGTTTATGTTGTTTCAATTTCTTCTAGCTTTATATCTACTAACCAACACCCACCACTGCCCTCTTTCATTTATCCCAACACATGATATCAAAAACTATTAGCAACATATCAAAATATCTTATACTCAAAAGGAAGAGTTAAGATGGTAGACCCTATTCTTGCATCATCACTTGAACACAGCTAGGTAAATATCAAATTATTCTGAACAGCCAATAAATTGATCTTAGGACTGACAGAATGAACTTCACAATTAGAGGGAGATAAGATATCATATCATTAAAGATAGTAGATGTGGAGATGTGATTTGGGGGAGAAAAGGATCTCAGATGCTGCAGATGGGAGGAAGCCCTGGTCACAGAAAGAGGCAAGAAAAAAGAGACAGAGTTAGAGAAATATCAGTGCTTAGGGGATTTGCACAGGGGATCACACAGGGGAGACAATTCCCCAAAGCCACTGACTGTGAAAACAAGAGGCTGATTATCATGAGTTTTTATGGGCAGCAGACTACAAAAACAGGAGTCTTAGAAGTCTGCACCATGGCTGACATTGAGCCTTGTGGGCACAGCACTGCTCCTGTGGAGGAGGGCAGAGGCCCAGGAGCAGATGTTGTCATTAGAGACTCCCCTGGGAGGTACTGGGAGAGACAGTTCCCCCTTCTATGAGTGTATTTGGGAAAGATAGTATTGCCTTTCAGGAAAAAAAGAGTGGATGGGCGCCATTGCACTACCTCACCCCTTAAGTTTAGGAGTAGAGACACCTGAGGAGGGCTGCTAACCTGCACTCAGGCATTTTGCTATGCTTTACTCTAAACTCAACTCCTGTACATTGGTGCAACTGCCCTTCTGGAATAAACTGGCACCAGCCCCAGTGTGGCAAGTCCCTCTCCTAGAAGGCCAGCATGGATCCTCACTGCACCAGGTCCCTAAAGCTTGGCGTTTTGAGACTCAGTCTGTGTTTCTGAGATAAAACACAGGTGTACAGTGATGCAAGGTGGGCAGATGGCCCAGACATAAAAAGGGTGAAAGCAGGGATCTAAGATGTATGTGGGAAACATGAGTAAAGTGTATTTAATCTTCTATGAGGGCTTTCTGGACAGTGGACAAAAGCAAAAGATGAGGGAGAGGGCTGGTGTGATTTTTCTCTCCCACCCATCAACACAGACTGACTTCAGTAAGCAGAACAGCACCAGAAGAGAACAGTGGAGTTTTCCCCATCTGTGCACTGCAGGTGTTTCTTTACTAGGACAATTGTGAGAACCAAAGCAACAAGCCCATATCCCAGAAGAACAGCACAAACACCCTGCACACATGAAGTTTACTAACCACAGTCAAACACAGCAGCAGAGTGCACACAGCATACACCAGAGACACTTCTTGAAGCACTGGGCACTGGACAATATATGGCCTCTTCTTAATAAAGTCATTACTCTCAGGAGCATGAAACATAACATGCTTTCCTAACACAGAGAATAAGACAAAAACCTAGACAAAATGTCAAGGGAGGAATCATCCCAAAGAAAGACCAATAAAAGATCATCACCAGGGATCTAATTAAAACAGATATAATATTTGTGATCCAGAATTTAAATCAGCAATCTTAAGATTACTAGCTGGGCTTGAGAAAAGCATTCAGGATAAAAGAAAAAATGCTATAACTAAGGTGAAACTGACTAGATGTAATGACCATAAGGATGGAAGGAGAAGAGAAATTAATAACTGATATAGATTATAAGATTATGCAAAATAATGAAAAGAAGATGGAAAGAAAAATATTAGATCATGAATGTAGACTTAGAGAAGTCAATGACTCCATAAAGATTAATAGCATTTAGATCATAGGAATCTCAGAAGTAGAAGAGAGGGAAAAAGAAGTAGAAGGTTTAGTTGAACAAATTGTAGCAAAAAAATTCCCTAATCTGGGGAAGGAAACAAATATTCCAATCCAGGAGGAAGAGAGAACTCCCATCAAAATCAAGAAAACAGGAAAACATCAAGAATATCCTATTAAAACCTGCAAAATACAGAGATAAGAAAAAACTCCTAAAAGCAGCAAAAGAAAAGACATACCTAAATTACAAGGGAACACAATTAAATTACCAGTAGATCTTTCCACAGAAACTTGGCAGGCAAGAAGAAAGTGGCATGATATATTCAATACGCTGAATGGGGAAAATATGCAGACAAGAATATTCTCTCCAACAAGGTTGTCATTCATAATAGAAAAAGAAATAAGGAGTTTCCCAGGCAAACAAAATCTGAAGAAGTTCATGATTATTAAATCAGCACGTCAAGAAATATTAAAGGTAGCCCTTTAAGTGATAAAGACCAAAAGCAACAAGGACAAGAAAAGAACAGAGAAAATCTCCAGAAAAACCAACTTTACAGGTAATACAGTGGCAATATATTCATATCGATCAACAATCACTCTGAGAGTAAATAGACTTAATCTTCCAATCAAAAGATGTAGGGTATCAGAACGGGGAAAAAAAAAGAACAATCTATATGCCATAATAGACTCATATTAGACCCAAAGACACCAACAGATTTAAAGTGAGGGAAGGGAGAACCATTTATCATGCAAATGGAACTCAAAAGAAACCTGAAGTACCAATACTTATGTCAGACAAACTATATTTTAAATCAAAGACTGTAATAGGAGATGAAGAAGGGCACTATATCAAAATAAAGGGATATATCCAATAAGATCTAACCATTGTAAATGTGTATGCTCCCAACTTGGGAGCACCCAAATATATAAAACTAATAACAAACATAAAGAAACTCATTGATAATAATACAATAATAGTAGCTCTTTAACATCACACTTACTTCAATGGGCAGATCATCTAAAAAGAAAATCAACAAGGAAACAAGGGCTTGGAATCACATGCTTGACCAGATAGTTGTAACAGATGTGTTAAGAATACTTCATCCTAGGGGCGCCTGGGTGGCTCAGTGGTTAAAGCCTCTGCCTTCAGCTCAGGTCATGATCCCAGGGTCCTGGGATCGAGCCCCACATCTGGCTCTCTGCTCAGTGGGGAGCCTGCTTCCCTTCCTCTCTGTCTGCCTCTCTGTCTACTTGTAATCTCTGTCTGTCAAATAAATAAATAAAATCTTAAAAAAAAAAAAGAATACTTCATCCTAAAGTGGCAGAATACACATTATTTCAGAGTGCACGTTATCCAGAATAGATCACATATTGGATCACAAATCAGGCCTCAAGATATAAAAAAGATTGAGATCATGACATACATATTTCCAATCACAATGTTATGAACATGAAGTCAGGCTTGAGAAAAAAAAAATTGGAAAGACCACAAATATATGGAGGGTAGGGAACATCTTACTAAAGAATGAGTGGGTTAACCAGGAAGTAAAGAAGAAATTTTAAAAAGACATGGACATAAGTTAAAATGAAAACTAATGGTACACAACCTTTGGGATGCAGCAAAAGTAGTCCTAATAGGAAGGATATAGCAATACAGTTCTACCTCAAGAAGCAAGAAAAGTCCGAAAATGCAACCTTAGACTTAAAGGAGCTAGGAAAAGAACAACAAATGAAGCCTAAATCCAGCAGAAGGAGGGAAATAATAAAGATTAGAGCAGAAATAAAGATGTAGGAAAAAAAATACTAGAACATATCAGTGAAACTAGGAGGTAGCTCTTTGAAAGAATTAATAAAATTGATTAACCCATAGCTAGACTTGTCAAAAGAGAGAGAGAGAGAGAGAGAGAGAGAGAAAGGACACAAATAAATAAAATCACAAAATATAGAGGAGAGATCACACCAACACCACAGAAATACAAACAATTATAAGAGAAATTATGAAAAATTATATGTCAATGAATTGGATAATTTGGAAGAAATGGACAAATTCCTAGAAACATACAAACTACCAAAGCTGAAACAGGAACACATAGAAGAATTAGGCAGACCCATAACCAGCAAAGAAATTGAATCAGTAATCACAAACCTCCCAACAACCAAACGACCAGGGACAGATGAATTTACAGGGTAATTCTATCAAAAAATTAAAGAGTTATTGCCTATTCTTCTCAAATATAAATAAAACTTTCATTGGAGAAGTGGCGACATATGGCTATCAGACACATGAAAAAATGTTCATCATGACTAGCCATCGGGGAGATTCAAATTAAAAACACATTGAGAGTTGACAACTGACAGAATGGGAGAAGATATTTGCAAACGACATCTCAGATAAAAGACTAGTGTCCAGAATCTATAAAGAACTTAGCAAACTCAACACCCAAAGAACAAATAATCCAATCAAGAAATGGGCAGAGGACATGAACAGACATTTCTGCAAAGAAGACATCCAGATGGCCAACAGACACATGAAAAAGTGCTCCATATCACTCGGCATCAAGGAAATACAAATCAAAACCACAATGAGATATCACCTCACACCAGTTAGAATGGCGAAAATCAACAAGTCAGGAAATGACAGATGCTGGCGAGGATGCAGAGAAAGGGGAACCCTCCTACACTGTTGGTGGGAATGCAAGCTGGTGCAGGCACTCTGGAAAACAGCATGGAGGTTCCTCAAAATGTTGAAAATAGAACTGCCCTATGACCCAGCAATTGCACTATTGGGTATTTACCCTAAAGATACAAACGTAGTGATCCAAAGGGGCCTGTGCACCTGAATGTTTATAGCAGCAATGTCCACAATAGCCAAACTATGGAAAGAACCTAGATGTCCATCAACAGATGAATGGATGAAGAAGATGTGGTATATATACACAATGGAATACTATGCAGCCATCAAAAGAAATGAAATCTTGCCATTTGCGACAACATGGATGGAACTAGAGCGTATCATGCTTAGCGAAATAAGTCAAGCAGAGAAAGACAACTATCATATGATCTCCCTGATAGGAGGAAGTGGTGATGCAACATGGGGGCTTAAGTGGGTAGGAGAAGAATCAATGAAACAAGATGGGATTTGGAGGGAGACAAACCATAAGTGACTCTTAATCTCACAAAACAAACTGAGGGTTGCTGGGGAGAGGGGGGTTGGGAGAAGGGTGGGTGGGGTTATGGACATTGGGGAGGGTATGTGCTTTGGTGAGTGCTGTGAAGTGTGTAAACCTGGTGATTCACAGACCTGTACCTCTGGGGATAAAAATATATGTTTATAAAAAATAAAAAATTAAAAAAAAAAACCACATTGAGATACCACCTTACACGAGGTAGAATGGCCCAAACTAGCAAGACAGGAAACAACATGTGTTGGAGAGGATGTGGACAAAGGGGAACCCTCTTACACTGTTAGTGGGAATGCAAGTTGGTGCAGCCACTTTGGAGAACAGTGTGGAGATTCCTCAAGAAATTAAAAATAGAGCTTCCCTATGACCCTGAAATTGCACTACTGGGTATTTACCCCAAAGATACAGATATAGTGAAAAGAAGGGCCATCTGTACCCCAATGTTTATAGCAGCAATGGCCACGGTCGCCAAACTGTGGATAGAACCAAGATGCCCTTCAACAGACGAGTGGATAAGGAAGATATGGTCCATATACACTATGGAGTATTATGCCTCCATCAGAAAGGATGAATACCCAACTTTTGTAGCAACATGGACGGGACTGGAAGAGATTATGCTGAGTGAAATAAGTCAAGCAGAGAGAGTCAATTATCATATGGTTTCACTTATTTGTGGAGCATAACAAATAACATGGAGGACAAGGGCAGTCAGAGAGGAGAAGGGAGTTGGGTGAAACTGGAAGGGGAGGTGAACCATGTGAGACTATGGACTCTGAAAAACAATCTGAGGGTTTTGAAGGGGCAGGGGGTGGGAGGTTGGGGGAACCAGGTGGTGGGTACTAGAGAGGGCACGGATTGCATGGAGCACTGGGTGTGGTGCAAAAACAAGGAAAACTGTTATGCTGAAAATAAAAAAGAAAGAAAGAAAGAAAGAAAGAAAGAAAGAAAGAAAGAAAGAGAGAAAACTTTCAAACTCATTCTAAGAGAATAGCATTATTGTGATTCTAAAACCAGAAAAAGACCCCACTAAAAAGTAGAAGTACAGGCCAATATCCTGGATGAATATAAATGCAAAAATTATTAAAAAATACTAGGAAATCAAATCTAACAGTACATTAAAAGATTAATTCACCATGATTCATTAGGATTTATTGTTGGGCTGCAAGGATGGTTCAATATGTGTAAATCAATCAATATGATACATCACGTTAATAAAAGAAAGGATAAAAATCATATTATCCTCTCAATAGATGCAGAAGAAGAATTTGAAAACATACAACACCCATTCTTGATGAAAACCCAAACAAGTAGGGATAGAGGGAATATATGCAAAACCATAAAGGCCATATACAAGAGACCCAGAGCTAATATCCTTATTGGGGAAACATTGAGAGCTTCTCCTTTATGGTCAAGAAGAAGACAGGCATGGCCACTTTCACCAATGCTATTTAACAAAGTACTGGAAGTCTGAGCCTCAGCAATCAAACAAAGAAAGAAATAAAAGGCATCCAAATCAGCAAGGAAGAAGTCAAAGTTTCTTTTTTCCTTCCTTCCCTCCTTCCTTCCTTCCTTCCTTCCTTCCTTCCTTCTTTCCTTCCATTTTCTTTCTTTCTTATTTATATTAGTGAGAGAGAGAGAGAAAACACACAAGCAAAAGGGGATGAAGGAGAGGGAGAAATAAATGAAGTAGATTTCATATTGAATGCAAAGGCTGACACAAAGCTTGATCTCCCTATCCTGAGGTCATGGCCTGAGGTGAAATCAAGAGTTGGTCACTTAACAAATAGAGCCACCCATGAGCCCCTCAAATTACAATTATTTACAGATAACATGTTACTCTACCACCAAATTGTTAAAACTGATACACGAATTCAGTAATGTCACAGGATACAAAGTAAGTATACAGAAATATGTTGCATTTCTATACACCTATAATGAAGCAGCAGAAAGAGATTTCAAGGAATCCATCCCATGTACAATTGCACAAAAACACATAGAATACTTAGGAATACAACTAACTACAGAGGTAAAAGATCTGTACTTTAAAAACTACAAAATATTTATGAAAGAATTTGGAAATGACACAAAGAAATGAAAAAAACTCCCATGCTCATGGATTGGAAGAATATTGTTAAAATGGCTATACTTCCCAAAGCAATCTACACATTTATTGTAATCCCTATCAGAATACTACCAGTATTTTTCACAGAACTCTAACAAATAATCATAAAATTTGTATGGAACCACAAAAGACCCCAAACAGTCAAAGCAATCAGAAAAAGAGAAACAAATCTGGAGGCAAAACAAGGTATATTACAAGCTGTAGTCATCAAGACAGTATAGCACTGGCACAAAAAAAGATACACAGATTAATGGAACAGAAAAGAAAATCCACAAATTGACCAACAACTCTATGGTTAACTAATCTCTGACATAGCAGGAAGGAATATCCAATGGAAAAAGGATAGTCTCTTTAACAAATGGTGTTTGGAAAACTGGGCAGCCACAAGAATGAAACTGGACCACTTTCTTTCATAATGCATAAATTGAATTCAATACGGATGAAAGACTTAAATGTGAGACATGAAACTATCAAAATCTTGAGGCAGCAACCTGTTTGACATGGGCTATGGCAATGTCTTACTAGACACATTGTAGAAGGCCAGGGAAACAAAAGCAAAAATGAACTATTGGGAGTTCATCAAAATGGATTTTTCACAGCAAAGACAACAATTAAGAAAGCTTAAAGGTATTGGAAGAGATTTTGCTGAGTGAAATAAGTCAAGCAGGGAGAGTTGATTATCATATGGTTTTGCTTATTTGTGCAACATAAGGAATAACACAGAGGACATAGGGAGATGGAGAGGAGAAGTGAGTTGGGGGAAACTGGAGGTGGAGATAAACCATGAGAGACTATGGACTCTGAGATACAAACTGAGGGTTTTGGAGGGGAGGGGGTAGGAAGTTGGATGAGCCTGCTGGTGGGTATTATGGAGGGCATGTATTGCATGGAGCACTGGGTGTGGTGCATAAACAAAGAATTCTGGAACACTGAAAAGAAATTTTAAAAATAAATAAATAAAAATTTAAAAAGAATAAGAATGAAAGTATAGATTGCTCTGGGAAGTATGGACATTTTAACAATGTTTATTCTTCCAAGCCATGAACATGAAATGGTCTTCCATCATTTTGGGTCTTCTTCAGTTCCTTTCATGAGTGTTCTGTGATTCTCTAATTTCCCTTTTATAGATTCCTTGTTAGTGTATAATAAAGTAACTGATTTCTGTGCATTGATTCTGTATCCTGCCACATTACGGAACTGCTGTATGAGTTCTAGTAGTTTGGGGGTGGAGTCTTTTGGGTTTTCCATATAAAGTATCATGTCATCTGCAAAGAGAGAGAGAGAGAGAGAGAGAGAGAGTTTGACCTCTCCTTTTCCAATTTGAATACTATTTATTTCTTTTTGTTTTCTGATTGCTATTGCTAGGACTTCCAGTACTATTTTGAACAGTGGTGAGAGTGGGCATCCTTGTCATGTACCAGAGAGCGGGAAGGCTCTCAGCTTTTCCACATTGAAAATTATATTAGCTGTGGGTTTTTCATAGATGGATTTTATAAAGTTGAGTAATGTTCCCTCTATCCCTATACTCTGAAGAGTTTTAATCAGGAACAGATGCTGTAGTTTATTAAATGCTTTTTCTGAATCAATTGAGAGGACCATGGGTTCTTCTCTCTCTTATTGATTTTTTTTTCCCTATCACATTGATTGATTTTCAAATGTTGAACCACCCTTGCATCTCAGGAATAAATCCCACTGGATCATGGTGGATAACTATTTAATGTACTATTGTTGGATCCTATTAGCTAGGATCTTGTTGAGAATCTTGGCATCCATATTCATCAGGGATATTAGTCTGAAATTCTCCTTTTTGGTGGGATCTTTGCTGGGCTTGGGGACCAAGGGAATGGTGGCTTCATAGAAAGAGTCTGGAAGTTTTCTTTCTGTTTCTATTTTTTGAAACAACTTCAGGAGAATAGGTAGTATTTCCTCTTTGAATGTTTGGTAAAATCCCCCAGGAAATCTGTCAGTTCTGGGACTCTGGTTTTGGGGGAGGTTTTTGATCACTGCTTCAATCTCATTACTAGATATTGGTCTATTCAGGTTATCAATTTCTTCCTGTTTCAGTCTTGGAAGTTTATAGGTTTCCAGGAATACATCCATTTCTTATATGTTGCTTAAAGTATTGGCATATAACTGTTGATAATAATTTCTTATGATTGTTTCTATTTCCTTGGTGTTAGTCACTATCTCTCCCCTTTCATTCCTAATTTTATTAATTTGGGTCCTTTCTCTTTTCTTTTGGTTTATTCTGGTTTATCAATCTTAATTCTTTCAAAGAACTAGCTTGTAGTTTTATTTATGTATTCTACTGTATCTCTGGTTTCTAACTTATTGATCTCTGCTCTAATCTTAATTTATTTCCCTTCTTGTTTATAGGGTTGGTTTAATTTGTTCTCAATTATCCAGTTCCTTAAGGTGTAAAGGGAGTTGGTGTATTCCGGATTTTTCAATTTTTTTGAGTGAGGCTTGGATGGCTATGTATTTCCCCCTTAGGACCTCCTATGTCATCCCAATGAAAATACCACCCGCATTTTTCAAAGTGCTAGAAAAACAATCCTAACATTTATATGGAACCAGAAAAGACCCTGAGTCATTAAGGAAATGTTGAAAAAGAAAAATAAAGCTGGGGTATCATGTTGTCTGATTTCAACCTTTATTACAAAGCTGTGATCACCAAGACAGCCTGGTACTGGTACAAAAACAGACACATAGACCAATGGAGCAGAATATAGAGCCCAGATATGGACCCATAACTCAATGGTGAAATAATCTTCAACAAAGCAGGAAAGAATATTAAAAGGGAAAAGTCTTTTCAATAAATGGCGCTGGGAAAATTGGACAGCTATGGACAGAAGAATGAAACTCGACCATTCTCTATTTCCATACACAAAGATAAACTCAAAATGGATGAAAGACCTCATTGTGAGACAAGAATCCATCAAAGTCCTAGAAAAGAACATAGGCAGGAACCTCTTTGACATTGGCCACAGCAACTTCTTTCAAGACACGTCTCCAAAAGCAAAGGAAACAAAAGCAAAAATAAGCTTTTGGGACTTAATCAATATCAAAAGCTTCTGCACAGCAAAGGAAATAGTCAACCAAACAAAGAGGCAACCCACGGAATGGGAGAAGATATTTGCAAATGACACTAGAGACAAAGGGCTGATATACAAAATCTACAAAGAACTCCTCAAACTCAACACCCAAAAAACACATCCAAAAAAAAAAATGGGCAGAAGACATGAACAGACACTTCTCCAATGAAGACATACAAATGGCTAGCAGACACATAAAAAGTTCTCATCATCATTAGCCATCAGGGAAATTCAAATCAAAACTGCATTGAGATACCACCATTCACCAGTTAGAATGGCAAAGATTAACAAGGTGAGAAGAAAACAAATGCTGGAGAGGATGTGGAGAAAGGAGAACCCTCTTACACTCTTGGTGGGAATGCAAGTTGGTGCAGTCACATTGGAAAACAATGTGGAGATTCCTCAAAAAATTAAAAATGAAGCTACCCTATGACCCTGCAACTGCACTAGTGGGTATTTACCCCAAAGATACAGATGTTGTGAAAAGAAGGTCATCTGTACCCCAATGTCCATAGCAGCAATGATCAGAGTCAACAAAATGTGGAAAGGGCAAAATGCCTTACAACAGATCAATGAATAAAGAAGATATGGTCCAAGCAACATGGACGGGACTGGAAGAGATTATGCTGAATGAAATAAGTCAAGCAGAGAGAGTCAATTATCATATGGTTTCACTTATTTGTGGAGCATAACAAATATCATGGAGGACAAGGGGTGTTATAGAGGAGAAGGGAGTTGGGGTAAATTGGAAGGGGAGTTGAAACATGAGAGACTATGGAATCTGAAAAACAATCTGAGGGGTTTGAAGTGGTGGGGGGGGTGGGAGGTTGGGGTACCAGGTGGTGGGTATTATAGTGGGCATGGATTGCATGGAGCACTGGGTGTGGTGAAAAATAATGAATACTGTTTTTCTGAAAATAAATAAATTGAAAAAATTTTTAAAAATAAAATAAATAAAAAAATTAAAAAAAGAATATAATAAAAGACATGAACACAATGAGGTCAGAAATGGAAGATACAACAAAACAAAATGGAACTTTTGTACATTAAAAATATGTCAGCCCTTGAAAAACAAGGTTTTGAACTGTGTAGTTCTGTGTCTATGTGGATTTTTTTTCACTAAATTCAATAGAGTACTGAAAAAAAAGAAGATATGGTCCATATATACAATGAAATATTACTCAGCTATCAGAAAGGATGAATACCCAGCTTTTGTATCAACATGGAAGGGAATGGAGGAGATTATGCTGAGTGGAATAAGTCAAGCAGAGGAAGTCAATTATCATATGGTTTCACTTACTTGTGGAACATAAGGAATAACATGGAGGGCATTAGGAGAAGGAAAGGAAAAGTGAATTGGGATAAATCAGAGTGGTAGATGAACCATAACAGACCATGGACTTTGAGAAACAAACTGAGGGTTTTAGAGGGGGAGGGATGGATGAGCCTGGTGGTGGGTATTAGGGAGGGCACGTATCACATGGAGCACTGTGTGTGGTACATAAACAATCTTGGAACACTGAAAAAAAATAAAATTAAATTTAAAAAAAAAAGGATGCTGAAAGGTAACCTAAGGAATTGGAGAAAAAAAAAATCACAAATGACATATTTGATAAAGTGTTAGGATCCCAAACATATAAAGTACCTATAAAATTCAACACCCATACAATAAATAATTCAAAAAAAAATGGGCAGAACCCATGAATATATATTTTTCCAAAGAAGACATACAGGTGGCCAACTGACACATGAAAAGATGATCAACATCTCTCATTATCAGTGAAACAGAAATCAAAACTACAATGATATATCACCTCACACCTATTAGAAAGGCTAAAATCAACAACACAAGAAACAACAGGTGGTAGTTAGGATGCAGAGAAAAGGGAAACCTATTGTACCATTTGTAGGAATGCAAAGTGGTGCAGCTACTCTGGAAAATAGTATGCAGATTCCTCAAAAAGTTAAAAATAGTACTACCCAGCAATTTTACTAGTAGGTATTTACCCAAAGGATACAAAAATACTGATATTTAATAGCAGCATTACCAGCAATAGTCATATTATGGAAAGAGCACAAGTTCCTATTGATAGATGAATGGATAAATAAGTAGTATACATATACAACAGAGTATTATTCAGACAACAAAAAGAATGAAATCATGCCATTTACAGTGACATGGATGGAGCTAGAGTGTATTATGCTAAGTAAAGTTAAGTCAGTCAGAGAAAGACAAATACCATATGATTTCACTCATATGTGGAATTTAAGAAACAAACAGATGAACATAAGGGAAAGGGAAAAAAAAGAAAGGGAGGTAAGCTATAAAAGAGACTCAAGTGTAGAAAACAGAGGGTTGTTGGTAGGGAGGTGGGCAGGGGGTATGAGCTAAATGTGTGATCTCTATTAAGGAGGGTAGTTGTGATGAGCACTAGGTGTTTTATTTAAGTGAAGAATCACTAAATTCTACTACTGAAAATAATATCACACTGTTAACTATAAACTTAAATACAGACATGAAAAATAGAAAGTATAGATCTTATATTCCAGTATTTTTAAAAAATTTTCTCCAAATTCTCTATGATCACTTTTTTATATTACCTGTCATGCCTAATACCCAAATTTCCCTGTACTAATAATGCTAAGACAAATCTATCTTTTAAATTAGAAGTTACCCAAAATAATCCATTGCTAAGAACTACTGTAATAGACTGACTTTTCTTGGAGTAGTTAATCAAAGTAACAAAGTTAATGTTTTCCTTTGAAATTTCTAAGTCAAAACTTACTACAGAACTATTCATTTTAACTATATATATGTGTATATATATATATACACACACACATATGTGTTGTGTGTGTGTGTGTGTGTGTGTGTTGGTATTTATAATATATTACAGGAAGGGCGGTAAGCTGCATATCCTTTGTTTTTAATCTTAAACAAGGATTTTATAATTGTTGCTTTGCCACTGATATGATCTTTGGTTTTTTTGTTTTGTTTTGTTTTTTGTTTGTTTTTTGTTTTTTTGTTTTTGTTTTTTGCAAAGAAGGAGTAGGAAACTCAGTAATGGTCTAACGTTTCATCAAAAAAAAGCTAGTTATCATAGCAAATAAATATTTTGTTCACCATTATCAAATTGAAATCTACTTCATTGCTTTGCAATGTGAGCAGAGTCATGAACCCACTGTTTGGGGAAATTTCTTTTCTAATTGCATTGTGTTCCTTACCCATTATGAAGTCACCAAAATCTATTAACCTGTATATTGATGAAACCATATGTGTTATCGCTTTAATTTCTTTACCAGGGGTTATTTTCTCATGGAAGAATGTTGGCTTTGGAGTTTAAAGTATTTTATTTGACTATATAGTAGCTATTTAAACTTAGCCAAATTGCTGAACCTCTTTGGGCTTTGGTTTCTTCAATTCCCAAGAATGTAATAATACCTGTTCTACTTACCTTGCAGAATTTTTATGATTATCAAAGGAAATAAATAGGTGAGAAACTGCTTTGTGAGCCAAATTGCTAAACAAACTTGAGTTTTCAAGGAAGTTACTCACAAGATGTTTTTATCTTTTGCCAAGTCATGGATCTACTAAAAAGGGTCCAACACATGAATTAGAAAGCAAAGGAATGCAATAACAACTGAATTGATCATTATATACTATTGAGTATGTACAATCAAAATCTCCAAGAATGTGTTCAAGCATTCTTACTACCATAAATGTCAGTAATACATATGTTTTGAAGGGAAGATGAAACCTATCCATAACACATTTCTTTTTAAGACTTTTTGTAGCTCCTGGAGTCCATTAGCATTAAACAGAAAAAGATCTAAGACTTATAAACATTATAAAATCTTTAGTGACCAGAATGATTTGTGACAGTAGCATTTACTGATAATGAAGAAAATGATGTACAGAATAGCTATTGCACTCAGTCTGTATAGTATTCAAATTCTTTGGTTTGTGAAGATAAAATTGTTCTTTAAAAGAGAGTATTATTTTGTATGATCATACTAATGTATAATACATACTTCAGTAATATGGTCTCTAGCACTTAATTAGACTTCTTAATTTAGTATTTGTAATAATGTTCAAAGATCATTATCAGGAACCAAGCAACAAATCTAAAACCTTTGTTTCCTAAAATTAAACACAAGGTACATGTTCTTTCCTTCTGCCACTCAAGTCAGAATATTGAAAGTAACACCAAAATATTTGGATTGAAAGTTTTTATTAGAACTTATTTTCCTTCTTTTTAAAATCAATTTCTTTGTTCTTGCACACATCTCCTGTCAATAAATAGAAAAATAATATAGATTTAGGAAAATGGTGGTCTCAGTGGTAACATCTCTCATGTTATTATTCCAGTATCATCTGTTACAAAGTAAGACCAATTCCCACATCTAATTACAAACAGGATTTCAGAGTCATTAAAGAAAATACATTTCCATTAGTGCTGCCATCAGATGATAGAGAAAGACTGAAGATTAGTTCATGTTCCACTGCTGCTTTTCAAGCTTTGAATATTTAGACCTCTGTACTCAGACACCATAAATTTGTGGAAGATAAACAAGGTGACAGACATATAAAAATGCTTCATTATAAATAGTTTAACTGTGTTACTTTCAATTTTTCATTAGTTTTTCTTCCATTGCCTTTAGTTCTGATAGTAAAAGTAATGAGAAATGGAAAGGTTCCTTACATTTTACATAGCAGGTACCTGGAGGTATGTCCTTGCATTCTACAAAGAATTGTTCTAAATACTTCTAAGTAACTTAGGTACAAGAAGACTTACATATGAAAATGGATTACTTGCAAGTAGGTAATTTTGATTCAATGAGACAAAGTTTTTTTTTCCCTGCTATTAAAATGCAGTGCCAGGATGACATGATTCTTTATACAGAAAACCCAGAAGACTCCACCCCCAAACTGCTAGAACTCATACAGCAATTCAGGAACGTGGCAGGATACAAAGTCAATGTACAGAAATCAGTGGCTTTCTTATACACTAATGATGAAAATACAGAAAGGGAAATTAGAGAATCAATTCCATTTACTATAGCACTAAGAACCATAAGATACCTGGGAATAAACCTAACCAAAGAGGTAAAGGATCTGTACTTAAGGAACTACAGAACACTCATGAAAGAAATTGAAGAATACACAAAAAGATGGAAGACCATTCTATGCTCTTGAATCAGAAGATTAAACATTGTTAAAATGTCTATACTGCCTAGAGCAATCTATACTTTTAATGCCATTCCGATCAAAATTCCACCAGCATTTTCAAAGAGCTGGAACAAATAATCCAGAAATTTGTATTGAACCAGAAGAGACCCTGAATCACTAAGGAAATGTTGAAAAACAAAAATAAAACTGGGGGCATCACGTTACCTGGTTTCAAGCTTTACTACAGAGCTGTGATAACCAAGACAGCATGGTACTGGCATAAAAACAGACACATAAGACCAGTGGAACAGAGTAGAGAGTGCAGATATGGACCCTCAACTCTATGGGCAAATAATCTTCAACAAAACAGGATAAAATATCCAATGGAAATAAGACAGTCTCTTCAATAAATGGTGCTGGGAAAACTGGACAGCCATATACAGAAGAATGAAACTCGACCATTCTCTTACACCGTACACAATAATAAACTCAAAATGGATAAAATACCTCAAGGTGAGACAGGAATCCATCAGAATCCTAAAGGAGAACATAGGCAGTAACCTCTTCAATATCAGCCACAGCAACTTCTTTCAAGGTATGTATCCAAAGGAAAAAGAAACAAAAGCGAAAATAAACTTTTGGGACTTCATCAAAATCAAAAGATTTTGCACAGTGAAGGAAACCATCAAGAAAACAAAGAGGCAACCCACAGAATGGGAGAAGATATTTGCAAATGACAGTACAGACAAAAGGTTGATATCCAGGATCTATAATGAACCCCTTAAACTCAACACACACAAAACAGGCAATCATATAAAAAAATGGGCAGAAGATATGAACAGACACTTTTCCAATGAAGACATACAAATGGCTATCAGACACATGAAAAAATGTTCATCATCACTAGCCATCAGGGAGATTCAAATTAAACCACATTGAGATATCACCTTTTACCAGTTAGAATGGCCAAAATTAGTAAAAGAGGAAACAACATGTGTTGGAAGGGATGTGAAGAAAGGGGAACCCTCTTACACTGTTGGTGGGAATGCAAGATGGTGCAGCCACTTTGGAGAACAGTGTGGAGATTCCTCAAGAAATTAAAAATAGAGCTTCCCCATGACCCTGCAATTGCACTACTGGGTATTTACCCCAAAGATACAGATATAGTGAAAAGAAGGGCCATCTGTACCCCAATGTTTATACCAGCAATGGCCACAGTCGCCAAACTGTGGAAAGAACCAAGATGTCCTTCAATGGACGAATGGATAAGGAAGATGTGGTCCATATACACAATGGAGTATTATGCCTCCATCAGAAAGGATGAATACCCAACTTTTGTAGCAACATGGACAGGACTGGAAGAGATTATGCTGAGTGAAGTAAGTCAAGCAGAGAGAGTCAACTATCATATGGTTTCACTTATTTGTGGAGCATAACAAATAGCATGGAGGACAAGGGGAGTTAGAGAGGAGAAGGGAGTTGGGGGAAATTGGAAGGGGAGGTAGGGGAACCAGGTGGTGGGTATTAAGGAGGGCACAGATTGCATGGAGGACTGGGTGTGATGCAAAAACAAGGAATACTGTTATGCTGAAAATCAAAATCAAAAAAAAAAAAAGAATGAGTGCTTGAACAAAATATAAATAAATAAATAAATAAATAAATAAATAAATAATGCAGTGCCAGTTTTTAGAATGCAAGAAAGGTTATATACTAAATAAATAAAGTAAAGTAGGTCATACAGTATGCCTAAATGTTTTTTATTTTATTTTTTTAAAAGATTTTATTTATTTGATAGAGAGAAATCACAAGTAGACGGAGAGGCAGACAGAGAGAGAGAGGGGAAGCAGGCTCCCTGCTGAGCAGAGAGCCCGATGCGGGACTCGACCCCAGGACCCTGAGATCATGACCTGAGCCGAAGGCAGCGGCTTAACCCACTGAGCCACCCAGGTGCCCCTGCCTAAATGTTTTAAATGCAAACTAAGAGATACATATTTTCTTTTAGTGAATGCACACCATTCATTAATGCTTCATGGAGGACTATATCCTGAAGGAAGTATTGCTGAATGACTGATGTACACAATTAATAGCATTGTATTTAGTTACAGCTTTTCTTATGGAAAGTCTGTTTAGATAGCCCAAAGAGACTCTTAATGGTTTGCTATTCATAGTATGTTAAGCCATACAGTTCATGGAGACCAGAGCTTTTCTACACTGAAGGAAGATAAATATAATTGATCTTGTTCTATATCTATAGGCGAGAGAAATCTTCTCCTTTCAGTTTTAACTCTTTCAAGAACAATGATAAGCCCAATTCACCTTCCATCATATATTAATGATTTTACCATTTTATTGTGGGGTGGCTGTGGACCAGGGCTACTTTTCTTTTTTTGACATGTGCTGTTGAGATGCATTATATAGCATTTCAGCACTATCTAATGTGTATTAGTAAGTGTATTCTAGTTAAACTGGAACTCTAGAAAAGAAGCAGAGGGTTGACAATGAAACAGTATCTGGATTATTAGTTTTTTTAAATTTATTTATACATAATCTCTGACCTAGATGGCCACTCCTGGTATGTCTAAAACACTTTTCTTGCTCCCTTCTGAAATTAAAGTGCCTTATACACAAAGGAAGAATTACCATATTTGTTACTGATCTTAAATGTCATCCACTTCTTATTTTGATATGTAAGAAGAAACAGAGGGTTAGCTACAGGAAGAGAATTGCTTCTTGGCAGACATGTTTCTAGCACCCAGATCTTCTAACATCCAATAATCATTTGGCTTATTCTGCAACCTTGTAACTTAGTTTTAAATGCATCCCCTTATTTTTCCTCCTTTCTAAACCACCCTGATAGTTCCTTTTTCTTGCTTGATGGAAAGGGTTTAGCCTGATCAAATGTAATCTAGTTATCTACAATCCACACAAATACTTTATAATACTTTATAAATTGAAGCATGTACCAAATGCATTTTATAAATAATTATAATGGATATTGATAACATCCAAGATGGGAAATAATCAAAAATAGGAAGATTTTGGCTAGGAGGCACATGTCTCTCTTCATTTTCTCTTTTCTCTCTCTTTCTCTTTCTCACACTTCCAGAAACATTATTACAGTATTTGAATTCTATTAATATATCCAGCAGTTAATTCCAAAAGTAGACACAGCTCATAAATGCAGTAAAAAGAGGATGGTGAAGAGGAAAAGGAGAGGATAGAGTTGGAAATATCATTAAGAAACAGAAGCTAGGCACAAGTGGTGATTTAGACCATTTCACAGGTCAACTGAAAATATCAGTTGAGCTCCTTGAGTGTTTCACTTTCTGTCATTTTGTCAATAGGTCTTCCAGATAATGGTGATAATTATGAGTTTTATGAAAATTTTAAAAACTTGTAAATCAATACTCCTACATAAGGTGTCCCCTATGGAAAACAAACCCACAAGAATTTACAAAAAGAAAGTTTAACTGTCCATGTGCCAAAGTAGGCACATCTGTCTCCATAGAAAGACTAGAGACCCAGAAATCAGGGGTGTTTTACAAATTACTCATGGGGTGCCTGGGTGGCTCAGTCAGTTAAGCATCTGACATTTGGTTTCAGATTAGGTCACAGTATCAGGGCTATGAGACCAAGCCCCATGTTGGACTCTGCATTCAGTGTAGAATCTGTTTGAGAGTCTCTCTCTCTCTCTCTCCCTTTGTCCTCCATCAAATAAATAATTTTTTAAAAAATTACTCCTATACATTATTTCCAGTGGTAATATCAAAATTTTGTGATTTTTTACCAAAGTAAGGTGCAATTTTAAATTGGACCACCTCAATAGGAATTCAACTTTTACAACATATCTTGAGACTTTTTTGAAATATAGTGACACAAAAAAACTTATTTCCAATTCTTGCCATTATTCCCAGTTATCTAATTATGTGATTTTTCCTTCATTGACTATAAATTAGCAGCTAACATAGAATAGAAACTATTTTGTTAAAATAGAAGATTTTATTAAGCTAATATGAATAGAAGATCTTTATTAAATGTTCTGATACAGAGACAATTAAACTTATAAATGCACAGGGATTTACAGAGAAAAGTCAGCGTATAACCATAGCATAGAAAACACTAGGATCACGAGACTGAAGGCATAAAAGTTTTGTTTCTATTACTACTAATTTTCTACTATTATTAAATTGTGTAACTTTGAGGAAGGCACTGGATCTGTTTGTACCTTTCTTTTCTATAACAATAGGAAGAGTATTGGCTTCTTACTTGCCTCACAAGAATATCATAAAGGCATGAGGAGGTCAATAATTATATTTTGGCAATATACATATTTTAAAATAAAGTGCTGATATGTATATATCATTTTTATATTAGTAGAGAATAAATTTCTCCATGATTATAAATGATATGCTATTGTAGTTAAAGGACTTAAATGAAGCGTTTTCTCCTGTTTGCCAAAAAAGAAAATACTTTGTTCATTGGATAAATGTGTAAAAATTATACATATCTTAACACCCCAAAACACTCCTGGGAAACCTGCACAGCACTCACAAAGATGAAAAACAGTCTTTCTTTGGTCTTGTCATCTTTAACCCTAAAATAATATCCTAGACATTTTGCTTATTTAGAATAAAAGACCTAGTTCCTTTGCCTTCTGAAGCACTTGAAAATTTAAAAAAGAAAAACTAAAAATGCTGACCGTGTAATAGCTGACTATTCATGGTGGGTGTAGAACATGAAAGGTTACAGTATGGATCTGTGCCTATGCATTTCTTTCAACTTCAGCAGCAATCTCCTGCTTCTGCTAACTTGGCAATCATACAGCTGACGGATATCTGAGTTTTCTAAATAATGCATGTACTTTTCTTCTAACATGTCAGTGCAAAAGTATCAATTCTGCCCCAGTGTTGTTCATGATGCTGACTTGACTTGACAGCATTCCTTTAAACCAGTGGGTTTCTTCTTCTTCTTCTTCTTCTTCTTCTTCTTCATGGTTCCTTAAATATTCCTCTGAGTGATGTATTTGTGGTTTTTTAAACAGATTATGAAGGAATCACATTTATAAGAAAACTTCATGGCAGATACAATCAGAAAAAAAAAAGTTAAAAAACAGTAAAACTTTATAACAAAACACTTTTCCATTTCTCTTGATTCCTCAAATGTCACCCTTTTCCCTCCCTCAGCCCCAAAATAAAATCTCTACATTTCAAAACTCTGAACTTCTAAGGAAATACCACTGAAATATATAGTACTGCTTAGTATCTCTCTTGGGAAAGCAAAAAACACATTCATTAAATCATGCATGTTAACTTCAGTGTCTACACAAGGAAAACAAATGTTTTTTTTTTTCCTTATTCAGTCCTTTATAAAATCAGGACTTTATGAAAGTCCTTTATGAAACCAGGACAATCCACTGATGCTCCATTGATTATGTGCAAGCAGTATAAAGCAGTCTAAAGCCAGAAAGTATGAAGAGAAACGCATTTGTGCTCTATTTTTAGAATAAGGTAAATATTTTTTAGAGCAGTTGCTGTCCCATAAAATGTAAACCTTAAACATCTGGAGAAAAGAACTTTTACCTCATGGTTAAAAATGATTGAGATGTAAATAAGTCCGAGGGGGGTTTAAAGGCTTCTTTCAAAATTCTACAAACCATTTAAGATAAATACTAGGATCTTATAATGATCTCCTAGAGAAAAAACTTGTAACTATTCATGACCCAGCTGGAGAGACTTGACAATCTGATTCAGATTGAAAAAGAAACCTGGTCTGGAAATGCATCAACTAAAGTAGACAAGGACGCTGTTTGCATGTGGAGAGTAATACTTGTGAAATGACTTTAATTTTGTTGGCAAGAAAGAGAAGTCAACAATCTTTAATAAAATTTAGAAATACTTTTCCTTATAAAATGTTCTGGGTTCAAAAAAGAGGCAAAATATGAAACAGGCAGAGTTAAGTATTTGGGTCCCCAGATCCCCTCTTTTCTACTAGTTGTACACAATCTCTATCCATTAGGCTTTGTCCAAGAAACTCCCTCCTTTCATCAGCACCAACTCTCACACTTTCATTCACACTAATATGTAAACAACTAATAAATGTGAAAATTATAATACCCTAGGGAAATTTAAAATGAACTTTGTACTTTGCATCAGAGAAATACTAACATAGTTGACAATACCAGAAATATTGTGTTTTCCCAGATATCATTAAACATTCTTACTTACAGATAGAATCACCCCTGGTTAAGTTTCTTATACTAATTGATTAATTAAATCTGATTTTGCTAAAGAAAAAATGTTCTTTGAGAATCCATGCCCAATCACCTTCCCTCCGTAAGTCAGAAACCAAAAATATTTCCTACAGTGAGTGTCTACATTAAGGTTCTATATTGGGTTTTTACATTGAAGTCAGTGGCCTTAACTGAGATTTCTAGAAAGTTTCTCCATCTCTATTTTTTTTTTATTCCTTGAGAGAAACTGATTTTCACTGTGTGCACTCAGGTGTTTTTTTTTTTTTTTCTCCCATATATACTTACTGCTGATTTATTAATAAAATTTAAGCATAAATATAGTCAGCGTATTTTGATAAATAATTACTTATGGTTAAGCATTATCCTTTTATTATTAACATAATATATATGTTTATATGTATGTGTGCATAACACATATTTATAAATGTTTGTGTGTGTCCTCTAGCTGCCATCTTATATCCCCATGTGTGTGCACCTTATCTCAGCTGGTCCTCCTAAGACCCCCTGAGCACCAATCCTAGTGCCACAGGTGGTCCCATTTCCATGCCAATGAGATGAAAGAAACTATCATAAACCAGGAGAAACTCACCAAACTTCAAGCACAAGTGTACATTGGTGGGAAAAGAACTCACCAAAAGAGGGGGTTCATAAAACAAGTACAAGAGATGACAAAAACAAAACAAAAACAAAAACTTTAGTCCTTCTTAAAGAAGTTTGGGGTAAACAATATCTCTGGTATTGAATATGTTCACAAACCAAGGAACACTGATCCACTTTAACAACCCTACAGTTCTGGCATCCCTAGCAGCAAACACTTTCACAGTTACAAGCCATGCTGAGACAAAGCAGCTGACAGAAATGCTACCAAATATCTTAAGCCAACCAGATACAGACAGTCCAACTAGTTTAAGAAGACTGGCTGAAACTCTGCCTTAGTAAGTAATCTGCAGATGGAAAAGCACCACTTGCTACCAAAGAGAAGGATGATGATGAAGTTCCAGATCTTGTGGAGGATTTTGATGAAGCCTCCAAATGAAGTAAACTGAATTGAGTCAACTTTGGAACAAAATAAAACTTGAAGAAGTTACTAGGAGCTGCTATTTTATGACTGCTTTTTAAAATCTTGTTCATGGATCTGATAAAATCCAGATTTCTATTATTTTTAAACCCAAGCCCCTTGGACACTTAAGTTTTTTTCAGTTTTTGGCTTATGCACAATTCATTCTTTGCAGTTGATTAAGCAGAAGAATCCTGGGAATAAAGTTTGAAACAAAATTAATAAAGTTCTTTGCCTAGTTTTAAAAAAAGTGTGTGTATAATTTTGGGTGTGATAATTCCCTTGAAAGGGCTTTTATTTAACTATTTTAAGGTTTAAGATTAAGGCTTTTGTCTTTCCATACTGTAATCCAGAAGAGAAAGGAAAAATCCTAAGAATATAATAATTTCCCTGAGGACATACCTGAATCCATAAACAATGTATTTTTTAAAGGACATGTACTGTGATGATCACTGAGTGTTATACTTACCTAATAAATCACTGAACATTGCATCAAGGACTAATTATGTACTATACAGTGGCTAACTGAACATAATAAAAAAATAATAAAATTTTAAAAATTAAAAAAATTAAAAAGATTTTGTTTATTTGAGACAGAGAGAGAGAGAGAGAGCACAGAAAGGGGGAGGGACAGAAGGAGAAGCAGGCTCAGATGTGGGACTTGGTCCCAGGACACTGAGATCATGACCTGAGCTGAAGGCAGATGCCCAACCAACTGAGCCTCCCAGGCACCCCCATAACAATGTATGTTAAGACAGTTCAGTCACTGACAAACTTCCCAACATGTAACTTCTCTTCTTGTTCTCCTGCTCATGCTATTTCACAGGAAAGTCTTGTGAAAGCCTCCCCCAACACCTGAAGTCAAATAGTCATGTGTTTATCTCTGGTAGTAAAACTCTTTGCACTCTTCTTGGACTAAACTTTTGTCCCTTAAACAATCTTACCTCCACCTGACCAGTAAGTAGGCAAGGGTTGGAATGCTAGGTCAATTCTAGAAATACTGTACAAAATCATTGGTTTTGATGAAATGCTACTATAATGAACCCTTTGTGGTATGATTTATTTCTCTGTTCCATATCAATATACTATAAAATTTTAAAAAGTCAGGAGTCAGTTCTTCTCTCCCTACACCAACTAAAATATCATATATCATTTCTTACTCCTTCAAGTAACAATATTTTCTATTCTCAACATTCATGGGGGCACTGGAGTTTCTGCTATCCAGCAGGATCAGCTTTCCTGTTAAAAAGGGAATTGTAATGTTGGAATATCATGAAATCTGCACAACAAAGTACAGAGTTCAGAGTAGCTAGGATATGTATGATCAATTACAATCTATTTTTTGAAACTGATCTCTGGATATGTAATCCAGGAATTTCACTTTGGGAATATAAAATATTACAGCCACTTCAGAAAATATTTTGGCATTTCTTTAAAATAGTAAACATAGAGTTACCATTTGACCCAGAAGCTCCACTTATAGTTATATACCCAAGATACATGAAAACATATGTCCACCTAAAACCTTGCACATGAACATTTATAGTAGCATCATTTATAATAAGCAAAATGTAGAGACAACTTAAATGTTCATCAACAGATTAATGGTGAAACAAAATATACTCTCTTTATATGATGGAATATTATTCAAGCATTAGAAACCAAGACATAATATTTTCAAGTTTCATCCATGTTGTAGCATTTATCAGTAATTCTTGATTTCTAATGCTTGAATAATATTCCATCACATAAAGACAGTATATTTTTTAAAAAATATATTGTTTATGGATTCAGGTATGTCAGAAAGAGAATTCAGGCTAACAATTATCCAGGCAATAGCTAGGTTGGAGAAAGCCATGGGTGACAAAACAGATTTGATTAGGGCAGAATTGAAAGCCACCAGGGATGATGTTCACAATGTTAGGGCAGAACTGAAAGCCACAAGGGATGATGTTCATAATGCTCTCAATGAGTTGCAATCTAATCTAAATTCCCTAAAATCTAGGGTAACTGAGACAGAAGATAGAATTAGTGATCTGGAAGACAGACAGATAGAGAGAAAGGATTAGGAGGAAGCCTGGAACAAACAGCTTAGAAGCCACGAAATCAGAATTAGGGAAATAAATAATGCCATGAAACATTCCAATGTCAGAATTATTGGAATCCCTGAAGGAGAGGAGAAAGAAAAAAGTCTAGAAGATATAGTGGAACAAGTTGTCCATGAAAATTTTCCCAATCTTGCGAATGGAACCAGCGTTCATGTAGTAGAGGCAGAACAGTCTCCCCACAAGATTATAGATTCTCAAAAGTCCTCGAGACACCTGATAGTAAGAATGAGAAATTATAATTGTACAGAAACTCTCTTGAAGGCAGCTAGGACAAAGAATCTTCTTACATACAGAGGAAAGCCCATCAGAATAATGTCAGATCTGTCCATAGAAACGTGGCAAGCCAGAAAGGGCTGGCAGGATATATTCAGGGCACTAAATGATAAGAACATGCAGCCAAGAATACTTCATCCAGCAAGACTGACATTCAAAATGGATGGAGAGATAGAGTTTCCAAGACCAGCAAGGCTTAAAAGAGTATGCGACCACCAAGCTGATACTACAAGAAATATTAAGGGGGGTTCTATAAAAGTGGAAAAATCCTAAGAATAGCATTGAACAGAAATATAGAGACAATCTGCAGAAATAAAGACTTCAAAGGTAACACAATGTCAATAAAAACATATCTTTCAATGATCACTCTCAATGTGAATGGCCTAAATGCGCCCATAAAATGACACAGGGTTGCAGATTGGATAAAATGACAGAATCCATCCATATGTTGTCTACATGATGTCGCGCTCTCCCTGCCTGCAGAGATGATGCAACACCAACACACACTCAGGTCAATGCACAAGCTCTTGTTTATTCCCTGGTCGATCTTTCTCCTCCCTTTCTTTCTCCTCCCCCTGCGGGGAAGTTCCCTTGCCTTATATAGGGCATAACAGCCAATCACAGAGGTGTTCACATGAACAGGAGGTATACAGCCAATCACAGAGGTGTTCACATGAACAGGAGGTATCTGGGGCTCGTAGGCAGTGGTGGCATAACAGCCAATCACAGAGGTGTTCACGTGACGAGCATGAGGTCACATGTGGCCAGGGCGGATGTTTTTCAGGCTGTCCGTGCTGCTCAGGCTATGTAGCCGGCGCCATCTTAGGGGCGTGACCAGCGCCATCTTAGGGGTGTGACCCCGACAACATGAGACCCATTTTGAACTTAAGGATACACCCAGACTGAAGGTGAAGGGATGAAGAAGCATCTTTCATGCCAATGGGCCTCAAAAGAAGGCCAGGGTAGTGATTCCCATATCAGATAAATTAGATTTTAAACTAAAGATTGTAGTCAGAGATACAGAAGGACACTATATATTTCTTAAAGGGACTATCTACCAAGATGATCTAATAATTGTAAATATCTACACCCCCAATATGGGAGCAGCCAACTACATAAGAAAACTAATAGATCACATACTGGGTCACAAATCAGGACTCAAGGGATACCAAAAGACTGAGATTATTCCCTGCACATTATCAGACCACAATGCTTTGAAACTGGAGCTCTATCACAAGGAAAAGTTTGGAAGGAACTCAAACACATGGAAGCTAAAGACCACCTTGCTTAAGAATACTTGGATCAACCAGGAGAGCAAAGAAAAACTTAAACGATTTATGGAAACCAATGTGAATGAAGACACTTCACTCCAAAACCAATGGGATACAGAAAAGGCAGTCCTAAGGAGGAAGTACATTGCCATCCAAGTCTCCCTCAAAAAAAATTGAAAAATCCAGAATATACCAGATGTTTCTACACCAACTGGAGAATCAACAGCAAATTAAACCAACTCCACACACAAGAAGGGAAATAATCAAGATTAGAGCTGAGATCAATGAGGTAGAAACCAGAGATACAGTAGAACATATCAATGAAACTAGAAGCTGTTTTTTTGAAAGAATCAATAAGATCGATAAACCATTGGCCACACTAATACAAAAGAAAAGAGAGAAAGCCCAAATCCATAAAATTATGAATGAAAAGGGAAAGATCACAACAAACACCAAGGAAGTAGAAACAATCATCAGAAGTTATTATCAACAGTTATATGCCAGTAAGTTAAGCAACCTAGATGAAATGGATGCATTCCTGGAAAACTATAAACTCCCAAAAGTGAACGAGGAAGAAATTGACAACCTGAAGAAACCAATATCTCGTAACAAGATTGAAGCAGTGTTCTAAATCCTCCCAAAAAATAAGAGCCCAGGGCCTGAAGAATTCCCTGGGAAATTCTATCAAACATTCAAAGAAGAAATAACACCTATTCTCCTGAAACTGTTTCAAAAAATTGAAACAGAAGGAAAACTTCCAGACTCTTCCTATGAAGCCAGCATTACCCTGATCCCCAAACCAGGCAAAGACCACACAAAAAAGGATAATTTTGGACCAATAACACTGATGAATATGGGTGCTAAGATTCTCAACAAGATCCTAGCAAACAGGATCCAACAACAAACTAAAAAAGATTATCCACCATGACCAGGTGGGGTTCATCCCTGGGTTACAAGGATGGTTCTACATTCGCAAATCAATCAATGTGATAGAACAAATCAATAAAAGAAGAGAGAAGCACCACATGGTCCTCTCAACTGACGCAGAAAAAGCATTTGACAAAATCCAGCATCCGTTCCTGATTAAAGTGCTTCGAAGTATAGGGATAGAGGGAACATTCCTGAACCTCATCAAATCTATCTATGAAAGACCCACATCAAATATCATCCTCAATTGGAAAAAGCTCACAGCCTTCCTGTTGAGATCAGGAACACGACAAGGATGCACAATCTCACCACTCTTGTTCAACATAGTATTAGAAGTCCTAGCAACAGCAATCAGACAACAAAGAGAAATAAAAGGTATCCAAATTGGCAATGAAGAATTCAAACTCTCTCTCTTTGCAGATGACATGATTCTTTATATGGAAAACCTAAAAGACTCCACCCCCAAACTACTAGAACCCATACAGCAATTCAGCAATGTGGCAGGATACAAGGTCGATGTACAGAAATCAGTGGCTTTCTTATACACTAACAATGAAAATACAGAAAAGGAAATTAGAGAATCGATTCCATTTACTATAGCACCGAGAACCATAAGATACCTGGGAATAAACCTACCCAAAGAGGTACTCGAAGAACTACAGAACACTCATGAAAGAAATTGAAAAAGACACAAAAAGATGGAAGACCATTCCATGCTCTTGGATCGGAAGAATAAACATTGTTAAAATGTCTATACTGCCTAGAGCAATCTATACTTTGAATGCCATCCTGATCAAAATTCCACCAATATTTTTCAAAAACCTGGAGTAAATAATCCTAAAATTTGTATGGAATCAGAAGAGACCCTGAATCACTAAGGAAATGTTGAAAAACAAAAAATAAAACACGGGGCATCACGTTATCTGATTTCAAGCTTTATTACAAAGCTGTGATCACCAAGACAGCATGGTACTGGCATAAAAACAAACACATAGACCAGTTGAACAGACTAGAGAGCCCAGATATGGACCCTCAAGTCTATGGTCAATTAATCTTCGACAAAACAGGAAAAAATATACAGTGGAAAAAAGACAGTCTCTTCAATAAATGGTGCTGGGAAAATTGGAGAGCTATATGTAGAAGAATGAAACTGGGTGATTCTCTTACACGGTTCACAAAGATAAACTCAAAATGGATAAAAGATCTCAACGTGAGACAGGAATCCATCAGAATCTTAGAGGAGAACACAGACAGTAACCTCTTCGATATTAGCCACAACAACTTCTTTCAAGATATGTCCCCAAAGGCAAAGGAAAGCAAAGTAAAAATGAACTTTTGGGACTTTAATCAAGATCAAAACTTCTGCACAGCAAGGGAAACAGTCAACAAAACAAAGAGGCAACCCACGGAATAACAGAAGATATTTGCAAATGACAGTACAGACAAAAGGTTGATATCCAGGACCTATAAATAACTTTTCAAACTCAACACACACAAAGCAGATAATCATATCAAAAAATGGGCAGAAGATATGAACAGACACTTCTCGAGCGAAGACATACAAATGGCTCTCAGACACATGAAAAAATGCTCATCATCACTAGCCCTCACGGAGATTCAAATTAAAACCACATTGAGATATCACCTTATACCAGTTAGAATGACTAAAATTAACAAGACAGGAAACAACATGTGTTGGAGAGGATGTGGAGAAAGGGGAACCCGACTACACTGTTGGTGGGAATGCAAGTTGGTGCAGCCACTTTGGAAAACAGTGTGGATATTCCTCAAGAAATTAAAAGTAGAGCTTCCCTATGGCCCTGCAATTGCACTACTGGGTATTTACCCCAAAGATACAGATGTAGTGAAAAGAAGGGCCATCTGTACCCCAATGTTTATAGCAGCAATGGCCACAGTCGCCAAACTATGGAAAGAGCCAAGATGCCCTTCAACAGACAAATGGATAAGGAAGATGTGGTCCATATACACTATGGAGTTTTATGCCTCCATCAGAAAGGATGAATACCCAACTTTTGTAGCAACATGGACAGGACTGGAAGAGATTATGCTGAGTGAAGTAAGTCAAGCAGAGAGAGTCAACTATCATATGGTTTCACTTATTTGTTGAGCATAGCAAACAGAATGGAGGATAAGGGGAGATGGAGAGGAGAAGAGAGTTGAGGGAAATTGGAAGGGAAGGTGAACCATGAGAGACTATGGACACTGAAAAACAATCTGAGGGTTTTGAAGGGGCAGGGGGTGGGACGTTGGGGGAGCCAGGTGGTGGGTATTATGGAGTGCACGCTTTGCATGGAGCACTGGGTGTGGTGCAAAAACAATGAATTCTGTTACGCTGAAAAGAAATTTAAAAAAATAAACTTTTGTGAATACAACAATATAAACATCTTCTGTACAATGAAGGAAACAATAAACAAAACTAGAATGCAATTTATGGAATGGGAGAAGGTCTTTGCAAATGACATATGATAAAAGGTTAGTATCCAAAATATGCAAAGAACTTATAAAATTCAACACCCAAATTACAAATAATCCAATTAAAAAATGGGCAGAAGACAAGACACATTTTTCCAAAGAAGTTGTCTAGATTGTCAAGAAACACATGAAAAGATACTCATCTAGTATTTGTCTTTCTCTGATTGACTCATTTCCTTTAGTGTAATAGCATATGATTTCATTCAAATACAGAATTTAAGAAACAGAATGGATCAACAATCAGGAGGGGGAAAAGAGAGTGTAGGAAATAGATCATGAAAGATTCTTAACTATAAAAAACAGAGCGTTGATAGAGGGAGGTGGGTGGGGATGAGATAGGTGAGTGGTGAGTATTAAGGAGGACACTTGTTATGATGAGCACTGAGATTTATATGTAAATGATGAACCACGAAAACCTTACTCCTGAACCAATATTGAACTCTATGCCAAATAACTAGAATTTAATATATAATATATATATTATTAAATTCTAGTTATATATTTAATAATATATATATTATATATTAAATTCTAGTTATTTGGCATACAGCTCAATATCGGTTCAAGAGTAGGGCTTAGTAATTCATCATTTACATATAAATCTCAGTGCTCATCATAAGAATTGTCCTCCTTAATACCCATATTAATACCCATATAATACCCATACACATATATATATGTGTATACAGACACAGACACAGACACACACACACACACACATATATATATATATATATATATATAGATCATGAAAGATTCTTAACTATAAAAAACAGAGCGTTGATAGAGGGAGGTGGGTGAGGATGAGATAGATGAGTGGTGAGTATTAAGGAGTATTAAGGAGGATATATATATTCATCACTATTTACCATCAAGGAAATGCAAATCCAAACTACAATGAAATATCACCTCATCTCTGTCACAATGATTAAAATCAACAATCAGGAACACAAAAAAACAAGAGGTGTTGTCAAACACTCTTGCACTGTTGTTCTAATGTAAACTGGTGCAGCCACTCTGGATAAGAGTACAGAGGTTCTTCAAAAAATTACAAATAAAACTACCCTATGATTTAGCAATCACATTACTGGACATATACCCAAAGAATACAAAAATATTAATTCATAGGGATACATGCTATAGCAGGATTATTTATGCTAGCCAAGATATGGAAGCAGCCCACGTGTCCACTCATTGCTGAATGGATAAAGAAGAAGTATATAATATTATTAATCTATAAAAAACACGAAATCTTGTCATTTGCTACAACATTCATGGAGCTGTACAGAGTAATGCTAAGAGAAGTAAGTTGGTCAGAGAAAGACAAATACCATATGATTTCACTCATATGTGCAGTTAAGAAACAAAACAAGTGAGCAAAGGGGAAAAGAGAGAGAGAGGCAAACCAAGAAACAGACTCTTAATTATGAAGAAATGATAGTTACCAGAGGGGAGGGTGGGGGTAGGTTAAAAACGTGATTGGGACTAAGTAGTGTATTTGTCATGATGAACACCAGGTGATGTAGGGAATTGTTGAATCACTATATTGCACACCTGAAACTAATATACCACTGTATGTTAACTAACTGGAATTAAAATAAAAACTTACAAACCAAAAGAAAAGAAAAGAAAAGAAAACATTACATCAAGTTAAAGAAGCCAGGCCTAAGACGTCACATACTATATGATTCTACTTATAGGAAATGTCTGAAACTTGCAAATTTAAACAGTATAATTAATTATTAGATTAGTGTTTGCCAGGGATGGGGGAGTTGGAGAATTGTGGAGTGACTCCTAATGGTTACAGGATTTCTTTTGAAGGTAATGAAAAATGTCTGGAATTAGATAATGGTGATAGTTACTATGAATATAGTAAAATAACTGAGTTGTACACATAAAAAGGGTAAATTCTGTTACGTGTGAATTGTATTTTAATCAAGCTCATAAAAATTTCACTTTGTGACAAAATGGATGGACTTTGATGGCATTATGCTAAGTAAAATAAGTCAGATGGAGAAAGACAAATACTGTGTGATTTCACTTTATGTGGAATCTAAAAAATAAAACAACTAAGCTGATAGATACAGAAAACAGATTGATGTTTGTGAGGTGAAGGGATACAAAAGGTACAAACTTCCAGTTATAAAATAAGTCATAGTGATGTAATGTACAACTTAGTGCCTATAGGTGATAACAGAATACTTCATATTTGAAAGTTGTTAGATGAGTAAATCTTAAATGTTCTCATCAAAAAAATGTAACTATGTATGATGACAGGTGTTAAATAGATTTATTGTGGTGATCTCACAACATATATAAATGTCAAATCATGCTCTATAGTTAAAACTAATATAGTTATATGTTGATTACATTTCAACAAAGAAATGTTATATAATTGTTTTCTAGTCCCAATGTGCAGAATATTTGGAGCTGATAGATTAACATTAACCTGAGTCACAAAAGAATAGAAACTTTTGAACAATTTACAAGATTTCTGTATAACAAAAGCTGATTTTTCAAGACAAAAATCCCCTCACTTTAGATACTTAAAAGCTTTTAACTTCCCACTAAAGACACAAGTGTTTATTGAACCTGAATTCAATGCATGCAATAGGTCATCACATACACTGGTCATATTCATACAGCAGTAATAATGATATCCAAGTATCATAGAACCAGAGGGAATTACAGTTTAGAAAAAAAAAAGTTTATTTCTATATTCCTTACACTATTATGTTCACTAACTGTGAACATTCACTAAATGTAAAAAAATGTTTAATGTTCCCAGCTATAAAAGTGTATGCATATTAAACTGCCCTTTATAAAGGAAATATAAATTAAAAACTGCATGATGACTATTTTAATTTTTATACACACATACACTCTTAAGAGGTAGATATGTGTTGTAAATAAGGTTTTGAAATATGGCATGGTAGTAAGCTACACAATTTACTATTGAATTTCTTTCAAGTTCAACTCATTTATAAAATTTTATTTTTAAAATAAAATATAGCAAAAATCAGCTATTGTAAACCCCATTTATGAACACAATCTCCCAAGTAACATATACATGACAACTCATTTATAATAATTTCTCCAAAGGTTTCAGAGGAAGGAATTAAAATTCTATTTTTCTTGGTCTAGTTTAAGAGCTATTCCTTATATTTTCCTTTTCTGTTTTTTGTCACCTGTTTGTTTAATCCTTAATGAAAATATGTGTTTCTTAGAAGATACTGCAAGTCGATTTGCAAATACCTTGTAGAGAACAGTATGGTGGGAAACACTTAGCATAACTTCCTAAAGATCAAGACTTGTCAGATGAAACTAATCTCCTTCTGTGACAGAATTACAGCCTGAGGATAAAGGGAAAGCAATAGATATAATTTATTTTGACTTTATTAAGCTTTTGAGACCAGTCTTAACAAGTGGCTCATCAATAAAGTGTGAAAATCCAGGCAGGTCACATGGCTAGAGAGAGTTCCCAGAAGGCAGAAGGGGAGCACTCAAAGGTGGTCACCCCTGAATTAATGTCAGTATGGGGCAATGATAAAAATATCTCGTAGATCCCAAAGGGAGTCAAACATTTTTATCAGTGTCCTTAACACAAGTATTGGGTATTTTGATCAGGTGACACTAGACTAAAACTTCTGACAGTGGGTTCAGAATCGAAAGTGACATTGCCACATGGAAGACAAAATAGGAGATAAATTATATGGAATTTCAGAGCACTGGATTCAGGAGAGTACCCATTAAATAAACATAAGTTAAACAGATAAAGGAGACAGAAAGATGTTCATGTATCATAGAAATGAAGATTAGAATTAAAAAACAATAAAGATTATCTCAAACTCCCTCATTTTAATTAAGGCACAAAAATAGAACAGGACTTGTTCAAATCATAAACAGAACAAAACTGTAGCAGAAATACATATTTAGAACTAATGTGCAAAAACATAAAAATGCTTAAAGAGCTTAACATGTAGAAATGAAGACAGGAGATCCAACAATGGCTAGATTCTCCCTCAGAAGTGGATTTCTGCCCTTTGCTCAATTAATAGTCTATTTGGGGGAAGGAGGAAAGAGTAGTATTAAGAATAAAGACAAAGAATTATTAATGTCTGACAAATAAGATCAATAAGGAAAGATCACATTGTTTTGAATTATTCATCGTGAAAAAAGATAATGCTTAGGCTTAACTTGGAGGTGTTTTTATGCAAACTACCTTAATAACACTGACAGAACAAGTTCTTAATCCACTATATCAGTTTTTAAGAGTAGACATAATAAATAATTCTCCATTAGTCAGAGTTTCTTACGCCTAGAGTAAGTTTTTGAAAGATCTTTAAAAATACAATGGATTCTGGGAGGCCCTGGCTGGCTCACTTGGCAAAGCAAGCACTTAATCTTTGGGATTGTGAGTTTGGACCTCACATTGGGTGTAGAGACTCTTAACTTTAAGAAATAAACTGAGGGTTGCTAGAGTGGAGGTGGATGGTGGCATGGGGTAATTGAATGATGGGCATTAAGGAGGGCACATGATGTGATGAGCACTGGATGTTATATGCAAATTATGAATTACTGAAGTGTATATATGAAACAAATAAAACTATATGTTAGCTAATTTTATTCAAATTAAAAAACAATGGGAAAGCAAATAAACAAAAGAAACCAATTGGTTCTTCTGGCCTACATTCCTTTTTAAAGGGCTATAGTCATGAAAGTAAGATGGATAAAGTGCCCAGTGTTCGCAATTCTATAGGAAAGACATCTAAAACCAGTTCTCAGCATCAGGATCAAAAAAAAAAAAAAAAAAGAAAAGAAACAATCATGTTTCACTGGATTCTCTAGAACCATCTTGTTCCATATCCAAAGAAGTGTTTGGATGACATGAAGAATGAAGGTAACTTTGGGATTTTCTATTTCAACCTTGGAAGTCAATCAACCTTATATAATTTGATTCTTTTCACTATAGGCTATATTGTCTAAAACATAAAGTGTTCAACATATGCACAGAAGATAAACCAACACAAAAGTCAGAACAAGCAGGGACTCAGAGGATAAAAATTTACATGATTAACATCTTGGGTTCTCTAGAGGAAGTCATCGTGCACAGTTCTTACTGACAAACAATATAGTTGAAAAATACTTTGCTTATTTCTACTTCCATTTATTTCTAAATGGGCAATCCTTTAAGTCTTTGTTATATTAAAAAAAAGATCTGCTTCTGTATAACTATATTTCTGATTTGACAGCTACAATTATAATCATTCAGGCATCTATTTCCTACAAACTCCCCACAGCCATAACATTTAATGATTAATTATAAAGTTCCAGGAGCAATAATATATATACTAATTTCCTAAAACAATAAAAGACAGAATTTCTCATTTGGAGCTAAACAAAACATGAACACATTGTTATTCATGCTGAAATCTTGATGCAAAGTCATGGTGCAGCCATTATAGAAGCTATTAAACAAAATCTCAAATCAAAGAAACTATAGGTCTTCCTTCAAAAGAGAAAATACTGTTTCTAACATCTAAGCTTGCTTCCTGCCCCCTTCCCCCACGATTTGGGGTCCCTTCTGATTTGGTTAAAGCACATTTTCCTAGGATCTGTGTCACCCTTTAAGAATTTTATTTGCTCCTTCATATATTCTTATCTGGAAAGAATGACAAGGCAGAAAAACTCATCACCAAAACAAAACAAAACAAAACAAAAAAACAAAAACCAAAAACCAAAAACCAAAAAAACAAGAGGGAGTACTGAAGTCTAGGGACCTAATCAATACAGACATTGGGAATATGTCAGATATAGAGTTCAGAATGACGACTCTCAAGGTTCTAGCCAGGCTCAAAAAAGGCATGGAAGATATTAGAGAAACCCTCTCGGGAGATATATAAGCCATTTCTGGAGAAATAAAAGAACTAAAATCTAACCAAGTTGAAATAAAAAAAAGCTATTAATGAGGTGCAATAAAAAAATGGAGGCTCTCACTGCTAGGATAAATGAGGCAGAAGAAAGAAGACCAAATGGCAGAGAATAAAGAAGCTGAGCAAAAGAGAGACAAACAACTACTGGACCATGGGGGGAGAATTCAAGAGATAAGTGATACCATAAGATGAAACAACATTGGAATATTTGGGATTACAGAAGAAGAAGAAAGAGAGAGGGGAGCAGAAGGTATATTGGAGAGAATTTTTGTAGAGGATTTCCCTAATATGGCAAAGGGAACAAGCATCAAACTCCAGGAGGTGCAGAGAACCCCCATCAAAATCAATAAGAGTAGATCCACACCCCGTCACCTAATAGTAAAATTTACAAGTCTTAGCGACAAAGAGAATATCCTGAAAGCAGCCCAGGAAAAGAAGTCTGTAACATACAATGGTAAAAATATTATATTGTCAGTAGACTCATCCACAGAGACCTGGAAGGCCAGAAAGAACAGGCATGATATATTCAGAGCACCAAATGAGAAAAACATGCAGCAAAGAATACTATATCCAGCTAGGCTATCACTGAAAATAGAAGGAGAGATAAAAAGCTTCCAGAACAAACAAAAGCTGAAAGAATTTGCAAACACCAAACCAGCTCTACAGGAAATATTGAAAGGGGTCCTCCAAGCAAAGAGACAGCCTAAAAGTAGTAGATCAGAAAGGACAAGAGACAATATACAATAACAGTCACCTTACAGGCAATATAATGGTACTAAATTCATATCTCTCAATAGTTACCATGAATGTAAATGGGCTAAATGCCCCAATCAAAAGACACAGGACATCAGAATGGATTAAAAAAAAATCAATATACTTCCTACAAGAAACTCATTTTAGACCCAAAGACACCTCCAGATTTAAAGTGAGGGGGTGGAAAAGAATTTACCATGCTAATGGACATCAGAAGAAAGCTGGGGTAGCAATCCTTATATCAGATCAATTATATTTTAAGCTAAAGACTATAATAAGATATGAGGAAGGGCACTATATCATACTCAAAGGATCTGTCCAACAAGATGATCTAAAATTTTAAATATCTATGTCCTCAGTATGGCAGCAGCCAACTATATAAACCAATTAACAACAAAATCAAAGAAACACATTGACAATAATACAATAATAGTAGGGAACTTTAACACTCCCCTCACTGAAATGGACAGATCATCCAAGCAAAAGATCCACAAGGAAATAAAGGCCTTAAATGACACACTGGACCAGATGGACATCACAGATATATTCAGAATGTTCCATCCCAAAGCAACAGATTACACATTCTTCTCTAGTGCACATGGAACATTCTCCAGAATAGATCACATCCTGGGTCCTAAATCAGATCTCAACCAGTATCAAAAGACTCAGATCATTCCCTGCATATTTTCAGACCACAATGCTCTGAAGCTAAAACTCAATCATAAGAGGAAATTTGGAAAGAACCCAAATGCATGGAGACTAAACAGCATCCTTCTAATGAATGAATGGGTCAACTAGGAAATTAAATAAAAGCTGAAAAATTCATGGAAACAAATGATAATGATAACAGAATGGTTCAAAATCTGTGGGACACAGCAAAGGCAGTCCTGAGAGGAAAATATATAGTGATACAAGCTTTTCTCAAGAAATAAGAAAGGTCTCAAATACACAACCTAACCCTACACCTAAAGGAGCTTGAGAAAGAATACGAAAGAAAACTTAAACCCAGCAAGAGAAGAGAAATCATAAAGATACAAATGTCATGATCTGAAGGGGCATATGCACCTGAATGTTTATAGCAGCAATATCTACAATAGCCAAACTATGGAAAGTACCTAGAGGTCCATCAACAGATGAATGGATAAAGAATATGTGATACACACACACACACACACACACACACACACACAGTGGAATACTATGCAGCCATCAAAAGAAATGAAATCTTGCCATTTCCAACAACATGGATGGAACTAGAGGGTATTATGCAAAATAAGTCAATCAGAGAAAGACAACTATCATATGCTCTCCCTGATATGAGGAAGTGGAGAGGCAACGTTGGGGGTTTGGGAAGTAGGAAAAGAATAAATGAAACAAGATGGGATCAGGAAGGAGACAAACCATAAGAGACAAAACAAACTGAGTGTTTCTGGGGGGAGGGGGTCGGGAGAGGGTGGTGGGGTTATGGACATGGGGGAAGGTATGTGCTATGGTGAATGCTGTGAAGTGTGTGAACCTGTTGATTCACAGACCTGTACCCTTGGGACTAATAATACATTATAAGTTTATTTAAAAAAATACTTGTCAGTAAGATTGTAAATAATACATGCTTTAGAGTTAATCTAAGAATACAATTAATTAAAATATTCCAGTTATGAAACATAGTATTTCCTCAAGCCAAATCCTCAACTCCTACCCATGTTCTAGAGGCAGGCTGAGAGTTCTGAGAACTACTATTTGAAAATGACCATCCTGGGAAATTCATTGTACAGCCTCCTTCCATCGTTTAAGGCCATCCATTTTCTCATTTCATTTTCAGATCATTTAAAGACCACTTGGATTATTACACCCTACACTTGAATTTCTTTCTGATTCTCTTTATTCATAAGAAATTTCCTCTTTCTCTATAGTCCCATAGTACTTTGTTCCTCTCATTGATTTTAATACATTCCATTTCAGAATACAGCCATTCATAAATTTATTTTTTTTAATTTATTCTCCTAGGTTACAAGCATTGAAAGGCAGTTAATTTTGTCTTTTCTCACCATTGTATCCGCATATTGCCTTTTTATTATTGAAATATTATAACTTGTGTATGAAAGCTGAATTTAGTAAAGAATCATATTCAAGAATTACTCTAACCTCTTAAAGAGTGTCTTATTAATGGTCATTATCCACACTGGTCATTTCACTCACATCCTGGACCTTTATGAAATATGAAATATCTATCATTTGCTAGTCACTTCAACTACACCGGAATTAAGTGCAACCAAAATAAAATAAACTAAAATAAAATAAACAAAAATAACCACCATAGACCATAATCTAATGCTCAGCATCTAGGTCACCACACAAGTCATATAGAACATTCAATATATATCCTAATATAATACTTCACAACCTACTTGACTGAATATTATCACTGCATTGACCTAATTTCCTGACCTAATTGGATCTAGTACTTATCCTGTAAATAGAGACTTAATGATTCTCTTTAACTTTGTTGTGAGTGTCTGACTTTCCATTTCTACTTGAACCACAAACATTTGGAAAGACTATGCCTGGGACTCCTGGGTGGCTTAGTGGGTTAAGCCTCTGCCTTTGAATCAGGTCATGATCTCAAGGTCCTGGGATAAAGCCCCACATCAGGCTCTCTGCTTGGTGGGGAGCCTGCTTCCTCCTCTCCCTCTGCCTGCCTCTCTGCCTACTTGTGGTCTCTCTCTCTCTCTGTCAAATGAATAAATAAAATCTTAAAAAAAAAAAGACTATGCCCATTAATAGTAATCAGCCCCTAAATGCTGTTAATTGATATCTTCCTTGTCAATATCTACCTGCTTCTTTCCCTTCTTGGAAGGCACTAAAATAAATCAAAAGTTTATAACCATGGAAATCAAAACAAGAGAAATTGAGTGCAGTGTTTGATCTCAAACAAATTAAAGAACATCACCAATTTAAATCCTGTGTTAGAATACCCAAAGAGTATCAAAGACACACTAGTCCTTTCGAATATCAAAAAAAAAAAAAAAAAAATCAGGGGGGTGGTGCTTGGGTGGCTCAGTGAGTTAAAGCCTCTGCCTTTGGCTCAGGTCATGATCCAGCATCTGGGATCCAGCCCCACATCAGGCTCTCTGCTCAGCGGGGCTGGATCCCAGAGAGAGATCTCAGGATCTCTCTCTGTCTGACTCTCTGCCTACTTGTGATCTCTTTCTGTCAAATGAATAAATAAAATCTTTTAAAAAAATTCAGGGCACATATTGCATGGAGCACTGGGTGTGGTGCATAAACAATGAATTATGGAACAATGAAAAGAAATTTAAAAATATAAATAAAAATATTTAAAAAAAAACAATTCAGATCCAAAATTCTTAATATGAGTTTCCATTTGCAGATGATCACCTGTGAAACTAGCTTATTTTTTTCAATGAGCAGAGATTTCATTTTCCCACATTTTTCCCACATTTATTGAAGTGTAATGACAAATAAAAATCTTATATATTTAAGGTATACACTTAATAATTTGATATACATATACATTGTGAAATAATCTCTATAATCAAGTGAATTAACATATCTATCACCTCACATAATTAGCATTTTTTCTTCTTTTTGGGTAAAACCATTCAAGATATTAGCAAATTTCAAGTAAACAAGTATCATTAACTACAGTCACATTGTACATTAGATCCCCAAAACTTATTCACCTTGCGTAACTGAGACATTGTATACCTTGACCAACACCTCCCCATTTCTGCATTCTCCAGCCCTTGGTAACCGCTATTCTCTGATTTTGACTATTTTGGAATCTACATGTAAGAGAGATCATGTAGTACTTTGCCTTTCTGCCTCAAGGTTTTTGTTGTTGTTGTTGTTGTTGTTTTTACACTTAGTATAACATCCTTGAGATTCAGCTATGCTATTGTAAGTGGAAGGATTTGCATTTTTATGACTCAATAATATATTCCAGAATATATCACATTTTCTCTACTGATTCATCTTTAGAAAGACATTTAAATTGCTTCCACATCTTGGCTATTGTGGACACTACTGAAATGAACACAGGAATGCAGATGTCATTTTGAGGTCCTGATTTCATTTTCTTCAGATGCATACCCAGAAGAGGGATTGCTAGATCTTAAGGCAGTTTTATTTTAAATTTTAATTTTAAAATTTTGAACTACTATACTCTTTCCCATAGTGATTGTACCAGTTTACACTACCAACAGTATGCAAGAGTTTCCTCTCTCCACAACATTGTCAGTACTTTCATCTTTTTGTTTTTCTGATAAGAACAATTCTAACAGGTGTGGGATGATATCTTATGGTGTTGATTTGCATTTCTGCAATGATTAGTGAAGTAGGGCACCATTTTTTTTTTAAAGATTTTTATTTATTTGACAGAGAGAAATTACAAGTACACTGAGAGGCAGGCAGAGAGAGAGAGAAGGAAGCAGGCTCCCTGCTGAGCAGAGAGCCCAATGCGGGACTCGATCCCAGGACCCTGAGATCATGACCTGAGCCGAAGGCAGTGGCTCAACCCACTGAGCCACCCAGGCGTAGGGCACCATTTTAAATACCTGCTTGTGATGGAATGTCTTCATTTGAGAAATGGATATTTAGCTCCATTGTCCATTTTTTAACTGGGTTATTTGGGGTTTCTTTTGGCTATTGAATTGAGTTTCTTATATATTTTGAATTTGAGCCCCTCATTAGATATATAGTTTACAAATATTTTCTCCCATTCCATAGGTTTCCTTTTCACTCTGTTGATTATTTCCTTTGCTGTGTAGAAGCTTTTTAGGTTTAGAAAATCCCATTTGTCTATATTTTACTTTTGTTGCTTCTGCTTTTTCTATTATAACAACAACAACAAAAATCATTGCCCAAGTCAATGTCAAAAAGCTTTTCTTCTTATATTGTATCCTAGTAGTTTTTTTCAGGTCTTGCATTTTAGTCATCCTCCATTCTGAGTTGATTTTTGTATATGATGTGAGATAAGTTTCAATTTCATTATTTTTCATAAGGATACACTGTTTTCCCAGCACATTTATTGGAGACTATCCTTTCCCTGTTTTGTGTTTTCAGAAGCCCTGTCAAAGACCCATTTATTGTAAATACATAGATTTATTTCTGTGCTCCTAATTGTGTTCCAATAGTCTATGGGCCTGATTTTATGTCAGTATCATACTTTTTTGATTACTAAAACTTTGCTGTTTATTTTAAAATCAAGCACTGTGCTGCCACTAACTTTCTTCTTTCTCAATCATGGTTTTGCTATTCAGGATATTTTGTGGTTCCATAAAAACTCTAGAATTTCTTGTTTTATTTCCATTAAATATGCCACTGGAATTTTGATAAAGATCACAACTGAATTTGTAAAATACATTGTGTAATATGGATATTTTAACTATATTTTCCACCATGACTGTGGGATATTTTCCCATTTATCTATGTCTTAATTTTCTTCACTGATATTTTGTAATATTTGGTGTACAAGCTTTTCATCTCTTTCATTAAGTATATTCCTAAGTATTTAATACTTTTGTTGCTATTTTAAATGAAATTGTTTAATTAATTTCCTTTTTAGATAGTTTACTATATGTGTATAGAAACACCCACTATTTTTTAAAGGATTTTTATTTTATTTATTTGACAGACGGAGATCTCAAGTAGGCAGGGAGATAGGCAGAGAGAGGAGGAAGCAGGCTTCCTGCTGAGCAGGGAGCCTAATGAGGGGCTTGATCCCAGGACCCTGGGATCATGACCTGAGCCAAAGGCAGAGGCTTTAACCCACTGAGCCACCCAGGTGCCCCGAAACACTACTAATTTTTATATACTGATTTTATACACTGAAACTTTATGAAATTCATTTATTGGTGATATTTTTGTTGTTGTTGTTGACTCTTTAGAATTTTCTACATATAAGACCATATCATAGGATTACATATAAGATTATCTCAAATAGAGGTAATTTTACTTCATCTCTGCAATGATATTTTTTATTTATTTCTCTTATCTAATTGCTCTAGCTAGGACTTCCAGTATTATGTTGAACAGAAGTGTTGGAAGTAGGCACCCTTGCCTCCTACCAGAATGTAGATGGAAAGCTTTATGATTTTCTCCACTGGATAAAGTGTTAGATGTGTGCTTTTTTTAAAGATTTTATTTATTTATTTGATAGACAGAGGTCACAAGCAGGTAGAGAGGCAGGCAGAGAGAGAGAGAGGAAGGGAAGCAGGCTCCCTGCTGAGCAGAAAGCTTGACTTAGGGCTTGATCCCAAGACTCCGGGATCATGACCTGGACTGGAGGCAGAAGCTTTAACCCACTGAGCTACCCAGGTGCCCCAGCCTTGTGCTTTTAATGTATAGTCTTTATTTTGTGTAGTCTAATATTTTTCTGTACCTCTTTTGTTTAGAATTTTCATCATGAATGACTGTTGAGCTTTGCCAAAAGCTTTTTCTGTGTCTATTAAGTTAATCATGTGGTGCTTTCTTTCATTTTGGCCTTTTATCACACTCATTGATTTGCATTTCTTAAATTTACCTTGCATCCCAGGGATAAATCCTTCTTGGTCATGGTGTATTCCCCTTTTAGTGTACAGTTAAATATGGTTTGCTGCTATTCTATTGAGAATTTCAGCATCTAATTTATCAGAGATATTGACCTTTAATTTTTCTTGTATTTTTTATTTGTTCTTTTTTAAATGTAAGCTTTATTTTATTTTTTCAGTGTTTTTTAAAAAAAAGATTTTATTTTTTAAATTTTTATATTTTTAAATTTATTTTCAGTGTTCCAGAATTCATTGTTTATGCACCACACCAAGTGCTCTATGCAACACGTCCCATCCATAATACCCACCAGCAGGCTCACCCAACCTCCCACCTCCCTCCCCTCCAAACCCTCAGTTTGTTTCTCACAGCCTGCTGTCTCTCATGGTTCATCTCCCCCTCCAATTTCCCCCAACTCACTTCTCTCCATCTCCCCATGTCCTCCATGTTATTCCTTATAATCCACAAATAAGCAAAAACATATGATAATTAACTCTCTGTTTGACTTATTTCACTCAGCATAATCTCTTCTGGTTCTTTCCATGTTGACACAAAAGTTGGGTATTCATCTTTTCTGATGGAGGCATAATTCTCCATAGTATATATAGACCATATCAGCCTTCCCTTTGAGATCAGGAACACAACAAGGATGCCCACTCTTGTCACTCTTGTTCAACATAGTATTACAAGTCTGAGCAACAGCAATCAGACAACAAAGACAAATAAAAGGAATTGTGGCAATGAAGAAGTCAAACTTCCTCTCTTCACAGATGACATGATTCTTTATATGGAAAACCCAAAAGACTCCACCTCCAAACTACTAGAACTCATACAGCAATTCAGTAAGGTGGCAGGATACAATGTCAATGTAGAGAAATCAGTTGCTTTCTTGTACACTAATGATGAAAATACAGAAAGGGAAATTAGAGAATCGATTCTATTTACTATAGCACCAAAAACCATAAGATACCTGGGAATAAACCTAACCAAAGAAGTAAAGCATCTGTACTCAAGGAACTCATGAAAGAAATTGAAGAAGACCCAAAAAGATGGAAGACCATTCCATGCTCATGGATCAGAAGAATAAACATTGTTAAAATGTCTATACTGCCTAAAGCAATTTATACTTTCAATGCCATTTTGATTAAAATTTCACCAGCATTTTTCAAAAATATAAAGCAAACAATCCTAAAATTTGTATGGAACCAGAAGAGACCCCAATTTGCTAAGGAAATGTTGAAAAAGAAAAACAAAACTGGTGACATCACGTTGCCTCATTTCAAGCTTTATGACAAAGCTGTGATTACCAAGACAGCATGTACTGGAACAAAAACAGAAACAGACCAGTGGAACAGAGTAGAGAGCCCAGATATGGACCCTCAGCTCTATGGTCAAATAATCTTTGACAAAGCAGGAAAAATATACAATTGGAAAAAAGATAAAAGATAGTCTCTTCAATAAATGGTGCTTGGAAAATTGGACAACTATGTGCAGAAGAATGAAACTCAACCATTTTCTCACCCCATAAACAAAGATAAACTCAAAATGGATAAAAGACCTCAATGTGAGACAGAAATCTATCAGAATCCTAGAGAACATAGGCAGTAACCTCATCAACATCGGCCATAGAAACTTCTTTCAAGATATGCCTCCAAAGGCAAAGGAAACAAAAGTGAAAATGAACTTTTGGGACTTCACCAAGATCAAAAGCTTCTGCACATCAAAGGAAACAGTCAACGAAACAAAGAAGCAACCCACCGAATGAGAGAAGATACTCGCAAATGACAGTACAAACAAAAGGTTGATATCCAAGATCTACAAAGGACTCCTCAAACTCAACACACACAAAACAGATACTCATGTCAAAAAATGGGAAGAAGACATGAACAGACACTTCTGCAAAGAAGACATACAAAAGGCTTACAGACATATGAAAAAATGTTTATCAACACTAGCTCTCAGGGAGATTCAAATCAAAACCACATTGAGATACCACCTTGCACCAGTTAGAATGGCCAAAATGAATAAGACAGTAAATAACATGTGTTGGAGAGGATGTGGAGAAAGGGGAACCCTCTTACACAGTTGGTGGGAATGCAAGTTGGTGCAGCCACTTTGGAAAACAGTGTGGATATTCCTTAATAAATTAAAAATACAGCTACCCTGGGGAGATTGCGTGGCACAGTGGGTTAAAGCCTCTGCCTTTGGCTCAGGTCATGATCCCAAGGACCAGGGATTGAGCCCCGAATCGGGCTCTCTGCTTAGCAGGGAGCCTGCTGCCTCCTCTATGTCTCTCTCTCTCTCTGCCTGCTTCCCTGCCTACTTTTGATCTCTGTCTGTAAAATAAGTAAATGAAATCTTAAAACAAAAATAAAAATAAAAATCAGATTCCTGGGTCCCTGCCTTCTGAATTCAGGAGGCCTAGAGAGCCCAGGAATTTGCATCTTAAAAAAAAAAAAAAAAATAGAAGTACCCTACGACCCTGAAATTGCACTACTGGGTATTTACCACAAAGATACAGATGTAGGGAAAAGAAGGGCCATCTGTACCACAATGTTCATCGCAGCAATGGCCACAGTCGCCAAACTGTGGAAAGAACCAAGATGCCCTTCAATGGACAAATGGACAAAAAGATTTTATTTCTTTATTTGAGAGGGAGACCAAGAGAGCACAAGTTGTGGGGAGAGACAGTTGAAGAGGATGAATGAGACTTCCTGCTGAACAGGGAGCACAGCAATGTAGGTATTCATCCCAGGACCCTGAGATCATGACCTGAGCCAAAGGAAGAGGCTTAACCAGCTTAACCAATTTAGCCACCCAAGCACCCCATTTAACTCGCTTTTTTTTAAATTATTTTTTATTTATTTTCAGCATAACAGTATTCAATATTTTTACACCACATCCAATGCTCCATGAAATACGTGCCCTCTATAATACCAATCACCTGGTACCCCAACCTCCCACCCCTGCCCCTTCAAAACCCTCAGATTGTTTTTCAGAGTACATACTCTCTCATGGTTCATCTCCCCTTCCAATTTCCCCCAACTCCCTTCTCCTCTCTAACTCCCTATGTACTCCATGCTATTTGTTATGCTCCACAAATAAGTGAAATCATATGATAATTGACTCTCTCTGCTTGACTTATTTCACTCAGCATAATCTCATCCAGTCCCATCCATGTTGCTACAAAAGTTGGGTATTCATCCTTTCTGATGGAGGCATAAAACTCCATAGTGTATATGGACCAGATCTTCCTTATCCATTCGTCCTTTGAAGGGAATCTTGGTTTTTTCCACAGTTTGGCGACCGTGGCAATTGCTGCTATAAACATTGGGGTACAGATGGCCCTTCTTTTCACTACATCTGTACCTTTGGGGTAAATACTCGTAGTGCAATGAAGGGAAGCTTCATTTTTAATTTCTTGAGGAATCTCCACACTGTTCTCCAAAGTGGCTGCACCAACTTGCATTCCCACCAACAGTGTAAGAGGATTCCCCTTTCTCCACATCCCCTCCAACACATGTTGTTTCCTGTGTTGCCATTCTAACTGGTGTAAGGTGATATCTCAATGTGGTTTTAATTTGAATCTCCCTGAGGACTAGTGATGATGAACAATTTTTCATGTGTCTGATAGTCATTTGTATGTCTTCATTGGAGAAGTGTCTGTTCATATCTTCTGCCCATTTTTTGATACGATTGCCTGCTTTGTGTGTGTTGAGTTTGAGTTCTTTATATATCCTGGATATCAACATTTTGTCTGTACTGTCATTTGCAAATATGTTCTCCCATTCCGTGTGTTGCCTCTTTGTTTTCTTGACTGTTTCCTTTGCTGTGCAGAAGCTTTTGAATTTGATGAAGTCCCAAAAGTTTATTTTTGCTTTTGTTTCCTTTGCCTTTGGAGACATATCTTGAAAGAAGTTGCTGTGGCTGATATCAAAGAGATTACTGCCTATGTTCTCCTCTAGGATTCTGATGGATTCCTGTCTCACTTTGAGGTCTTTTATCCATTTTGAGTTTAACTTTGTGTACGGTGTAAGAGAATGGTCGAGTTTCATTCTTCTACATATAGCTGCCCAGTTTTCCCATTACCATTTATTGAAGAGACTGTCTTTTTTCCACTGTATATTCGTTCCTGATTTGTCGAAGATTAATTGCCCAGAGTTGAGCGTCCATATTTGGGCTCTCTACTCTGTTCCACTGGTCTTATGTGTCTGTTTTTATGCCAGTACCATGCTGTCTTGGTGATCACAGCTTTGTAGTAAATCTTGAAATCAGATAGCATGATGCCCCAGTTTTATTTTTCTTTTTCAACATTTCCTTAGCGATTCGGGGTCTCTTCTGATTCCATACAAATTTCTCGATTATTTTCTCCAGCTCTTTGAAGAATACAGGTGGAATTTTGATCAGAATGGCATTAAAAGTATAGATTGCTCTAGGCAGTATAGACATTTTAACAATGTTTATTCTTCCGATCCAAGAGCATGGAATGGTCTTCCATCTTTTTGTGTCTTCTTCAATTTCTTTCATGAGTGTTCTGTAGTTCCTCAAATACAGATCCTTTACCTTTTTGGTTAGGTTTACTCCCAGGTATCTTAAGGTAATTGGTGCTATAGTAAATGGAATTGATTCTCTAATTTCCCTTTCTGTATTTTCATTGTTAGTATATAAGAAAGCCACTAATTTCTGCACATTGACTTTGTATCCTGCTACATTGCTGAATTGCTGTATGAGTTCTAGTAGTTTGGGGGTTGAGTCTTTTCAGTTTTCCGTATAAAGAATCATGTCATCTGCAAAGAGAGAGAGTTTCACTTCTTCATTACCAATTTGGATACCTTTTATTTCTCTTTGTTGTCTGCTTGCTGTTGCTAGGACTTCTAATACTACGTTGAAAAATAGTGGTGAGAGTGGGCATCCTTGTTGTGTTCCTGATCTCAATGGGAAGGCTGCAAGCTTTTTCCCATTGAGGGTGATATTTGCTCTGGGTCTTTCATAGATAGATTTGATGAAGTTCAGGAACGTTCACTCTAACCCTATACTTTGAAGTGTTTTAATCAGGAACAGATGCTGGATTTTGTCAAATGCTTTTTCTGCATCAATTGAGAGGACCATGTGGTTCTTCTCTCTTCTGATATTAATTTGTTCTATCACATTGATTGATTTGCGAATATTGAACCATCCTTGTAGCCCAGGGATGAATCTCACCTGGTCATGGTGGATAATCTTTTTAATGTGCTGTTGGATCCTGTTTGCTAGGATCTTGTTGAGAAGCTTAGCCACCGTATTCATCAGTGATATTGGTCTGAAATCCTCCTTTTTGGTAGGGTCTTTGCCTAGTTTGGGGATCAGGGTAATGCTGGCTTCATAGAAAGTGTCTGGAGGTATTCCTTCTGCTTCAATTTTTTGAAACAGCTTCAGCAGAATAGGTGTTATTTCTTCTTTGAAGGTTTGGTAGAATTCCCCAGGGAATCCATCAGGTCCTGGGCTCGTTTTTTGGGAGGTTTTTGATCACTGCTTCAATCTCGTTTCTAGATATTGGTCTATTGAGGTTGTCGATTTCTTCCTGGTTCAATTTTGGGAGTTTATAGTTTTCCAGGAATGCATCCATTTCATCTATGTTCCTAAGCTTATTGGCATATAACTGTTGATAATAACTTCTGATGATTGTTTCTACTTCCTTGGGTTCATTGTGATCTCTCCCTTTTCATTCATAATTGTAAATATAATCTCTTGAAAGCCACTAGGACAAAGAGGCTCCTTACTTACAGAGGAAAGCCCATCAGAATAACATGAGACCTGTCCACAGAGACCTGGCAAAACAGAAGGGGCTGGCAAGATATATTCAGGGCATTAAATGAGAAGAACATGCAGTCAATAATACTTTATCCAGCAAGACTGACGTTCAAAATGGATGGAGAGATAAAGAGTCTCCAATACCGGCAAGGCTTAAAAGACTGTGCAACCACCAAGCCAACACTGCAGGAAAGATTAAGGGGGGGGGTCTATAAAAGAGGAAATATCCTAGGAATAGCATTGAACAGAAATATAGACACAATCTACAGAAAGAAAGACTTCAAAGGCTTCAAACACGATGTCAATAAAAACGTATCTTTCAATAATCACTCTCAATGTGAATGGCCTAAATGCATCCATATAACGGCGCAGGTTTGCAGATTGGATAAAACGACAGGACCCATCCAAATGTTGTCTACAAGGGACCCATTTTGAACCTAAAGATACACCCATACTGAAAGTGAAGGGATGGAGATGCATCTTTCATGCCAATGGGCCTTAAAAGAAGGCTGGGGTAGCGATTCTCATATCAGAAAAATTAGATTTTAAACTAAAGACTGTAGTCAGAGATACAGAAGGACACTACATCATTCTTAAAGGGACTATCCACCAAGATGATCTAACAATTGTAAATATCTATGCCCCCAATAAGAGAGCAGCCAATTACATAAGAAAACTGTTAATCAAGATAAAGAGTCATATTGATATGAATACACTAATAGTAGGAGATCTTAACACGCCTCTCTCAGAAATAGACAGATCATCGAAGCAGAAAATCAATAAAGAAACAAGAGCATTGAATGACACATTGGACCAGATGGACCTCATAGATAAATACAGAACATTCCACCCTACAACAACAGAATACTCATTCTTCTCAAGTGCACATGGAACCTTCTCAAGAATAGACCACATACTGGGTCACAAATCAGGACTCAACCGATACCAAAAGACTGAGATTATTCCCTGCATATTCTCAGATTACAATGCCTTGAAACTGGAGCACAATAACATGGAGAAGTTCGGAAGGAACTCAAACACCTGGAAGCTAAAGATCACCCTGCTTAAGAATGCTTGGATCAACCAGGAGATCAAAGAAGACTTGGAACAATTCATGGAAACCAATGAGAATGAAGACACTTTGGTCCAAAACCTATGGGAAACAGCAAATGCGGTCCAAAGTGGGAAATACATGACCAAAGACTCTCTCAAAAAAATTGAAAAATCCAGAATACACAAGCTGTCTATACGCCTTAAAGAACTGGAGAACCAACAACAAATCAAACCAACTCCACACATAAGAAGGGAAATCATCAATATCAGAGCTGAGATCAATGAGGTAGAATCCAGAGATACAGTAGAACTTATCAAAGAAACTAGAAACTGGTTTTTTGAAAGAATCAATAAGATGGATAAACCATTGGCCACACTAATCCAAAAGAAAAGAGAGAAAGCCCAAATTCATAAAATTAACTCGCTTTTTAATCAGTGTAATGCTGGGAACATAAAGTGAGTTTGGAAGTGTTCCCTCTTCCTCAATTTTTGGAAGATTTAAGAAGGATTGGAGTTAATTCTTATTAATTCTTTAGTAGAATTCACCAGAGAACACATGTGGACCTGGGATTTTTTTTTTTTAATTTTTGTTATTGTTGGGAAGTTTTGGATTACTGATTCAATATCCTTACTAGTAATTTATCTAGTCAGGCTTTTTCTGTCCTTTTCAGATTTGGCAGGTTATGTATTTCTAGAAATTTATCTGTTTCTTCCAAATTGCCATTTGTTGGTGTGTAATTGTCCTTTATAATCTCCTGTCGTCCTTTATATTTCTGAGGCATTGTTGTAATGGCTTATCTTTCATTTATGATTTTTGTAATTGATTCTTTTCTCTTTGTTCCTTAGTCTAGCTAAAGTTTGTTGATTTTGTTTCTTTTAAAAAAAACAACTTTCAGTTTTGTTGATTTTTCTATTGTTTTTTAATCCTCCACTCGATTTCTTTCTGTTGTAATCTTTATTTTATCCTACCTTCTGCTAACTTTGGGTTTAATTTGTTCTATTTTTCTACTTCCTTCAGGTGTAAAATTGGGTTGAGGTTTTTTTTTTTCTTTTTTAATGTAGGCAATTATCACTATAAACTTCCTTCGTAGTACTACTTTTGCTATATCCCATAGATTTTTTTAATGTTTTATTTCATTTTCATTTGTCTAAAGGTATTTTTTAAGTTGCACCATTTTTGTTTATTTAAACGTCTTTTTGATTTCCTCTTTGACTTAATGCCTATTCAAGAGAGCATTTTTAATTTTTTATATAATTACACATTTTCCTTCCTCCTTTCTGTCATTGATTTTGAGTTTTCATTCTATTGTAGCCAGAAAGAATACTTGGTATGATTTCAAATTTTGTAAATTTGTGAAGATTTGTTTTGTTATCTAACATGGGATCTATCAAGAATGTTGCAGGGGCACCTGGGTGGCTCAGTGGGTTAAGTCTCTGCCTTCAGTTTGGGTCATGGTCTCAGAGTCCTGGGATTGAGCCCCTCATTAGGCTTTCTGCTCAGTGGGGAGCTTGTTTCCCCCCTCTCTCTCTGCTTACTTGTGATCTCTCTCTCTCTCTCTGTCAAATAAATAAATAAAATATTTAAAAAAAAGAATGTTGCAAATGTACTTAAAATAATGTGAATTCTGCTGTTGGGTAAGCCATTCTGAATATGTCTGTTGTGTTCATTTGTCCATACAGTTGCTCAAGATGACTTTAATAGCTTTTTATTTATTGATTTTTGGTCTAAATGCTCTATCCATTATTGTAAGTGGAGTATTGAGGTCCCTTGCAATTATTGCATTGCTGCAAATTTCTGACTTTATGTCTGTCAATATTTGCTTTAGATACATAGGTGCTCTGATATTGGATGTACATATATTTATAAATGATATCACTCCCTGTGGAATTGACACTTTTAATCATTTGAAATACCTTCTTGTTTCTAGAAACAATTTAAGACATAAAGTCTATTTTGCCAGATATAATTATAACCACTCTTGCTTTCTTCTGGTTACCATTTGCATAGTATATCTTTTTTTATCTCTTTATTTTCAACCTATGTCTGCCATTAAAACTTAATTGAATCATTTGTCAATGGCATATTGTTGAACCTTATTTTTCGTTGCAACACTTGTCTATTCATGCTTTACATTTTCCAATTATATACAATTACCGTGTAGTATTTTTAAAATTTTATTAAAGTATAATTAACACACAATATTATACTAGTTTCAGGTGTATCATACAATGATTCAAAAATTCTATACATTTCCCAGTGCCCTTCAAATAACTGTAGCATCCTAACATCCACTTTTCTGCTGGTACCTAATTGTACTCTGTATTTAAAGGTCTAATGTTTGTCTCTTTTTTCTTTGTTCATTTGTTTTGTTTCTTAAATTCCACATATGGGTAAAATCTTATATTTGTCTTTTTTTGGCTTATTTCATTTAGCATTATAAACTCTAGGTCCAACAGTGCCTCAAATGGCAGAAATCACATTCTTTCTATGACTAAGTAGTATTCCACTATACGACTATACCACACATTCTCTCTCCATCCATCTTGCATTTAACATGAGCTGCTTCCATACCTTGGATGTTATAAATAATGTCCCAGTAACTATGGTGGTATGTATATTTCTTCAAATTACTGTTTTTGTGTTCTTTATTAAATGCCCAGCATTGTGTTTACTGGATCATATGGTAGCTATTTAAAATTTTTTGAGGGACCTCCATATGTTTTCTGTAGTGATTGCAAAAGTTTGAATTCCCACCAACAGGGGTCCTTTCTCTCCACAGTCTCACCAATACTTGCTGTTTCTTCAGCTTTTGATTTTAACCACTCTGACAAATGTGAGGTGATATCTCATTGTGCTTTTGCTTTATATTTTCCTGATAATGAGTGATGTTAAGCATCTTTCCATGTGTATGTTGACTATCTGGGTGTCTTCTTTGGAAGAATGTCTGTTCATGTCTTCTGCCCATTTTTAAAAATTTTTAAAGTATTTTTTTTATGTATTTTAGAGAAAGAGAGACAGACACATATAGAAAGTGCACGCATGAGTGCAGGGAGGGGCAGAAGGAGAGAATCTTCAGGCAGACTTCCCACTGAGTGTAGAGCTCCACATAGGGCTCAATCCCACGACCCATGAGATCATGACCTAAGCCAAAACCAACATTCAGATGTCCAACGAACTGAGCCATCCAGGCACCCCCTGCCCATTTTTAAAATGGATTTTTTTGTTTTCCTTGTGTTGAGTTATACACATTCTTTATATAATTTGGATAATAACCCTTTATCAGGTATGCCATTTGCAAATAACTTCTCTCATTCTGTAGGTTGCTTTTTAGTATTGCTGATTGTTTCTTGCACTGTACAGAATTATTTTTTATTTTTTGAAACTTTTTATTTTGATACAGTCCCAATAGTTTATTATTGCTTTGGTTTTGCTTGCCTCAGGAGACTTATCCAGAAAGATCTTGTTACACCTGATGTCAGAGAAATTATTGCCTGTGCTCTGTTATTTTTTTTATATATAATTTTTTATTTTTTAAAGTATATTTTCAGGTCTCACATTTAGGTCTTTAATCCATTTTCAGTTTCCTTTCATGTATGGTGCAAAAAAGTGGTCTAGTTTCTTTCTTTTGCCTACTGTCCAGTTCTCCCAGCACCATTTGTTGAAGAGTCTTTCCCATTGGATATTCTTGACTCCTTTGTCGAAGATTAATTGACCAATTAATCATGGGACTGTTTCTAGGATTTATATTCTGTTTCATTGATCTAGGTATCTATTTTTGTGCCTGTACCTTAGTGTTTTGATTACTACAGCTTTGTAATATAATTTGAAGTCTGGAATTGTAGTACTTCCAGCTTTGCTTTTCTTTGTCAAAGTTGCTTTGGCTCTTCATGGTCTTTTGTGGTTCCATACAAATTTTAGAGTTGTTTGCTCTATTTTTGTGAAAAATGCTTTTGGTATTATGGTAGGGATTTCATTAAATCTATAAAATTGCTTTGGGTAATATAAACATTTTTAAATATTTTTTCTTCCGAGATATGAGCATAGACTGTCCCTCCATTTCTTTGTGTTATCTTCAATTACTTTCATCAATGTTTACATATTTCAGAGCACAGGTAGTTAGTTCTCTTTGGTTAGGATTCTTCCTAGATATATTTTTTGTGTGTGTGCAATTGTACATGGGATTGTTTTCTTAATTTCTCTTTCTCCTGCTTCATTATTAATGTATAGGAATGCAACAGATTTCTGTACATTGGTTTTGTATCCTGTAGCTTTACTGAATTCATTTATAAGTTCTAACAGTTTTTCACTTAAGCCTTTCAGGTTTTCTATATAAGGTATCATGTATATGCAAACAGCAAAAGTTCTACTTCTTTCTTACCAATTCGGATGTCCTTTCTTTTTATTGTCTGATTGTTGTGGTTAGAACTTCTGATACTATGTTGAATGAAATTAGTGAAAGGGAAGATCCTTGCCCTGTTCCTGACCATGGGAAAAATCTCTTAGTTTTTCACCATCGTGTATGATGTTAGCTGTGGGTTTTTCATGTACGACCTTTATTACTCTGAGATATGCTCCTTCTAGACCTATTTTATTTATGATGTTTTTTGTATGTTGCATGTATTATATACTTTGTTCTTACGATGAACTGAGCTAGAGAAAAGAAAATGTTAAGAAAATCATAAGGAAAATAAATTTACAGCACTGTATTGTAAAAAAACAAAAACAAAAAAACGGCATTTAAGTGAACCCATGCAGTTCAAACCTGTGTTGTTCAAGGATCAACTAGATTTTTTCCTTGAATGGATGTTTTACTTTGCCAAATGTTTTTACGATTCTACTGAAATGATCTTATGGTTTTAATCCCTTCTCTTGTTGATGGAATATATCATGTTGATTGATTTGTGAATACTAAACCATCCTTGTAGGCCAGGAATAAATCTCAGTTGATTGTGATTAATGATTTTTAATGTATTGTTGGATTCAGTGTGCTAGTATTTTGGTCAGGATTTTTGCATCTATGTTCATTAGAGGCATTGGCCTGAGTTCTCTTTTTATTGTGGTGTCTTTATCTGGTTTTGGTATGAATGATACTGGCCTTATAGAATGAATTTGGCAGTTTTTTCTCCTCCTATTTTTTGGGGAAAAACGAGAAAAATGGGTATTAATTCGTCTTTAAATGTTTAGTAGACTTGACCTGGGAAGTCATCAGGCCCTTGGTTCTGTTTGTTGGAGTTTTTGGATTATTGATCCAATCATTGCTGCTTATTGGTCTGTTCAACTTTTCTATGTTTTCCTGCTTTAGATTTAGTAATTTATGTATTTCTAGGAATTTATCGATTTGTTCTGGTTATCCAGTTTACACACATATAATTCTCCAAAGTATTTTCTTACCATCCTGTTTTTCTGTGATGCCAGTTTATTTCTTCTCTCTTTTTTTCTTATTTTGTTTATTTGAGTCTTCTATTTCTTTTTATGAGTCTGCAAAAGGTTTATTGATTTTGTTGATCTTTTCAAAGAAATAGATCCTGGTTTCATTGATCTGTTTTACTTGTATTTTAGTTTCTGTATCATTTATTTCTGCCTTAATCTTTATTATTTTCTTCTTTCCGCTGGCTTTGGGTATGTTTGTTCTTCCTTTTTTTCTTTTAGGTGTAAGTTTAGTTATTTCTTTAAGCTTTGTGGGTTCCTGAGGTAGGCCTGAATTGCTATAAACTTCCCTTTTCTCATTGCATCCCCCAAATTTTGGAACTCTGTCTTTTCATTTTCATTTTTCTCCATATATTTTTAAATTTATTCTTGATTACTTAGTTGACCTATTCATTGCTTAGTACCATATTATTTAACCTTCATGTATTCATGCTCTTTCTAGATTTTTTTCTTGTGGTTAAATACTACCTTCATAAAGTTATGGTTAGAAAACATGCATGAGGGGTGCCTGGGTGGCTCAGTTGGTTAAAGCCTCTGCCTTCGGCTTGGGTCATGATCCCAGGGTCCTGTCTCTCTTTTTCAAATTTATTTTTATTTATTTATTTATTTTCATTTATTTATTTTCAGCATAACTGTATCATTATTTTTTCACCACACTCAGTGCTCCATGCAATCCGTGCCCTCTATAATACCCACCACCTGGTACCCCGACCTCCCACCCCACCCCCCGCCACTTCAAACCCCTCAGATTGTTTTTCAGAGTCCATAGTCTTGTTACAGTCTTTGTTTAAAGTCTAGTTTGTCCAATATAAGTACTGATACTCCAGCTTCCTTTTGCTATCTATTTGGATGATAATGCTTCTCCATCCCCTCACTTTCAATCTGCAGGTGACTTTAGGTCTGAAATGAGGCTCTTTTAGGTGCTATACAGATGGGCCCATTTTTTTAATACATTCTATCCGTCTTTGTATTTCGATAGGAGCATTTAATCAGTTTATATTCAAAGTAATTATAAATATGTATTTACTGCAATTTTAAAATTTATCTTGTAGTTGCTTTCACAGAACTTCCCTGTTCATTTCTTCCATTGGTTTCTTCTCTCACCATAAGTTGGCTTTCTTTAGTGATATACTTGGATTCCTTTCTCTTTATTTTTACAATATCTATTACTGGATTTTAATTTGTGGTTACCACTAGGTTTATATATAACATCTTCTGCATATAGCTGTCTTATTAAGCTAATGGTCACTTAAATTTGAAATAATTTTTTAGGTTTCTTCTCCCTACCCTTTAGGTATATGGTGTCATACCTTATATCAATTTATTATGTGAGTTCATTGACTGATTTTAACAGATATATTTATTTTTACTGATTTTATGTTTCTTGATTTTCTTATTCTTACTTATGGTCTTTCCAATGAAAGTCTTCTTTAATATTTCTTGCAGGGTTGGTTTAGTGGTCATGTATTCTTTTAGCTTTAGTTTGTCTGGAACACTTTTTTTTTTAAGATTTTATTTATTTATTTGACAGAGAGATGCACAGCAAAAGAGAGAACACAAGCAGGGTAAGTGGGAGAGGGAGAAGCAGGCTTCCTGCCAAGAAGTGAACCTGATGCAAGACTCGATCGCAGGACCCTGGGATCATGACCCGAGCTGAAGGCAGACACTTAATGACTGAGCCACCCAGGCACCCTGTCTGGAACAATTTTTATCTCCATTTATTCTGAATGATGGTCTTACTGGATAGAACATTGATTTAGCTGCAGATTTTTTTTTTAATTCAGCACCTTCACTATATTATGCCACTGCCTTCTGATCTGCAAAGTATCTTTTGAAAAATCCACTGATAGCCTTATGAGGCTTATGAGATTTCCCTTCTAGGTAACTCTTCTGCTGCTTCTTTTATTTTATTTTATTTGTATTTCTTTGAAAGTTTTTTCTTTTAAAATGTATTTTTTATGTTTTTTTAAATTTTTTTATTGTTCTATATTAGTCACCATAAAATACATCATTAGTTTTTGATGTAATGTTCCAAGATTCATTGTTTACATATAACACCCAGTGCTCCATGCAATATGTGCCCTCCTTAATACCTACCACCATGTCGCTTTTAATATCCTCTCTTTATCAGTACATTTTCCATTTTAATTACTATGTGTCATGGTGTGGAACTCCTTGGGTTGGTTTCTTGGGAGATTTCTGTACCTCCTAGAATCTGATTTCTTTTTTTTTCACCAGATTAGGAAAGTTTTCACCTTTTATTTTTTTGAATAAATTTCCTGTCCCATTTTTTATACTCTTCTTTTGGGAAACTCTAATGTGAATGTTGTTACACTGGATAAAATTGTTGAGTTCTGCAAATCTATCCTCATATTCCATATTTTTTTTTCCTTTCACCTACTCAGTTTGATTGCATTCCATAACTCTGACCTGAAGGTTGCTAATTTCTTCTTCCATTTCCTCTACCATGCTATTTATTTCACTAGTTTTTTTTTTAATTTTTATTTTTTAAATTTATTTTCATTGTTCCAGAATTCATTGTTTATGTGCCACACCCAGTGCTCCATGCAATACGTGCCCTCCATAATACTAGTATGTTTTTACTTTTATTCTTATTTACTGTGTTACCCATCTCTGATTTGTTCTACCATGTTTTCTATCTCTTTGTTAAGAGTCTCATTGATGTTCTCCCCTTTCATCTTAAGTCCAGTGAGTATTCCTATATTTACTTTCCTTTTTAAGAAATTTTAATTTAAATTCTTGTTAGTTAACATACAGTGTAATATTAGTTTCATATATAAAATTAAACAATTGAATATATAGAACACCTGGTGATTATCATAACAAGGGTCCTTCTTAATTCTCAGCACATATTTAACACATCTCCCCACCCACCCTCCATCAGGAAACCATCAGTTTGTTCTCAATACTGAAGAGCCTGTTTCTCGATTTGCATCTCTCTCTTCTTTTTCATATGCTTGTTTTTTTCCTGATTTGTACATTCCATATATGTGTGATATCATACTATATTTGTCTTTCTCTTACTGACTTATTTTGCTTGGTATAATACTCTCTAGCTCCATCCATGTCATTGCAAATGGCAAGCTATCATCTTTTTGTGGCTGAGTAATATTGCATTGTGTATACATACCATTTCCTCTTTATTCATTCATTAATTGATGGACACGAGCTGTTTCCAGATTTCAGATACTGTAAATAATGCTGCTATAAACATTATGGTTTATTTCTTCCTTCAATTTTGTATTTTTATATTATTTTGGTAAATATCTAGTAGAGCAAATGTTGCATCATAGGGTAGTTCTATATTTAACTTTTTGAGCAACATCCATACCACTTTTCCATAGTGGCTGCACCAGTTTCATTTCCCACCAACATTGCAGTTGGTTCCCCTTTCTCCACATCATCACCAACACATACTGTTTTGTGTTCCTGAATGTTGATTTTAGCCATTGTGACAAGGGTGAGGTAATATCTCATTATAGGCTTGATGTGAATTTCCCTGATGATGAATGATGTTGAGTATGTTTTCATCTATCTGGTGGCCCTCTGTCTACCTTCTTTTGAAAAATATCTACTGATGCTTTCTGCCTATTTTATTTTATTTTTAATTTGGAAATATCTTTATTTTTTTTAATGTTCAGGGATTCATTAGTTGCATATAACACTCAGTGCTGATCACATCACATGCCCCATTTAACACCCATCACCTAGCTGCTCAATCTACCTACTCACCTCCCTTTCTGCAGCCCTCAGTTTGTTTCCCAGTGTCAAGAATCTCTCATGATTTGTCTCCCTGTCTGATTTCTTCCTTTTCAGTTTTCCCTCCCTGTCCTTATGATCCTGGGTGCTATTCTTTATATTCCACATATGAATGAAACCATGTGATAATTGTCTTTCTCTGATTGACTTACCCTCTAGTTCCATCTGTGTCGATGTAAATGGTAGGCATTCATCCTTTCTGATGGCTGAATAATATTTCATTGCATATATGTACTATATCTTCTTTATCCATCCATCTGTTGAAGGACATCTAGGCTCCTTTCGTAGTTTGGCTATCGTGGACATTGCTGCTATGAACATTGGGGTGCATGTCCCCTTTTCTTTTTACAACATCTGTATCTTTGGTGTAAATACCAAGTAATGCAATTGCTGGGTCATAGGGTAGCTCTATTTTTAAACTTCTTGAGGAACCTCCATACTCTTTCCCAGAGTGGCTGTACCAGTTTGTATTCCCACCAACAGTACAAGAAGGTTCCCCTTTATCCACATCCTTGCCAACATTTCTTGTTTTCTGTCTTGTTAATTTTAGCCCCTTCTAACTGCTGTAAGGTGATATCTCATTGTATTTTGCCTATTTTTTAAAAGATTGTTATTTATTTATTTGACAGAGATCACAAGTAGGCAGAGAAGCAGGCCCCCCACTGAGCAGAGAGCCCGATGTGGGGCTCTATCCCAGAACCCAGGATCATGACCTGAGCTGAAGGCAGAGGCTTTAACCCACTGAGCCACCCAGGTGCCCCATCTTCTGCCTATTTTTATTTGGATTATTTGTATTTTGGATGTTGAGTTTTATATTTCTTTATATATTTAAGATATGAAAATCTTAATGTCAGATGTCATTTACAATTATCTTCTCTCATTCCATAGGTTGCTTCTAGTTTTGTTCATTGTTTCCTTTGCTATGCAGTACTTTTTATTTTGATGAAATCCTAATATTCTATTTTTGCTTTAATTTCCCTTGCTTTAGGAGACATATCTAGAAAGAAGTTGTTATAACCAATGTCAAAGACATTACTGTTTTTGTTCTCCTCTAGGATCTTAATGGTTTTCTACCTTGAATTTAGATTTTCCATTCATTTTCAATTTATTTTTTCTGTATAGTATAAGAAGGTGGTCCAGTTTCATTCCTCTCCACATAGATGCCCAGTGTTTCTAACACCACTTGTCGAAGAGACTTTTTCCCACTGGATCTTCTTTCCTGCTCTGTTTAATATTAATTTAATATTTAGTTGTAGGTTCATTTCTGGAATTTCTATCCTGTTCCACTAATCCACGTGTCTATTTTTGTGCCAGTACCATACTGTCTTGGTCACTACAGATTTTAATATCACTTGAAGTCTGGAATTGTGATGCCTCCACATTTGCTTTTCTTTTTCAAGGTTGCATTGGCTATTCAGGTCTTTTGTGGATCCATACAAATTTTAGGATTATTTTTTCTAGCTCTGTGAAAAATTCTATTGGTATTTTGATAGAAATTGCCTTAAATGTGTAGATTGCTTTGAGTAATATAGCCTTATTAACAACGTTGTTTCTTCTAATCCATGAGCGAGGAATGTTTTTTCCATTTCTTTGTGTCATCTTGAGTTTCTTTCATCAGTGTTTTAAACTTTTCAGAGTATTAAAATTTTACCTTTTTGGTAAGGTTTATTATACCTAGGTATCTTGTTGTTTTCAGTACAATTGCAAGTGGTATTGTTTCCTTGATTTCTGTTTCAGATGCTTCATTATTTATATACAAATGCAGCATATTTCTGTAAATTAATTTTTTATCCTGCAACATGACTGAATTCTGGTATCAGTTCTAGCAATTTGTGGTGGAGTCTTTTGGGTTTTCTATATATAGGATCAGGTCATCCTCAAATAAAAAAAAATTTCCCTTCTCCCTTGTCAATTTGTATAGCTTTTATTTCTTTTTGTTGTGGGATATCTGAGGCCAGGACTTCCACTACTATGTAAATATCAGTGGTGAGAGAGGTTATCCCTTTCTTATTCCTGACTTTAGAGGAAAAGCTCTCATTTTTTTCCCCATTGAGGATGATATGAGCTGTATTTTTTGGGTTTTTTGTTTGTTTATGGCCTTTATTATTTAAGATATGTTTGCTCTAACCCTACTTTGTTGAAGGCTGTTATCATGAATGACGTTGTACTTTGTCAAATGCTTTTTCTGCATTTGTTGAAAGGATCATATGGTTCTTACCCTTTCTTTTTTTAATACAATGTATCATATTGATTGATTTGTGAATATTGAACTACAATTGAAGACCAGGAATAAATCCCACTTGATTGTAGTGAGTGATTGTTTTAATGTAATATGGGATTCAGATTGCTAGTATTATTGAGAACTTTTACATCTATGTTCATCAGGGATATTGGCCTGTAGTTCTCTTTTTTAGTGGGGTTTTTATCTGATTTTGTATCACATTAATGCTAGTTTCATAGAAGGGATTTGGGATTTTCCTTCCTTTCCTGTTTTTGTTTTGTTTTATTTTTGTTTTTGTTTTTTGGAACAGTTTGACAAGAATAGGTATTACGTCTTCCTTAAATGTTTGGTAGAATTAACCCTTCAAGCCATCTAGCCCTGGACTTTTGCTTTTTTGGGAGTTTTTGATTACTGATTCAATTTCTTTACTGGTTATAGGTCTGTTCAAGTTTTCTATTTCTTCCCGCTTCAGTTTTGGTAATTTATATGTTTCTAGGAATTTATCTGTTTCTTCCACGTTGTCCAATTTGTTGGCATTTAGTTTTTCATAATATTCCCATAAGGGGGCATTTTGGTGGTATTAGTTGTTATTTTTCCTCTTTTATTTGTGATTTTATTTTTTGGGTCCTTTCTCTGTCCTTTTTCGCAAGTCTGGCTAGGGGTTTATGATTTTTTAAAAAAACTTTTTACAAGAAACTAACTCCTCTTTTCATTAATCTTTTTTGTTTGTTCCTAGAGGATTTTTTATGCACTAATTTTTATTATTTCTTCCTTCTGACAGTTTTAGGCTTCATTTGTTTTTCTTCTTCTAGCTCCTTTAGGTGCAAGTTAGGATATTTGAGATTTTTCTTGCTTTTTAACATATGCCTGTATTGCTATATATGTCTCTCTTATAACCACTTTTGCTGCATCCCAAAGGATTTGGACTACTGAGTCTGCATTTAATTTGTTTCTTTTTTTTTAATTTCATCTTTTATTTCCTGGTTGACACATTGATTACTTAATAGGAGGTTGTTTAACCTCCATGTATTTGTGGTTTTTCCAGTTTTTCTTGCAGTTGACCTCAAGTTACATAGCTTTGTGAACAAAAAATATGCATGGTATTTTTTCAATCATTTTATAGTTTTTGTGGCCTGATTTGTGAACTAGGATGAGATCTATTTGGAGAATGTTCCATGTACACTCAAAAATAATGCATATTCTGCTGCTTTAGGATGGACTGTTCAACTATATCTATTAAGTTCAACTGGTCCAGTGTTATTCAAAGCTATTGTCTCTTTTTTGATTTTAGGTGATTGTCTATCAAAGTAAGTGTAGTGTTAATGTCCCCTACTATTTTTGTATTATTATTCTTTATATTTGTTATTAATTATATATACATATATATATTATATATATATTATATATATTATTATAATACAGGGCCCTTCTTTATCTCTTTTTATAGAGTTTATAGTATCTCTTTATAGAGTTTAGTTTCTCTGATATAAATATGGCTACTGAAGCTTTTTTTTAATGTCCATTTTTATGACAAATGTTTTTCCATTATTTCCCTTTCTATCTGCAAGTGGCTTTAGGTCTAAAATGAGTCTTTTGTAGGAAGCACATAGACAATTCTTTTTTATCCATTCTGATACCCTATATCTTTTTATTGGAACATTAATTTCATTAAAATTCAAAGTAATTTTTTTTAATAGAGAGTTATTTGGGGAGGAACAAAGGGAGATAGAGAGAATCTTAAGCAAGCTCCACACTCAGCACAGAGCCCAACATGAAGCTCAATCCCACAACTCTGAGATCATGACCTGAGCTGAAATTAAGAGTTGACACTTAAACAACTGGGCTACCCAGGGGCCCCAACATTCAAAGTAAGTATTGATAGCTATGTATTTAGTGTCATTTTATTACTTGTTTTGTCATTGTTTCTGGATATTTACTCTGTTCCTTTCTTGTCTTTGTCACTTTTGGTCTCTCTTTTCCACTCAAAGAGTCCCTTTAATATTTCCTGTAGGTCGCTTTAGTGGTGATAAACTTCCTTAGATTTTGAGTGTTTGGGAAACTCTTGATCTCTTCTTTTATTATAAATTATAGCTTTGCTGACTGTAGAAGATTATGCTGAGATTAAACCTTGCTGAATAGAGTAATCCTCACTGCAGTTTTTCCCATTCTGCACTTTGAAAATATTATGTCACTCCCATCTGTCTTGCCACGTTTCTGTTGAGAAATCTCCAGCTAACTTTATGTGTCTTCCCTTCTAAGTTAGAGACTTCTTTGCCTTGCTGCTTTTAATATTTTTTTATGAGTATATTTTGCAAATTTAATTTAATTGCAAATTTAATTTGTTGTGGATCCACTTCTGTTGATTTTGTTGGGAGTTCTCTGTGCTTCCTGGATTTGAATGTCTTTTTCCTTCCCCAGATTAGAAAGTTTCAGCTATTGTTTCCTCAACTAAGTTTTATGTCCCCTTGTCTTTCTCTTCTTCCTCTGGGACTCCTGTAATATGGATGTTATTACATTTGAAAAAGTCACTGAATTCCCAAGGCTGTTCCTGTGTTCCATACTTCTTTCTTGCTATTGTTCAGCTTTATCATCTTCTGTTATTTTATATTCTTCTATATCACTATTTATTCCTCAGCTTCTACCAGCCTTGTGTCCTTCGCATCAAGCCTTTTTCCAAACTCAATTATCACATTTATCATTTCTGAATATTTATTTTTTAACTCTTATTTCTGTGGTAAGTACCTCCCTGAAGTCTCCATTCTTTTCTTAGTTCTGATGAATATCCTTTTGACAGTTGCTTTAAATTCTCCATCAGACATGTTACTTACACTTATTTTGCTTAGATTTCCTGTTTCATTTGGGACGAATTCTTCCCTCTTGACATTTTGTCTAAATTTCTGTTTTCTTCTATGTGTTAGAAAAGCCCATAATGTGTCCTTTTCATGAGATTAGTATCTTTATGGAATGAAAGCCATATAGTTTCCAGGGTCCGGTGCTTCAGGAATCATCTTTGTTCTGTGTTGCATACACACTGCTATTGTATTTTGGCTGTTTTATCCTTCATGCCCATTGTTTGCAGAATTTCTTATTGACTGCAGTGGGCAATGTTTGGTTCCTGGGTAGAATGTGGAGAGTTTTAATTAAGTGTGCTCTTGTCTGCTTGTGGAATGAGAACTAATACCATTTTCACTAGAACTGAAGTCCTGCAGAATTCTCCAGTCAGGAAACATGGTGTAAGGAGGGGTTTCTGCTGGCCTTTTGGTGACAGAACCCACTGCACTGAGAATGAAGCAGTCTTTACTGATAAAGGTAGTCCAACCAGAGCACAGGGGTGTTGTTCTTGAATTAAGCAAGTTAGGCAGCCATTGAGGGTGCTACATTGGTTCTGTCATGTGGCTCCTGCTTTATGCTGAGGAGCGAGCGAGGGAAAAGATATTGCCCAGCTCCTTTGTCCTTAGAAAGACTTCTGGAATGCTTCATTTCAGGGATGCACTACAACATGGGGAATAGTCTCCCCAGTATGTGTCCTAGGTGTTGGTTTGGCAGGCTCTGGGAGTGCAGGAGTGCAGGAGAAACAATAGAAATGACCTCTGGGTGCTAGGTCTTCCAGCCTCCTCCCCCTCCCTTTCCTTAACCCTTGAATCTCCTGCCAAAAGGATATATGCCCAGGTCACATCTCCATAGGTAACCTGATACCTATGCAGGAAACAGAGGTATCAGGACCCCCCACCCCATACCCTCCGATCACCAAATACCCTACCATATATGGATGTGAGCCCATGCCCTACCTTGGCCTGATAAAAGACCCCCACCAACTCCCTCCCAGTGTGATTTCCTCAACTTCTCCTTTCCAAGTCATGGAACCTCACCCAAGAGTGCCAACCTCCTCCGGGCACAATTTTCCTGGCTCCCCTTCTCCCAAGCCCTTTCACTGGAGAGTGCCTTTAATAAATCTTGCCTTGCACTCACCTTGCCTGGTGTTCTGCTTACCTCACCTGCGAAACTTTAAACTAGGCACACATCAGATAGCTGTTCCCATGGCTTCTGCCACAGGTTGTTTGTTTTCTCTCCAGGAATATGGCAGTGCCCTCAAGGCTCTAACACAGCCATGTCCTCTGACCTTTAAACCTCCAGTCTTTAACCCTGCTGGTTTCAAGAACTTACAAAAATCAGCACCTCTTGTTTTCCCAGCCAACAGCTTTAGGAAAATATTCTCCTTGTGTGTTCCCCTGTGTGCTCTTCTGTCTTCCCTGTGAACATGGCCCCCATCTCTCCTCAGCACCTACTATTTCCTCCCTATACTATGTCTTCATACTTCCTACCTTCTTCAAGGTGTATTCTCTCTTTAAATGTGTAGTTTATTCTGTCCATCCTCAGGTTAATTTCTAGAGTATTTAGAATGATTTGATAGTCATCTTATTGTGTTCATAGGACAAGATGAGCATAGGTTCCTCCTACTCCTTCACCATCTTCTCTCTTCTCCCCTCTTATGATCATTACTTTATATTATCTATCAGACATATTACTTATATCCATTTCAGTTAGGGCTCTTGTAGTTTTGTCCTGTTCTTTCATTTGGGAAATATTCCTCTGTCTCCTCATTTTCTCTGTCCCTTTGTGTCTGTTTCTCTGTGTTAGGAAATGTTAGCTATATCTTCTGCTCTTGAAAGTAGTGGCTAAGATTTACACTTTTAATAAGGTGGTGCTTGTCCTTTGCCAGAGAGGATATGTCTCTGCTGCAGATACAAGGGCCAGCCTGGTCTGCTCTGCAAACTACATAGAGATGGAGCTCACTGTGCTAGCTAGTTTTGTGCACTGGTCTTCTTCCACAGGGGACTCACAGCAGCTGTGTATGTACACTGAGGCCAGCTGGGGCCATTAAGTCAGGGCACATAGTGTCTACATATTTTGTACACCTGTCATATTTCATAGAGAATGCACAACTGCTGATGAGCTTGGGGAAGCTGGTGGATGCTCTGAAAATTGAGTGTGGATGGGCTGCATAATGCCTGCAAGTTTTGTGCAACAGTACTGTTCCACAGGGATCAGGCCACCACTATGAAGGTCTGTGTTAGCTAGGGTCTGATTCACAAAGTGTGTGAGTGAGGCTCACGATTTTAACAAGTTGCAAAGTGACTTGGCACTGCTGAAGGACTGAGGCCCCACAAAGCATGCAGTTGGGAGATGTAGTGTTGGCAAAGTTTGCATGGGTCTTCTGGGGGAGAGGACCCATAGCACTGGTACCCAGGCAGGCCAGGATAAGGGGTGGGGGTGAAGTGTAACTGAGTTTCCATGTGAATACCTATGCTGTGCTAGTTCCCACAGGTAGCTGTGTGTGTATGTGGAAGTTTGAGGAGGGAAATGGAGCCTACCAACTTCTTTGCTCCTGGAGGAGTCTCCCAGTGAAAACTGTGGCTCTGGGACCATGCTCTGTTATTAGTAAATAACTCTACCATATATTCTACGTATTTTTCCAAATTGCTAGTTCTATGCTGCATCTCACAGGCAGTTTTTTGTGCTGTCTCTTAAGATGTAGGAACTCAGTTTCTTCTGGTTCTCCCAGAGCTGAACCTGCTGATTTTTAACATTCCAGGATTTAATTCCTGCTGCTGTATGAACTCATGAAATTCAGCCTCTCTGGTTTTTAGAGTCAATTCTATGGGTATTTTCCTCCCTGTGTAGCTCCGTGGTGTGAGGGTCTGTTTCTCTCCCCTCCCTGAAGCCATGGCTCCCACCCAGAAATGGCCCACAAGTTCATTTAGCTCCCCAGTTTGTCACCACCCTTCCTACACTCTTTGATGTGGTCTCTTCTCTCCATTTAGTTGTAGAGCTTGTTCTGCCAGTCTTTGTGTTGTTCTCTGGGTTATTTATATTGATCTGAGTGTTATCTAGTTGTATTCATGGAGCAAAACAAGCTTAGGGTCCTTCTGCTCCACCATCTTGCCCAAATGTCTGCATGTTCTTCTGTCAAAAATGCTGTTGACATTTTGATAAGGTTTGCATTAAATGTGTATATTGCCTTAGGTAGTACAGACATTTTAACAGTATTGGTTCTTGCTATCCATGAGCAAGGAATATCTTTCCACTAGCTTGTGTCATCTTCAATATCTTTTATTAATGTTTTCTGGTTTTCAAAGTACAGATCTTTCACCTAAGGAGCTCAAGTTCATCCCCAGATATTTTATTATTTTTGGTGAAATTTTGTATGGGTTATTTCTTAATTTATCTTTCTCTACTTCATTATTAATGTATAGAAATGCAACAGAATTCTGTTTATTATTGCATGCTGCAACTTTACTGAGTACATTCATAACTTCTAGTACTTTTAAAAAGTAGAACCTTAGATTAAGAGTCACTTATGGTTTGTCACCCTCACAAAACAAACTGAGGGTTGCTGGGGGGAGGGGGTTTGGGAAAAGGGGGTGGGATTAGGGACATTGGGGAGGGTATGTTCTTTGGTGAGTGCTGAGAAGTGTGTAAACCTGGTGATTCACAGACCTGTACCCCTGGGGACTAAAAATATATGTTTATAAAAAATAAAAAAATTAAAAAAAAAGTTAATTGACCAAAAAATATTAAGGTTTAAAAAAAAAAAAAGTAGAACCTTAGAGTTTTTCTATATATGGTATTGTCATCTGCAAATAGTGGGAATTTTGTTTATTCCTTACCAATTTGAATTCTTCTTATTTCTTTTTCTTGATTTATTGCTGGGATGATGACTTCCAGTACTACACTGAATGAAAATGGAGAGTGGTCATCCTTGTCTTGTTCCTGATCTTAGAGGAAAAGCTCTGTTTTTCACCATTGAGTAAGGTGTTAGCTGTGGGTTTTCATATACAACCTTTATTATGCTGGGGTATATTGGCTCTAAACCTACTTTGTTGATGGTTTGTACCATGAAGGAATATTGTACTTTGTCAAATGCTTTTTATGCATCTATTGAAATGGTCATATGGTTTTTATCATTTCTTTTTTTAATGTGATGTATCACATTGGTTGATTTTGTATTGAACCACCCTTGCATTCCAAGAATAAATTCCCACTTGACTGGACTTTTTATTTTTATTCTTTAAGGCAGTTGGTGCATTTTAATTGGTTGGTTTAATCCATTAAGTAGTGAATAGGTAATGACTTACTCTTGCCATCCTGTGAATACTTTTTTGGTTTAAACTTGCTCTGTCCTTGTCTTCTATTGTTGCCTACCATTGTTATTTGTTAAGTTGTTTTGATAGTGATTTGCTTTGATTCTATTGAATATCTATCATAGTTTTTAGCTTCCTGTTTAACTTGGGTTTGTATACAATATGTATATATTTATATATTTATTTATTTATTTAGGGAGAAGCAGGCTCCCCAATGAGCAGGGAGCCTGATGCAGGACCCTCTGATTATGACCTGAGCTGAAGGAAGATCCTTAACTGACTCAACCATCCAGGGGTCCCTGCAATGATGCTATTTCTAAACAAGTTCACGTTCTGAGGTGTTAGGGGTGAGGATTTCAATATATCTTTTTTTAAGATTTAATTTAATTTTTTTCAATTTTCAATATATCTTTTTAAGGGGCACAATTCAACCCATAAGAAAAAGTGAGTTAAAAAAGTTACAGATGCCAAATGCTGGACCCAGACTCAGTTGGTCCCTTCTTTCCTGAGTTGTTCTCACACTACCTGGGTTGATCAGTTTCTCAAATTACTTACAGAACTCTCTAGTGTTTAGCAACTACTCAACTGCCTTGCACTTCAATAAAATTTTTATTTTAAGTAGATAATAATTTAACTTCTTTTTTTCCCCTATATTCAGTTAGCAGGTATACAGTACACTATTAGTTTATGAAGTAGTGTTCAACTAATGAATCATTGAAAAATTTAACTTCTATTACATACAAAAATTCTCCACTTTTACTTTCCTACACCCCTTTTTTGTTTTTGTAGTCAGAATCTGCTTCTTATATTGTGCATTCATTAGCAAATTTTTGTCTTTTCATTTTTATTTTTTTGTTTTTTAAATTTCTTTTCAGTGTACCAGAATCCATTGTTTATGTACCACATCCAGTGCTCCATGCAATACTTGCCCTCCATAATACCCACCACCAGGATCACCCAACTTCCTATCCCCTGCCCCTTCAAAACCCTCAGATTTATTTTCAGAGTCCATAGTCTCTCATGGTTCATCTCCCTTTCCAATTTCCCTCAACTCACTTCTCCTCTTCATTTCCCCATGTCCTCTACGTTATTTCTTATGCTCCACAAATAAGTGAAACCATATAATTGACTCTCTCTGCTTGACTTACTTCACTCAGCATAATCTCTTCCAGTCCTGTCCATGTTGATACATAGTTTAAAATTTTCCTTTTTTTATTATCTTCAGTTAGTCACTGTATAGCACATAATTAGTTTTTGATGTAGTGTTCAGTAATTTATTAGTTAAGTACAATTATTTGTGCACCATTACAGTGTTACATTAACCTGTATTTCTCTATCCATTAACCTTTTCCAGTGATATTTATGCATTCCTGTGATTTAACACTGCTGTTTTTATTGTGTTTTCATTTTATTTTAAGAACCCCCTCAAGCATATCTTGTAAGGGAATTCTAATGGTGATGAAGTACTTCAATTTTTATCTGGAGAAAACTTTAATTTTTCCTATATTTTTGAAATATTTTTCCAGTTACTGTATTTTTGGTGATAAGTTTTAGTGCTTTAAATATACCATCCTATTCTCTTCTGCTCTGCAAAGTTTCTGCCAAGAAATCTGCTTATTGTCTTATGGTGCTTTCTTCATATGTAACAAATTGACTTTTCCCTTGATACGTTCAAATATTCTCTCTATCCTTGATCTCTGACAATTTGATTATAATGTATCTCTGTGTAGTCTTCTTTGGATTGATCATATTTGAGGATTTTTGAGCCTCATTAACCTGGTTGTCAATTACCCTCCCTAGATTTGGAATTTTTCAGTAATTATTTCTTTAAAAAAGCTTGTTTCCCCCTTTCTCTCTCTCCCCCCCCAAACTCCCATAATGCATATATCAATGCAAGAGAAACAATATAACCTGATATTCTGTAAATCCTGTAGGCTTACTTTCCCCTATTTCATTTTTTTCCTATTTCTACTCTGAAAAATTTTAAATGACTTATTTTCAAGTTTGCAGTTTGTTCCTTCTTGATTGACTGTGTCTTATATTAAAGTTTATATCATATTTTCTGTTTCTTTCATTGTATTCTTCCACTCCAGAATTTCTTCCAGAATCTCTTATTGACTTCTATCTCTGTTGAACTCCTCATTGTGTTCATGTATTGTTTTCCTGATTTCCTTGAGTTATGTTAAGTGTGTCCTCTTATAATTTATTCAGCTTGCAGAAAAAAATTATTATGTAATTATTATTTGAATTCTTTGTCAGGCAATTCACCACAGATCTTCATTTCATTAGGGTTAGTTTATTTAAAAAAATTATTCCTTTTGCGTGGTGTTTTATTGATTGTTTATCTTCTCTCTGACTTTCCATTGCTATCTTCATATTTGAGGCAGTAGCATCTCTTTCAGATTTTATGGACTCACTTCAGTAAGGAAAGACCTTCATGTGCAGGTGGATACAAAGACATTGGATGGGTGGGGTGTGGCAGCTCTGGCTCTAGGACAGTGGAATGGCAGCTCCAAATATAGAAATGGGAAGGCACAACATTGTTGACTTTGTGCAATTCCATCAGCTGAGATCGCCATTGGCAAAGACTGCCAGGTTCTTTGACAGACAAATCTGTGGTTGTCTGTTGTGGCAGTGAGAGCTGCTGGAGTTGTTGGAGGCCACGGCATGTTTGGAGTCATGGATCAAACCAGGCCGTCTTTTGCCTCCTTTAAAGGCTGAATAGCCGACCTAAAGGCTTAGGTCAATAAAGTCGAGTAATACTAAGGAAGTGTCTGTGCTATGTGTCATGCGCTTGCCTACGTGACTTCCCACACACTCTCCCTACAGAAGGGAACAATGTGGTCAGGGTCAAGAGTTCTTAGTTGGTCCTTGTTGTTCCTGTACCTCCCATAACCCACTCTCTGGTTGATTGTCTTGCTAATGGCATTAGCCAAGACTACCTGGCATCACGAGATTTGCTTGTAGTTAATGTAAACTTGTTATAGGAACTTGCAGTCATCTGACTAGATACTGATGTATTACTCCCTCTATTGTGGTCTGCCTTATAAATGCTTGTAAAATGTGGAATAAACTCGGCACTGTTGGACATAATCCTCAGTGTCCCTCCTGCCCCCATCTCTTTGTCTCTTAATTTCTTTTCACCATCCTCTTACCCTCACGTTTCCTGGTCAATCTGTTGTGCCAGCCGTGACTTGGAGTCCTCAGTGGAGAAGACTGCTGAGGTCTACCTGTTCTCCAATAACCCATGAGGGAAAGTTATGATGAAAGGGATCTCTCCTGATAACAGACTCTAGTGTGCATATACACACAAGGCAGTAGTGCTCATTTATAGACTTCAAAAATCTCAGGGACTTCATATAAATATGTATTATTATTATTTTCATCATTATAATTATTTTTATATCTCCTTATCTTCAGTACATCAAGATAAGGATAAATTGCCATCTTCAAGCTCAAACACAGTGGCTACTCTACTTTCATTTCTACACCAAATATAACATTATACACAGATGGAAACCTAATATTTTATTTTTTTTTCTTTAATTATATTTATTTATTTATTTTTCTTTCAATATAATTTTTTATTTTTTATAAACATACATTTTTATCCCCAGGAGTACAGGTCTGTGAATCACCTAATACTTTATTTTATCACAATGATTGATGGATGGAGTTAGGACAGATTATATTTAGCCAGGAAAATTAACTACTTACTAAGTTAGAAATTAGGTAATCAGTACATCTCTCAAAATGTCTTTATTGTCCTGTTATAAAGTAACAACTTAGAAATTTTGTACAGTTTTTCATTATCTGGTATACCTAAGAAAAATATGACAGAAATTACTGCTTGAAGTCCCATTAATTTTTATTGGTAAAAAATATTTTTATATACAAGAAGTTTCCTGTCAAATGTGGTTATTTCTAAGACACTATAAGATTTGAAACCCAATATGAAGTAAGAGGTGTTAGGACTAGGAAACTGATCATCAGTTTATTAGTGTATCCTCATGATAAAAACAACTTTTATTTGAAGGGTTTGATAAAATAAAATTTCTGCTACAAAACAGCATTAAAGAGGAGGAAGAATGTAAATAAAACAGACTCTGGACTTAACCAAACATGGGATTGAAATGTACCTCTGCCGCTTACTAGCTCTGGGACTATGAGCAAAGCTGAACCACATTGTGCCTTTGTTTCCTTATTTGCAAAATAGAGTGTTGAAAATGCCTTTCTTTTTTCTGGAAATTTGGTAATAATTAAATATGTTAGCACAAGAGATAGATGAATAAATGCTGTACAACATTGAGATTCAATTAATAATACTGTATTATACACTTGAAAGTTGCTAAGAGACTAGATCTTATAGGTTCTCACCATAAAAAAATAATAATGTGATGTGATGGTGGTATTAGATTAATGCTATGGTGCTATCATATTACAATAGATAAGTGTAACAAATCAACACATTTTACACTATAAACTTACACGGTATTATATGTCAATTATATCTAAATTAAAAAAAACATAACTAAAGAACAAACATGGGAGATAGCACATAATAACTGGTACCTTACTGTTATTATTCTTTGCTTAGTACCAATTTTAGTATTATCTATGTGTTGCTTACAGTTGCCACAAATTAAATAAAATAATGCATTTTTCCATTGATTTCCTGCTGTGAACACTGGTTGAAGCCCAGCCCTCATTCCATAATTCACTCTGAATATTTTAATTTTAGATGAGGAGAGCTACACTGTATTAAAGTCAGAGTATTTTATTATACTGATCTGAGTCAGTTATTTCCCTCTTTAATTACCCTGCTTTTTTCCCTCTAAAATAAAGTCCCACTGTGCTTGAAACTCTAGGAACCTAAAGAAGAGAGGTAAGACTGCCACCAATCTACCTATCACATTATATTAAATATAGCTACAGAATTAGATCAGAAACGTATGGCTTCTAAGAATATCTTTGGTTGACCTTTCTTATGTCCCAATAAAATTAAGACATAATTATTTATTTAATTATTTATGTATCCATTAATGTATGCTGATATCTATAATCCAAGTTACTTTCAAAAGAGATCTGAGGGGTAGTCTTATGATCAAAACCAAGGTAAAATTATCACAAGATAAAGGAGAAAAAACAACTGGCAAGAATGGAGAAGATATTCTATTCCACAGGCATCTTTCTCTTCCTTTATTCTGTCTTTTTCTTTTCTTTGCTTTCTCTTTGTTCTACTTCTTTTCATTAGCCCTTGCCAATGACCTGAGTATGCCAGCACCTTTACTTAGCTAAAGAGGTGGTAGTCCACCTAAAATGACTGCAGGTGAGCCAAGGTAGATTTTCAGAACTCTCAGTGGTACATTCTTGAGAGAAAGTTAAAGTAAGAAACCTGAGGTAAAACTGAAGGGGACAACTTTTCACAGGCAAAAGGTAAAGTAGCTAACACTATAAAAATTAGTAATTGATTCCACTACAAAAACAATGAAGGTAACTGATTCCTGAAATTTAATTCTGATTTTAATGGTTTTCTAGTTTCACTGTACTAGTTAGAGGTAGGGTTAACCATCCTTATGCAATAACTGCTCAAAATCAAAGTATACAAATTATTCTCTCCTCTCGCCCTCATACTTTCTCTCTCCAATCTCAGAATACATTAGTGAGAGTCACCTATCTTGTAGTCCTGAAGACACTCACCAGTATTAGAATTAAGATCATCAGGCTCTGACTCAGTCCCATTTTGGTTTCCATTTCCCTGAAGAGTGTTTATTGCCATAAGCTTCATCTTCTGCAGCTTCATTGCCTCAGCCATTGCTGCAGCTGTTATACCTAAAACCAGAACAATCCCTTTTAAAATTAGGACCATTTCTTAATGTAATTTAAAGCTGGATACATTTCTTTAACAGACCTATGCTTCATAGAACAAACCAAAAGAAATCCCTTATCTAATCTGTGTACAATGTTCTTTACTAAGAAATGTTCAAGTAATGTTCAACTCCTGTTTTTTTTTTTTAGTTTGTCTTACAATGGATAGTTTAAAAATCTACAAAATAATTAAATAAATATTAAATTCCATATAAAATAACATTGTCAGATAAAGCACTGTGAAATACTTGAAGAAATTACTTTCTAGTGAATGTATTGTTGGGACTTCTGCAAAAGGATGAGCTGTCTTCCCTGTGAGAATTACCTTAGAAGGAAAGGGGAGAGAGGAGGGAGAAAATGATTTCAGATTTTCTTTGTACCTTTTACTGTTCTCTTGTTTATACATTGAGGAACCAAATAAATGAAAATATGGCAAGTAATCTCTGAAAATATGCCAGCCCCCACAGTATAATTACATTCTTTTGTATTAAAATAAAGTAGTGTACTCCAATGTTTATGGCAGCAATACCCACAATGACCAAAATACGAAAAAAAGTCCAGATGTCCATCAACAGATGAATGGATAAAGATGTGTGTGTGTGTGTGTGTGTGTGTGTGTGTGTAGATAGATAGATAGGTAGATATGAAGAATATTATTCCGACATCAAAAAAATGACATGTCATCTGCAAAATTTAGATAGAGTGTAGATAGAACTAGAGGGTATTATGCTAAGTGAAATAAGTCAGAGAAAGAAAATACTATATAATTTCATCCATATATGGAATTTAAGAAACAGAACTGATGAACATAAGGGAAGGGAAGGAAAAATAAGTTAAAAAAAAAACAAAACAGAGAGAGGCAAACTATGAAACTCTTGACTATAGGAAACAAACTAAGAAGGGTGAGCCATAGCAGGACTGCCACCCATAAGAGCACAGCAGCATATGTGGAATCGCAACATGAAATTGGCAGTTTATAAAATGCTGGGGGAAAACAAGAAACAGATCTTTTCATACTGATTTAGTAGCATATTGGGGGACCTTGAAAATGAGAGAGCTGGGGAGGAAGCAAGATGGTGGAAGAGTAGGGGACCTAATTTAATTTGGCCTCTTGAATTTAGCTAGATAACTATCAAACAATTCTAAACACCCATGAATTCAGCCTGAGATGTACGGAAAAAAATATCTGGAACTCTATAAGTAGAAAAGTGTCTGCTTTTTGCAAGGCAGGAGGGGTGGAGAAGTGAATCTGAAGGGAGATATTGGAACATAAATGGAGAGGGGAGGGAGCCTCCAAAAGTCGGCTACCAGAAAGTGATGTAGTCCCAGATGACAAAATCGGAACTGTTAGAAATCTGCTCCAGTGAGAGACATCCCTGTATGAGAGGGGCTCATGGGATAAAAGAGGCAGAATTCTAAGTGGGTCAATGTGGTTTAAGCATCCCAGGGGTCACAAAACTAACAGGGGTGACTGAGCCAGTAAGGTGCACAAGCAGTAGAGTGAGGAAACTGGTTACTGTCAGTTAGCTGAGTAGGGGGTAGGGGTGGAGGTGGGTAAGGGCTCTCAACTCAGTCACCAAAAACTGCAAGCCAAGCCCAATTGGATGGCCACTCTCTGCCTGGGCACCAAGAAGTAGAATGATACTCAGAGACCCTCCACAATCCCTTGGGAGTAGTGGAGCAAGTATGTGCATCATCCCATGACAGCTCTCAGTGCCAAGGCCCTACAAAGGGCATTAGCGCAGTATCCTCAGACTCCCCCCAGCAGGACAGCCATGGGCACACACCACAGGAGTCTGCAGAGGTTAGCACAAACAAAAGTGAAGATTTTTTGTCTCAGAGTATTTACTGAGAAGGAGAGACTCTGATCTTTAGGTTCTGAGGCTAGAGATCAGGGCATGGTCATTTTTATTCTGATCCTCTAAAGAGGCACAGAAAGCCTTCAAGGAAAAAAAAAAAAAAGCCACACAGAAGACCAGCATAACCTGAATTCAACCCTCTGGCAAGGAGTGGTGCAACTCTGCCCAGGAAAAGAAACCTGAGGAGCAGAACAGCAGGCCCCTCCCCTAGAAGAGCAGATGTACAAGTTTACAGATCCCACAAGACTGTAAATCTCCAGTGTGGTGCAAATAGTATACAGAGCTTCATGAATTTTCTCATGATTCACTTATCCTTTAGTCCTAATTTTTCCAATTCTTTTATCCCCTTTTTAACTAGTTTCTTATTTTATCAACTCTTCCTTTTTAAGACACTTTTTAATTTTTTCAAAGATTTTATTTATGTGTTTATTTAACATGGAGAAAGCACAGCAGGGGGGGCCAGCAAGCACAGGGAGAGGAAGAAGCAGATTTGCTGAGCAGGGAGCCTGATGCAGGGCTCTATCCCAGGATGCTGGGATAATGACCTGAGATGAAGGCAGATGCTTAATGACTGAACCACCCAGTCACCCCAGAAGCTTACAAACTATAGAGAAAAAGAGAATCTTGAGAGAAGCTCAAAACAAGAGGATCTTTACAGAGGGAAGAACATCAGACTGACATCATACCTATCCACAAAAACTTGGCAGGCCGGAAAGGGATGGCATGATATGTTCAAGGTAATAAATGGGAATAACATGAATCAAAGAATACTTTATTCAGCAAGGCTATCATTCAGAATGGAAGGAAGGATAAAAATCTTCCAGGATAAACAGAAACTGAAAATTTGTGATCACTAAATGAACCCTGCAAGAAATATTAAAGGGGCTCTTGTAAGTGAAGAGAGGACCCAAGAGTAACATAGATGAGAAAAAAGAAAAAAAAAAGCACAGACAATCTACAGAAACAGGGACTTTACAGGCAAGACAATGACACTAAACTCATATATTTCAATAGTTACTCTGAATGTAAATGGGCTAAATGCTCCAGTCAAAAGACATAGGGTAGAAAATTGGATGAAAAGGCAGGACCCATCCATATGCTGTCTATAAGAGACTCATCTTAGACCTACAGACACTTCCAGACTGAAAGTGAAGGGGTAGAGAAATATTTACCATGTTAATGCACCTCAAAAGAAAGCTGGGGCTGCAATCCGCACATGAAAAAAATTAGATATTAAACTGAAGACCGTAGTAAAAGAAGATAAGTATCATACTTGAAGTGTTTATCCAAGAAGAAGGTCTAACAATTGTAAATATTTATGCCCCCAACACGGGAGCAGCCATTTATATAAACCAATTAATAACCAACAAGAAGAAACACATTGGTAATAATACACTAATAGTAGGGGACATCAACATCCACTCACAACAATTGACAGATAATCTAACCAGAAGACCAACAAAGAAACAAGGACTCTGAATGACATATTAACCAAATGGACTTCACAGATATATATAGAACATCCCATCCTAAAAGAACAGAATATTCATTCTTCTCAAGAGCACATGAAACTTTCTCCAATATAAATCACATACTGGATCACAAATCAGTTCTCAGCTGATAGCAAAAGATTAAGATTATTCCCTGAATATTTTCAGACCACAATGTTTTGAAACTTGAACTCAAACACCAGAGGAAATTTAGAAGGAACTCAAACACTTGGAGGTTAAAGAGCATCCTACTGAAGAATAAATGGGTCCATCAGGAAACTAAAAAGAATTTTTAAAAAATCATGGAAACTAATGAGAATGAAAACACATCTGATCAAAACTTATGGGCTATATCAAAGGCAGTCCTAACAGGGAAGTATATTGCAATATGAGCCTCTCTCAAAAAATTAGAAAGATCTCAAATACACAAACTAACATTATACCAAAAGGAGCTGGAAAAATAACAATATATAAAGTTTAAATCAAGAAGAAGAAATAGTAAAGATTAGAGCAGAAATCAATGAAATAGAAATCAGAAGAACAGTAGAACAAATAAACAAAATTAGAAGTTTCTTCTTTGAAAGAATTAAAAACATTGATAAACCTCAGGCCAGACTTACTTGAAAGAAAAGAAAAGGACCAAAATTAATTAAATCATGAATGAAAGGGGAGAGATCATGACAAATATAACGGAATCAGACAATTCAAAAAATATATCAACATATTAGGCAATCTGGAGAAATGGATGCATTCTTGGAAACTTACAAAATACCAACACTGGAATAGGAAGAAATAGAAAATCTGAGTAAACCAATAAATAGCAAACTGAAGCAATAATAAAAACCTCCCAAAAAAATAACAGTCCAGGACCAGATGGTTTCACAGGGGAATCATACTAGACATTTAAGGAAGAAATAATACATATTCTATTGAAGATGTTTCTAAAAATACAAATGAAAGGAAAACTTCCAAACTCATTCTATGAGGCCAGCATTACCTTGCTCCCAAAACCAGACAAAGACTCCATCAAAAAGGAGAATTACAGGGGCGCCTGGGTGGCTCAGTGGGTTAAGCCGCTGCCTTCGGCTCAGGTCATGTTCTCAGAGTCCTGGGATCGAGTCCTGCATTGGGCTCTCTGCTCAGCGGAGAGTCTGCTTCCCTCTCTCTCTCTCTCTGCCTGCCTCTCCATCTACTTGTGATTTCTCTCTGTCAAATAAATAAATAAAATCTTTTTAAAAAAAAAGGAGAATTACATACCAATATCCCTGATGAATATGGTTGCCAAAATACTCAACAAAATACTAGCCAATAGGATCCAACATACCTTAAAATATTTATTCACCAAGACCATGTGAGATTTACTCCTGGGATTAAGGGTGGTTCAACATTCGCAAATAAATCAACATACTAAAGCACATTAATAAAAGAATAGATCCTCTCAATTGATGCAGAAAAATCATTTGACAAGATAGAGCATACTTTCTTGATTAAAACTTTTCAAAGTATAGGGATAGAGGGAAAAACCTCAATATCATAAAAGCTATCTATGAAGAACCCACAGTGAATATAATTCTCAATAGTGAAAAACTGAGAACATTTCCCCTAATGTCAGAACATGGCAGGGATGCTCACTCTAACCACTGTTGTTCAACATAGTACCTAGCCTCAAAAATAAGACAAGAAAAATAAATAAAAATTATTCAAATTGGCAAAGAATAAGTTAAACTCTCACGCTCCACAGATGATATGTAATACTTTATGTGAAAAACCCAAAAGACTCCACCCCAAAATTGCTAGAACTCATACAGCAATTCAGCAAGATAACAGGATACAAAATCCATGCACAAAAATGAGTTGCATTTATATAAACAATGTGACGGAAGAAAGAGAAATTAAAGCATAGATCCCACTTAAAACAGCACCAAAACCCACAAGATAACTAGGATAAACCTAATCAAAGAGGTAAAAGATCTATACCCTAGAAACTACAGAATACTTATGAAAGAAATGGAGGAAGACAGTAAGAGATAGAAAAACATTCCATATTCATGGATTAGAAGAATAAATATTGTTAAACTATCTTTGGTACCCAGAGAAATCTACACATTTGATCAATCCCTATTAAAATAACATCAACATTTTTACAGAAGTATAACAAACAATCCTAAAACTTGTATGGAACCAGAGAAGACCCTGAATAGCCAGAGGAATGTTGAAAAAAGAGACAAACCATGAAAGACTGTGGACTCTGAGGAACAAACTGAGGGTTTTGGAGGGGAGAAGGGTGGCAGGTTGGGTGAGATTGTGGTGGGTACTATGGAGGGCATGTATTGCATGGAGCACTCGGTGTGGTGCATAAACAATGAATTATGGAACACTGAAAAGAAATCTTAGTGATTCGGGGTCTCTTCTGATTCCATACAAATTTTTGGATTATTTGCTCCAGCTCTTTGAAGAATACTGGTGGAATTTTTATCAGAATGGCATTAAAATTATAGATTGCTCTAGGCAGTATAGACATTTTAACAATGTTTATTCTTCTGATCCAAGAGCATGGAATGGTCTTCCAACTTTTTGTGTCTTCTTCAATTTCTTTCATGAGTGTTCTGTAGTTCCTCGAGTAGAGTTCCTCTACCTCTTTGGTTAGGTTTATTCCCAGGTATCTTAAGGTAATTGGTGCTATAGTAAATGGAATCGATTCTCTAATTTCCCTTTCTGTATTTTCATTGTTAGTGTATAAGAAAGCCACTGATTTCTGCACATTGACTTTGTATCCTGCTACGTTGCTGAATTGCTGTATGAGTTCTAGTAGTTTGGGGGTTGAGTCTTTTGGGTTTTCTGTATAAAGAATCATGTCATCTGCAAAGAGAGAGAGTTTGACTTCTTCATTACCAATTTGGATACCTTTTATTTCTCTTTGTTGTCTGCTTGATGTTGCTAGGACTTCTAATACTATGTTGAACAAGAGTGGTGAAAGTGGCCATCCTTGTCTTGTTCCTGATCTCAACGGGAAGGCTGCAAGCTTATTTCCATTGTGGATGATATTTGCTGTGGGTTTTTCATAGATAGATTTGATGAGGTTCAGGAATGTTCCCTCTATCCCTATTCTTTGAAGCATTTTAATCAGGAATGGATGCTGGATTTTGTCAAATGCTTTTTCTGCATCAATTGAGAGGACCATGTGGTTCTTCTCTTCTGATATTAATTTGTTCTATCACATTGATTGATTTGTGAATGTTGAACCATCCTTGTAGCCCAGGGATGAATCCCACCAGGTCATGGTGGATAATCTTTTTAATGTGCTGTTGGATCCTGTTTGCTAGGATCTTGTTGAGAATCTTAGCCACCATATTCATCAGTGATATTGGTCTGAAATCCTCCTTTTTGGTAGGGTCTTTGCCTGGTTTGGGGATCAGGGTAATGCAGGCTTCATAGAAAGAGTCTGGAGGTATTCCTTCTGCTTCAATTATTTGAAAAAGCTTCAGGAGAATAGGTGTTATTTATTCTTTGAAAGATTGGTAGAATTCCCCAGGGAATCCATCAGGTCCTGGGCTCGTTTTTTGGGAGGTTTTTGATCACTGCTTCAAATTCGTTACTAGATATAGGTCTATTGAGGTTGTCGATATCTTCCTGGTTCAAATTTGGGAGTTTATAGTTTTCCAGGAATGCATCCATTTCATCTAGGTTGCTAAGCTTATTGGCATATAACTGTTGATAATAACTTCTGATGATTGTTTCTACTTCCTTGGTGTTGGTTGTGATCTCTCCCTTTTCATTCATAATTTTATGAATTTGGGATTTCTCTCTTTTCTTTTGGATTAGTGTGACCAATGGTTTATCAATCTTATTAATTCTTTCAAAAAATCAGCTTCTAATTTCATTGATACACTCTAATCTTGATTTTTTCTCTTCTTATGTGTGGAGTTGGTTTGATTTGTTGTTGATTCTCCAGTTCTTTAAGGTGTAGAGACAGCTAGTGTATTCTGGATTTTTCAATTTTTTTGAGGGGGGCTTGAATGGCTATGTATTTCTCCCTTAGGACCGCCTTTGCTGTATCCCATAGGTTTTCAACCGAAGTTTCTTCATTCTTATTGGTTTCCATTAATTGTTTCAGTTCTTCATTGATCTCCTGGTTGATCCAAGCATTCAAATCAAGGTAGCCTTTAGCTTCCAGGTGTTTGAGTCCCTTCTGAACTTTTCTTTGTGATTGAGCTCCAGTTTCAAAGCATTGTGATCTGAGAATATGCAGGGAATAATCTATACTGCCTAGAGCAATCTGTACTTTTAATGCCATTCTGATAAAAATTCCAATGGTATTCTTCAAAGAGCTGGAGCAAATAATCCAAAAATTTGTATGGAATCAGAAGAGACCCCGAATCGCTAAGGAAATGTTGAAAAACAAAAATAAACCTGTGGGCATCACGTTACCTGATTTCAAGCTTTACTACAAAGCTGAGATCTCCAATACAGCATGGTACTGGCATAAAAACAGACACATAGACCAGTGGAACAAAGTAGAGAGCCCAGATATGGATCCTCAACTCTATGGTCAATTAATCTTCGACAAAACAGGAAAAAATATACAGTGGAAAAAAGACAGTCTCTTCAATAAATGGTGCTGGGAAAACTGGGCAGCTATATGTAGAAGAATGAAACTCGACCATTCTCTTACACCGTACACAAAGATAAACTCAAAATGGATAAAACACTTCAACGTGAGACAGGAATCCATCAGAATATTAGAGGAGAACATAGGCAGTAATCTCTTCGATATCAGCCACAGCAACTTCTTTCAATATATGTCTCCAAAGGCAAAGGAAAAAACAAACAAACAAAAAACAAAATAAACCTTTGCGACTTCATCAAAATCAAAATCTTCTGTGCAGCAAAGGGAACAGTCAAGAAAACAAAGAGGCAACCCACAGAATGGGAGAAGATATTTGCAAATGACAGTACAGACAAAAGGCTGATATCCAGGATCTATAAAGAACTCCTCAAACTCCACACCCACAAAACGGGCAATCATATCAAAAAAATGGCAGAAGATATGAACAGATACTTCTCCAATGAAGACATACAAATGGCTATCAGATGCATGAAAAAATGTTCATCACTAGCCTTCAGGGAGATTCAAATTAAAACCACATTGAGATATCACCTTACACCAGTTAGAATGGCCAAAATTAGCAAGACAGGAAGCAACGTGTTGGAGGGGATGTGGAGAAAGGGGAACCCTCTAACACTGTTGGTGGGAGTGCAAGTTGGTGCAGCCTCTTTGGAGAGCAGTGTGGAGATTTCTCAAGAAATTAAAATTAGATCTTCCCTATGACCCTGCAATTGCACTTCTGGGTATTTACCCTAAAGATATAGATGTCATGAAAAGAAGGGCCATCTGTACCCCAATGTTTATAGCAGCAATGGCCATGGTCTCCAAACTATGGAAAGAACCAAGATGAATGAATGTATCAATGGATGAATGGATAAGGAAATGTGGTTCATATACACTATGGAGTATTATGCCTCCATCAGAAAGGATGAATACCCAACTTTTGTAGCAACATGGATGGGACTGGAAGAGATTATGCTGACTGAAATAAGTCAACAGAGAGAGTCAATTATCATATGGTTTCACTTATTTGTGGAGCATAACAAATAGCATGGAGGACAAGGGGTATTAGAGAGGAGAAGGGAGTTGGGGGAAATTGGAAGGCAGGGTGAATCATGAGATACTATGGACTCTGAAAATCAATCTGAGAGGTTTGAGGTTGCAGGGGGGTGGGAGGTTGGGGTACCAGGTGGTGGGTATTATAGAGGGCATGGATTGCATGGAGCACTAGGTGTGGTGAAAATTAATGAATACTGTTATGCTGAAAATTAATAAATTAATTTTAAAAAGAGAAATCTTAAATAAATAAATAAATAGATAAATAAATAAATATCCAAAACAGCTGGGGATATCACAATGCCTGACTTCAAGCTATATTACAGGGCTTTGATCATTAAAACAGCAAGGTACAGGCAAAAAAACATACACAAAGATCAATGGAACACAGTAGAGAACCCAGAAATCGATATTCAACTTTATGTTCAACGAATCTTTGACAATGGAGGGAAAAATGTCCAATGGAAGAAAATGTCTCTTCAATAAATGGTTCTGGAAAAACTGGACAGCCACATGCAGAAGAATGAAACTGGACCATTCTCTTATGCCACATACAAAGAGAAATAAAACGGATGAAAGACATAAATGTGAGACAGTAATCTATCGAAATTCTAGAAAAGAATGCAAGCAGCAACCTTTTTAACCTCAGCTGAAGCAACTTCTTGCAAGAAACTTCTCTAAAGGCAAGGGAAAATAAAGCAAAAATCACTATTGGGACTTCTAGGTAAAAATCTTTTGCACTGCAAAGGAAACAATCAACAAAACTAAAAAGCAACCTATGGAATGGGAGAAGATATTTGCAAATGACATATCAGGTAAAAAGCTGGTATCTGTGAACTATAAGGAGCTTATCAAACTTTACACCCTAAAAAACAAACAATCTAGCCAAGAAGTAGGCAGGAGGCAGGAACAGAAACTTCTCCAAAGAAGATATACAAATGGGCAACAGACATGAAAAAATGCTCAACTTCGCTTGTCATTAGTGAAATACAAATTAGAACCACAATAAGATAATACCTCACACATTAGAATGGCTAAAATTAACAAGACAGGGGGCACCAAATGTTGGTGAGGATGTGGAGAAAGTGGAACCCTCTTATACTTGTTGGTAGGAATACAAACTGGTATAGCCATCCTCAAAAAGACTATGGAGACTCCTCAAGACATTAAAAATAGAATTATCTTATGACCCAGCAACTGCACTCATGTAATGTACATTTGCTTCAGGGGTACAGGTCTGTGAACCATCAGTCTTACACAATTCACAGCACTCAACCATAGCATGTACCCTCCCCAATGGCCATAACCCAGCCACCCTATCCCTCCCCATCCCAGCAACCCTTGGTTTGTTTCTTGAGATTAAGAGTCTCTTATGGTTTGTCTCCCTCCCTGGTCCCGTCTTGCTTCATGAGGAATTTGAGAGGAAGGGTGGGGGGTCGTGGCAGGAATAGAACTACCTTTTGATCCAGCAATTATACTATTGGGTGCTTACCCAAAGAATACAAAAAACACTAATTCAAAGGGACACATGCAACCCAATGTTTATATCAACATTATTTCCAGTAGCCAAGATATGGGAGTAGTTCAGGTGTCCAACCACTGAAGAACGGATAAAGAAAATGTGATATATATCTGTGATGGGATATTATTCAGCGATAACAAAGAATGAAATCTTGCCATTTGCAACACCATGGATGGAGCTAGAAAGTATAGGGATAGGCAAAAGAAGTCAGTCACAGAAAAACAAATACCATATACTTCCACTCATATGTGGAATTTAAGAAACAAAACAAATGAGCCAAGGGAGAAAAATGAGAGAGAGGTAGGCAAACCAAGAAACAGACTCTTAACTAGAGAATAAACTGATAGCTCTCAGAGGGAAGGGAATGGAAGGATGGTTTAAATATATGAGAGGGATTAAGGAGTGTACTTGTCATGATGAGTACAGGGTGAGATACTGAATTGTTGAATTACTATGGTGAACACTTGAAACTAATATTACATACATAAGCAATATAGCATGTTCAGGTAACTGTATGTTAGATAACTGTTAGATTAACTGTATGTTAGATAACTGGAACTAAGCTAAATAAATCAAACCAAATCTCCTTTAAGCTGTGTTCCTGAATTCCTTCACATGAATTTTATTTCTAAATATTCATAATGCATAAGAGTACCCTGAAGGATTAATGATGATGGCAGATGTTTTCATAGACTTGGTTTCTCAACTTATGATATGAATGGTGAAAGTGAATCAGATCCAGGCCTCTTTTAAGGAGCACACACTTTTCTGCTCTCTTGTCTCCAGTTAAAATTAACAATGGTGAGCTCTATTGAAAATATCTTATCTCTCTCCCTCCCTTTTCTTCTTTTTCCCCATCCCCTGTTTCCTTCCTTTCTTCCTCCCTTCCTTCCTTCTTTTTACCTTCCTTCCTTTCATCCATCCATCCATCCATCCATCCTTGTGTCTTCCATTCCTTCTAATGATTGTTGAACATTTTCTTTGTGCTTGACACAAAAAATACAGAGATAAAACTCAAGGTCCCTGACCTCAGTAACCTAAGTATAATAAGAGAAGAAGGAAAAGACAGTTAGCATACATAAGAAAGGCTACACTTACAGTATACACATGTAATCTGGGAGTTCAAAGGAAGAACAATAAGGACAGCTCACAGTGGGAATGGAAAGGTTGGGAAAAGGAAACACCAAGTAAAATCACTAAAGCTTTCCCTGTAAAAGGGAGTTTCCTGAGATTAGCACTAAAAAAATTATAATTAGTTATGTGAAGCCCAGGGCATAACACTCCAAACAAACAGATCAATGAATTTGTGTAAAGGTGGTTTAAGCCAGTATGGCATGTTCAGGTGACTACAATCTGTGTGTGTGTGTGTGTGTGTGTGTGTGTGTACATATATGTATATATATACACATGAGGAGGGAATGTTGTGATGAATGAGATGAAGAGTCATTCAAAAGTCAGATGAAGAAACATCTTATAATTACCAAAACTAATCTAAGAAGGAGAAAACATGAATATATCTATAGTAAATAAGTTAAATCTTAATTTAAAACCTTATCAACATCATAATGCAAAGCACAAATGGCCTCACTGCTAAATTTAATTAAATATTTACAAAGGAACAACAATCCAGTAGAGCAAATGGTACTCCTATGTTATTGGTGGTACTGCAAATTAGTTGAGTCACTTAATCAATTTGGCAGTTTTATTTTTTCTAAATTTTATTTATTTATTTGACAGAGAGAGATCACAAGTATGCAGAGAGGCAGGCAGAGAGAGAGGGAAGTAGGCTCCCTGCTGAGCAGAGAGCCCGATGTAGGACTCAATCCCAAGACCTTGAGACCATGACCTGAGCCAAAAGCAGAGGCTTAACCCACTGAGCCACCCAGTTGCCCCCTAGAAGTTTTCTTCTAAAGTTACATATGTTTACCATATGACCCAACAATCCTATTCCTAGTTGTTACTCAAGAGAAATGAAAATATATGTCCAAGTGCCTATAAGTATAACACCATAAACTCATAGCACTATTCTTTATATTAGCAAACAAGGAAATCATCATCAACTAGTGAATGGATAATCAAATTTTGTTATACCCATACAGCAAAATTTAATGACTTATTGATGCAGGCAATGTCATGGATAAATCTCAAAAAGATTATGCTGTATGAAAAAAGGTATAAGCAAAAGATTACATAATGCATAATTCCAAGATAAAACTTTACTAAGAGAGCAAATCAATGGATGACTGCCTGAGATTAGGATGACTAAGTACAAGGGGTAGGAAGTCATCTATATCTTGATTATGGCTTTTATTGCTGCATACAATTGATAAAATTCTTTACATGTTACATAAAAAATGGCAAGATTTACTCTTTGTAAATTATAACCCAATAGAGATGGAGGGAGCTTACATAAAGGGCAATTAAAATCCACTAAAGAGTATTCAGTTGTTGACTGAAAATAATGAAGAACATTTTTATGGTATTGGCAGTAAGAACAGTGGGGAGAAAACAGATATGACAGGGTTAAAAGATAAAATGTATAGGATAAGTTGATTGTTTACTTGAGTGAAAAGTTAATAATGACTTCTAGATTTCTAGTTTGGTTGTTGTACCATTTTCCCTGAGAAAGAGAACACAGGGAAGAGGATAAAATATTGAGGATGAAGATATTGGACTTGATTTTATATATGTTGAGTTTAAGTAGCTTTTGGGACATCTAGATACCCAGTAAGGGTATGAACATATACTCTGAGGCTCAGGTGACAGACTTGGGTTGGTATGCAGTTATTTCCTCCTACTTATTTATGGATGATGAATTTTCACTTTATTTTGGTTTCATTAGTTTGTTTTGGGGTAGTATAATTGATTGATTGAGAACTTCAAGTTTAAGCATAGTGAAAGTACTCCAATTATACTTTTGTCACAAACCATGGATGATTCCCTAATCTCAAAGCCTATTGATCTGTAGAGCTACTAAGAAGTTTCCTAGAACAATTGTGGAGCTCATCAAAGATGAGGGTTACCTCCCTTAGCAAATTGTCATCATAAACCAAAACTAATCTACTGTCAAAAAATGTGCCTTGTGGAGTTAATATCAACAAGAGTTTGCCTGATCAAAGCTCTGAAGGACCAAATCCTAGTACCATTTTGTGGTAATGCACCCAAAGACTGAGCTAAATCCTCTCTGTCACATTGGACTTAAAAACATATGTATTTATTTAAAACCTTATGAGCTTTAAATATGTTCAATACATGAAAGCTACTGAAAATAGATAAATGTAATAACTCATTAGAAGAAAAGATCCACAATGTGAACTGGAGAGTTATCATGACTAACATAATTAAATTCTTCCCAAATCCATAGCTCAATACCTTTGGATTTTTTATATTTCATGTATCTAGTTGTTTTCCTGCTCACATATCAACCTTTGTTAAAGACAAAATTATTATATTTGTTAAGTAGTAATCAAACAGTATCTGGAATATAGATACACACATCGCATTCAGTCATCAGGAATCTAGCACAAAGTCATCAAATACATGGAACATGAGCCCCATGCAAAATGTAACATTTCATATGCCACATATTTAGCCATGTAAACTATGAAAAAACTAGAAAGGCTTAATATTACTTTTATAGAAACAAATCACACACTCAGAGGAACATTCTACTCTAACTCTCCTGTCCCTCGATTCATATGTTAATTAAAACTAACCACTGAAATTTTTAAGAATAAATGAAATTTTAAAACATTCAACCACAAAGTCCAAACCTAAATTTATACAAACAAATGTCATTACAACATCATCTATTTTAAACACGATGAACATTTCATAGGGCTGAACAGTTAATATTTTTCCAGAACCCACAATACGCAAGGCACTTTATTGACCAAGCTTTGTAGGAGATCTATAGAAATTTTTTTTTTTTTTTTAGACCATATCTTTATTATTTAAGGGTAGTTCCAAACATCCCTGAAGCCAAGTTTTCATCTGAATTTGCCATGTTTAAAAATTAGAGAATCAGTCTTGATTCTCTAAAAATAAGCTTTATGTTTAAAGCTAATGTGAATATACATATTTCTTTTTTTTTTTTTTAATTTTTTATTTTTATAAACATATATTTTTATCCCCAGGGGTACAGGTCTGTGAATCACCAGGTTTACACACTTCACAGCACTCACCAAATCACATACCCTCCCCAATGTCCATAATCCCACCCCCTTCTCCCAAAACCCCTCCCCCCGGCAACCCTCAGTTTGTTTTGTGAGATTAAGAGTCACTTATGGTTTGTCTCCCTCCCAATCCCATCTTGTTTCATTTATCTTCTACCCCCACTTAAGCCTCCATGTTGCATCACCACTTCCTCATATCAGGGAGATCATATGATAGTTGTCTTTCTCTGCTTGACTTATTTTCGCTAAGCATGATACGCTCTAGTTCCATCCATGTTGTCGCAAATGGCAAGATTTCATTTCTTTGATGGCTGCATAGTATTCCATTGTGTATATATACCACATCTTCTTGATCCATTCATCTGTTGATGGACATCTAGGTTCTTTCCATAGTTTGGCTATTGTGGACATTGCTGCTATAAACATTCGGGTGCATGTGTCCCTTTGGATCACTACATTTGTATCTTTAGGGTAAATACCCCAATAGTGCAATTGCTGGGTCATAGGGCAGTTCTATTTTCAACATTTTGAGGAACCTCCATGCTGTTTTCCAGAGTGGCTGCACCAGCTTGCATTCCCACCAACAGTGTAGGAGGGTTCCCCTTTCTCCGCATCCTCGCCAGCATCTGTCATTTCCTGACTTGTTGATTTTAGCCATTCTGACTGGTGTGAGGTGATATCTCATTGTGGGTTTGATTTGTATTTCCCTGATGCCGAGTGATATGGAGCACTTTTTCATGTGTCTGTTGGCCATCTGGATGTCTTCTTTGCAGAAATGTCTGTTCATGTCTTCTGCCCATTTCTTGATTGGATTATTTGTTCTTTGGGTGTTGAGTTTGCTAAGTTCTTTATAGATTCTGGACACTAGTCCTTTATCTGATATGTCGTTTGCAAATATCTTCTCCCATTCTGTCAGTTGTCTTTTGATTTTGTTAACTGTTTCCTTTGCTGTGCAAAAGCTTTTGATCTTGATGAAATCCCAGTAGTTCATTTTTTCCCTTGCTTCCCTTGCCTTTTGCGTTGTTCCTAGGAAGATGTTGCTGCGGCAGAGGTCGAAGAGGTTGCTGCCCGTGTTCTCCTCAAGGATTTTGATGGATTCCTTTCGTACATTGAGGTCCTTCATCCATTTTGAGTCTATTTTTGTGTGTGGTGTAAGGAAATGGTCCAATTTCATTTTTCTGCATGTGGCTGTCCAATTTTCCCAGCACCATTTATTGAAGAGGCTGTCTTTTTTTTCCATTGGACATTCTTTCCTGCTTTGTCGAAGATTAGTTGACCATAGATTTGAGGGTCTATATTTCTGGGCTCTCTATTCTGTTCCATTGATCTATGTGTCTGTTTTTGTGCCAGTACCATGCTGTCTTGATGATGACAGCTTTGTAATAGAGCTTGAAGTCCGGAATTGTGATGCCACCAACGTTGGCTTTCTTTTTCAATATCCCTTGGGCTATTCGAGGTCTTTTCTGGTTCCATATAAATTTTAGAATTATTTGTTCCATTTCTTTGAAAAAGATGGATGGTACTTTGATAGGAATTGCATTAAATGTGTAGATTGCTTTAGGTAGCATAGACATTTTCACAATATTTATTCTTCCAATCCAGGAGCATGGAACATTTTTCCATTTCTTTGTGTCTTCCTCAATTTCTTTCATGAGTACTTTATAGTTTTCTGAGTATAGATTCTGTGTCTCTCTTTGTTTAGGTTTATTCCTAGGTATCTTATGGTTTTGGATGCAATTGTAAATGGGATTGACTCCTTAATATCTCTTTCTTCTGTCTTGCTGTTGGTGTAGAGAAATGCAACTGATTTCTGTGCATTGATTTTATATCCTGACACTTTACTGAATTCCTGTATAAGTTCTAGCAGTTTTGGAGTGGAGTCTTTTGGGTTTTTCCACATATAGTATCATATCATCTGCGAAGAGTGATAATTTGACTTCTTCTTTGCCCGATTTGGATGCCTTTAATTTCCTTTTGTTGTCTGATTGCTGAGGCTAGGACCTCTAGTACGATGTTTGAATAGCAGTGGTGATAATGGACATCCCTGCCGTGTTCCTGACCTTAGCGGAAAAGCTTTCAGTTTTTCTCCATTGAGAATGATATTTGCGGTGGGGTTTTTCATAGATGGCTTTGATGATATTGAGGTATGTGCCCTCTATCCCTACACTTTGAAGAGTTTTTGATCAGGAAGGGATGTTTGTACTTTGTCAAATGCTTTTTCAGCATCTATTGAGAGTATCATATGGTTTCTTGTTCTTTCTTTTATTGATGTGTTGTATCACATTGACTGATTTGCGGATGTTGAACCAACCTTGCAGCCCTGGAATAAATCCCACTTGGTCGTGGTGAATAATCTTTTTAATGTACTGTTGAATCCTATTGGCTAGTATTTTGTTGAGTATTTTCGCATCTGTGTTCATCAAGGATATCGGTCTATAGCTCTCTTTTTTTGGTGGGATCCTTGTCTGGTTTTGGGATCAGGTGATGCTGGCCTCATAAAATGAGTTTGGAAGTTTTCCTTCCATTTCTATTTTTTGGAAACAGTTTCAGGAGAATAGGAATTAGTTCTTCTTTAAATGTTTGGTAGAATTCCCCCGGGAAGCCGTCTGGCCCTGGGCTTTTTTTGTTTTGGAGATTTTTAATGACTGTTTCAATCTCCTTACTGGTTATGGGTCTGTTCAGGCTTTCTATTTCTTCCTGGTTCAGTTGTGGTAGTTTTATATGTTTCTAGGAATGCATCCATTTCTTCCAGAGATTGTCAAATTTATTGCCGTAGAGTTGCTCATAGTATGTTCTTATAATAGTTTGTATTTCTTTGTGTTAGTTGTGATCTCTCCTCTTTCATTCATGATTTTATTTATTTGGGTCCTTTCTCTTTTTCTTTTTGATAAGTCGGGCCAGGGGTTTATCAATTTTATTAATTCTTTCAAAGAACCAGCTCCTAGTTTCGTTGATTTGTTCTATTGTTTTTTTTGGTTTCTATTTCATTGATTTCTGCTCTGATCTTTATGATTTCTCTTCTCCTGCTGGGCTTAGGGGGTTTCTTTCTTGTTCTTTCTCCAGCTCCTTTAGGTTTGTAGGGTTAGGTTGTGTGTACCTGAGACCCTTTCTTGTTTCTTGAGAAAGGCTTGTACCGCTATATATTTTCCTCTCAGGACTGCCTTTGTGTTTCCCCCACAGATTTTGAAACCGTTGTATTTTCATTATCATTTGTTTTCCATGATTTTTTTTTCAATTCTTCTTTAATTTTTCCCGGTTGACCCATTCATTCTTTAGAAGGATACTACTGTTTAGTCTCCATGTATTTGGGTTCTTCTTTCCAAACTTCCTTTTGTGGTGAGAGTTCTAGCTTTAGAGCATTGTGGTCTGAAAATATGCAGGGGAAATGATCCCAATCTTTTGATAACCGGTTGAGTCCTGATTTAGGACCGAGGATTGTGATCTATTCTGGAGAATGTTCCATGTGCACTAGAGAAAGAATGTGTATTCTGTTGCTTTGGGATGAAATATTCTGAATATATCTGTGATGTCCATCTGGTCCAGTGTGTGTCATTTAAGGCCTTTATTTATTTCCTTGCTGATCTTTTGCTTGGATGATGACTGTCCATTTCAGTGAGGGGAGTGTTAAAGTCCCCCTACTATTTTATTGTATTATGTTGTGATGTGTTTCTTTGATTTTGTTATTAATTGGTTTATATAGTTGGCTGCTCCCCACATTGGGGCCATAGATATTTAAAAATTGTT